>NC_089151.1:10895101-11495101 GCF_009819655.1 Sylvia atricapilla
GCGGCTCCCTCCGTGTCCGCCAGCCTGGGGCTGTCCCGGCGGGGCTGCACATCCCCGGGGATCCCTCCGCCCGCAAGGGCAGCGCGGGGCTGTGCCGGGCTCCCGCTCCGCCTGGCCTCAGCCCAGCCCCGGGCCTGCACCCCTCCGGGCTGGCACCGACACCCCAAGGGGGGCTCCGTCCCTCCGCCTTCCCAGGGAAGCGGGACAGAGCCTGTGCCTCTCCCAGCCTCTCCTCTGGCCTGGCTGGGGTAGGTGGAGACCGATTCTCCCCCCCGGAGCTGCCCACACGGCCCGGACCGTCCCTCACCCCCGCAGAACCATGTCCAGGCGCACCTCGCCACTCTGGGCCCGATGTAGGGCTCAGTTCTCTTGGCTCAGCGAGCCGGAGGTAGCGCCAGTGCCAGGCGGGTGGGCAAATACCCGCGGTGGGGGCCGCACTGAGGTGTCCCCTGCTCCTGCCGGGCTTGGTCTCGTCCCCAGTGACAGGAGCAGCTCTTCCTGCCTTGAGGAAATTTCCAGCCGTGGGGTAGAAGCACACACAACCCTGACACACACATCTTGGTAGGGCAGCACTGAGAGGCGTCTCTTTTCTTGAGGAGAGATCCCTTTCTTTTATTTTTTTCCCTACACTGGAGGAAATATTTAAAAATTATCTAAAAAAATGTAACTTAGAAGAATACCCCAGTATTAGGTGTCCCCAGTTTATGTTGCACGCCCGCTGCCTGTCCTGTCTTTCCATGCCTGTCCCCGCTCCTCATGGCACACACCTGCCCTCCCAGCTGCCTCGAACTCCCTTCCCCCCTCAGCCCCGGTGCTCACTGCTCTCCCGGTAGTAAAAATCTCCTGGTATGGAATGTCGGAGCTGCCCGGGAATTTCCCATGGCCCCAGCTCCGGTTTGGGGCTTAAACCCGACAGACTTCCCACCCCAGTCGAGCTTTAGTCCTCGGTGACTCGCCCCGTGTCCCGCTTCCGGTGCCAGCTGAAGGCGACTGGGAATCACAACGTGTCACTGTCCCGGTAACGCTGGCAGAGATGTGGGAATCGGCCATGGAGAGAACAGCGGAGAAAGCGGGCCGTAGGCCGCCGGTGCAGGGAGCTCTGGACACGCTCCCTCCCATCGCCTCAGTCACTTCCCCTGGCTTGCTCACGGCCAGGACACTCCACGGAGCCTCCCGGGGCGGCAGAGCCCGGCTCCCGCCCGCCGCGGAGGGCACAACAGCTTATTTCCTTCGCTAAGTGCTAACAACACCTGGTTATCTGCCAAGAGTAGCGCGCTGGGGTGCTGGTAACCGCCCTGAAGTGTTTTGGCCTTTTTTGTTTGGTTTGGTTTGGTTTTTTCTTTTCAGCGTCCTGATGTCGTGGTCAGGAGTCGAGGGGACCCCGAGGGGAACGGCGCTGCCCCGGTAGGGCCCGGACACACCGGCCCGGCACCAGCGAGGCTCTCCCCAAACCTGCTCCCTGCAGTTCCATCCGGCGTTATTGCAGATCCAGCCCCTTCCACCAAACAACAGATGCAGCCTCTAATGCAAATATTGCCATTTCCCTGCTGAATTAGCCTTGTCACTTAGCCCAGAAGCTGGCAGCGTTAAGCCAGCTTGCATTTTAATTTGGCCCTGAAGTTACTTATTTCATTATTGATCAAACATAATGCTGAATCAATGTTCATCTTGTTACCTGGGCCATTTCCATGTAATACAGTGATAGCACTGCCTGGAGTTACTCATTCCCATCCCAAAGTGACTTTACCATAAAATCAATGCTTGTTTGTTACTGATATAAGGCAGCATCCGTGGGATGAAGAGCGAATAAAGCAGTTACGCCACCGCGATCTGAAACTTTGGACAGAATATGTACGCGAATAAAGACTTTAATATTTAAATGTATTTTATCGGCATCAAAATCATCCTAGCCAGGCCGATGGGACAGAAAATCTCAGGCTGCAAGATGACGGGCTTTGATACTGTAGGTGTTGCCATTTGTAAACGCTACCTGGGACCTAATGGGGGAATCGTTTCTCTATCCAGAGTATCATTACACAGCAGATGTGGGCTGTAAGCTCTTCCGGGAACGGACTGTTTTGGAAAAATAGTAATTAATACAATAGTAATTAATGATTGTGTCACAAGATTAGTCTCCGCGCAGTGTTATCTTCAGCGCAGCTGCCGCTCCTTTTCTTTGCTTGTGTTTTCCCCTCCAGCTAATAAACCCAGTTACAAATTACACGGAGCCATCCCCATCCCCGGCTCTCCCATGCGGCGGCCGGGGAGTGCTGGAACACCCCACGCGAGGAATGCCCCATTCGGCTGCCTCACCCACAGCCTCTGGAGCTGTCGTTTGAGCTGCAGTTTCCGCGCACGGCACCTCCAGCCTCCTCTCTCCCCGCTCTACACCGGATTCACCGGCCCCAGCCCGGGGGGAGACACCTCCCGGCGGGCTGGCGACGAGGGAAGGAAGGGGGTATCCTCCGGGAAAGCCAGAGATATCCTCCCACGGCGGCGGCCCGGGGGTGGCCGGGACATGAGGAGGTGTTAGCCCCGCAGTGCCGGGCGGGACCGGCTCCCTGCCCGCTGCTGCCGGAGGCTCCCCCGAGGGCGGGCTGGGGAACCGAGCAGCAGGGAGCAATAATCTGGGTTTAAACCCGCTGGTAAAGCTCGAGAAACCCAGGATACCCCCGGCTCAGGTTCAAAAAAGGCTACAGCCCTCCAGCCGGGGCCGGTTCCGGAGCCGCGGACATCCATCCTCTCACCGGCGGAGGAAGGTGGGGATGGTCCCGGCCCGAACGATAAGAGCCGGGGCTGCAGACGAAGAAAGCGCGGAGGGGAAGTTTCCCGCAGCTATGCGCACTTGGCGCCCACTCCTCCGCTCCCGCCGGCCTCACAGAGCCACGGCAAGGAACACCGGCCACTCATTCCGACAGGCGACGGAAAATCTAACTGGGCACATAAAATATATTGGCATAAAATTAGTGAATTGCGCTAACAGATTGTAAATCACCTAAACGGTCAAACCACAGATATGAATCACAAATTCCTATAAAGATTAATGTTTCCTAAGATTCACGGCAATTATGCAGTTTTTGGAGGAAAGCCTTTCCCCAACCTATCATTCCTGAGCGCTGCCTTTTTTTTTTTTTTTTTTTTTTTCTCCTCTCCTCTGAAGTCTTTCCAGGTTATGGTGGGGTTTCTAATGAACGATCTACCAAAGGAAAGGTTTTATTAACACCTCTAAAAACTGTAAAGTTTAAAGGCAGGGAGAAAGGGAGCAGATCGGAAGTTGAGTAACACGATATACTGACCTACTGGCAACTGTCCGAACGCAAACCAACAAAGCACCACAATGGTGAGGGGGGGAAGAAAATGTCAGAGTAATGGAAGGGAAAAAAATCCCACCAAGAGGCCAGCTTTGCCCCGGCGGTGACCAGGCTGTGCTCAGAGCTGCCTCAGCAGCCTTCGGCATCTGCTGATGGCCCCTTACCTTTGCTTACCCCCTTGTGGTACACACTGAAGCCTGAGCTGCTTAAAAGCGGAAGAAGCAGGAGGAGAACACGCCTGCGAGCAGAAAGGGGGCATTATTTCTCGAGGAAATAGGTTGGCAGGAGGTGTACGGGACTTCAGGTCTCTCAGGCACTATTTTTCCCTTCTCGCCTCTGTGCAGAACTGGAGATAATAGTTGGGGCTGCAGGTAACGGAGTCTGTTCTTATTCAATTTCCCTAAATGGCCTGGAGAGCACTTAAAAGCCCGGAGAGCTTCTGGCCAGCATTTTCTTATTAACTAATTTCACTTCGATCCTATTAAAGTGTATGCTTTCTAACCTTCAAATGAACCTCTCCCTCCCCCTTCTAAAACAAAGCCAATACCTTTTAATGACAGAGTAGAGCTTTTGAAAACGTTGCTACCTCCTCTCCTAACATTACAGAACGTGTGGCACATTAACACTCGCGGAGCACCCACTCTTGTGCCCTCCCGCACCCACAGCACCCAGAGCACCCAGGAAGGCTCCGAAGTTGGACGGTCCCAGCGCCTGGGAAGGGGCGGCCGAGCCAAGGGGAGCTGTGGACAGAGGGCGCTAGAAAATGAGATTGGGCAGATTTGCCTTATTTCTCTTTGGGAAAATCTCAGCAATAATGGCTTTTAAATGGATACATATATTTACCATTTCAAAAGGGTTCTGCTGTTTCCTGGTAACGCTCACCGCAAATGGTAATAATAAAAGATGAAGTATTTTTTCTCACCTTAGGTCATTAGATTTACAGACAAGGTACTAAATCATTTTACCTCCCCAAACCTTGAAGGAAAGGCACGCACGCACTCGTGTCCCTTTCTCTTCTCCTCCCCCTTCTGAAGAAGCATGCAATGGGAACAGAGACAAAACAGTCACCGAAGCTCGAAGAATGTCTCTCTTTAATAGTTTACTACTAGCAGTACTACTACTACAAATAGTAGTTGAGTTGACGTTGGCTGCAGAGTGCGGATTGTCAGTGGCCTCGTCCCAAAGTCTTAACATGAAGGGTCATTAATTGTGTTTTCTTTCCAAATCATATGTCACTGCAATTAACAGATTCTGATCAAGAGACTCCTTTCAGATTGATTCCATATGTGATAAGGAATGTGCAGCTTGTTATCTATCTGTCGCCTTGGAATTATGGAAAAGCTTCAAACGTGTAATTTGAAGAGTCTTTTACCCGGCGCTTTGATCTTTCCCTCTATTTTTTAACTCTTGTTTTACTGCGGCCCTTCTCCTAATCCCACTTGTTTGTTTATCCCCCCTTTCCCGGGTGGCTGCGCCCCGTCCCTCGTGTGCTGTGGCACGGCGCAGCTCCCACCCTGCCCGCACCCCGCGGGATCAGCCTGAACCCTCAGCCCTCCCTACATCTCTCCCGCAACTTCCAACAAGCAGCCTTCGGCCGCTCAGACGGGCACTGCGGCAGAGTCACCCCGGAGCCAGGGCCACCGCCGTCCCCGCGGTCCCCCGTGACCCGGCGGAGAGGGGAGCGGCGGGGCGTGAGCCACAAGAACCGAGAGGAGGGTCCCGGGGGCATCGGGGCGGGTGTGATGCTGCCCACGGAGGGTGCCCGGTCCGGCAGCCCCGGAGCCGGCTGCGGGATCGGGGACGCCCCGCGGCCGCCGGAGGGAGGTTCGGTTTTTAGCGCGGCGACGCTGTGAGCCGCCGGGAGAGGCGGGAGGCGAGGCCGGGGGGAGGGCGGGCGGGGGTGTGTGTTTCGGGTGATAAATCAGGACCCGCTCTCCCTGCTCTGACAGGTCCCGGCCAGGAGACACGTGTCTGGCCGGCCGAGGAGCGCTCCGCCGCCACGGCTCCCCGGGGGCGGCGGCCGTCGGGCCCCGCGCCGCCGCTCCCCTGGTCGCCCTGCAGGACGGGCCGGCTCCAGCCTCTCCTTCTCATCTCCCTTCGGCTCCAGCCAGGCAAAGCGACTCCCGCTCGGCTTCGCTCTTCCCCTGCTATTTCCTCGTCCGTGGGGAACGCGTTTCTCTCCGTTCCCCGCTCGGCTCCCTCGCCGCCTCCCGCTCGCCTTGCCCTGCCGAGCTCCGCTCCTCGCCCGGCAGCAGCCGTCCCCAGCCCCGCGCTGGTCCCGTCCCGCACCGGCCCTGCCGCTGCCAGAGGCGTGCGGCGCTTCTCGCCGTGGGCATCGCTCCCGCAGCCCGGGAAGACGTCTCCTTTCCTCTTAATCTTCCCCACCGTTTGCTGTCTTCTCCGCTTTCTTTTCCCTCCCTCTCAGCCAAGAACGGCATCCCTACAGATTTCTCCTCCTGTCCACTCGGCACAGCTATGCTTCCTTCCTCTCAGTTTCTTTCCCATTAATAAAACATCCCTCACCCTGACCTGGGTCCATTCGTACCCATAAATTGCTCTCCTCCGGTGTCTCCCCCTCGGCTGCCCACCGCCACTTACCCGCGGTAGCCCCCTCCCGGCTCCGGGGACACCCCCCGGCCGTCCCCACACCAGCACCGCCCGCCACTGCCGGCGGCTCCCACGGGGACCTACTCATATTGATCGTGTTGTTGATTAAAAATCAGAAAATAATCCCGCCAGCTTTGACACTCCAAGCCAGACGTGCAGCCACAAAAAAGATGGGTCCAGTTTTGTAGGACACGCGTGTTCTCTCGTGCCCGCGCGTGGGGGGCACAGCCCGACTGTATCACCAGAGTGGCGAGCACGACTGCATCAAACGGCAACGGGTTTATCCCAAGTGTCATATCCGCCCCTTTTCTCTCCGAAGTAGCTATTTTCAAAAGTTGTGGTCTGCACCCAAACTCTCCCCCGACCCCCTGGACATCGCGTCGCCCCAGCAAGGGCTGCCTCTACAGAAAAGTTGAAAGCAAATCAGGACGTGGCATTCTCTGCCTGTTTTCCTTCTGAGTAAAAAAGAAATAAACCTATAACTGAATTTAATATTTTTATCTCCCTTGCTTTGTACTATCAAAAGCACCAAAGCTGAATAGAAGAAAATAAATTCCTCCAACCCAGAGTTGTTTTTGCACTAGATTAGCAGATAGGAAATGCTATAAAGATGAACTTAATACGATTAGAGATGTTTCCTACAGATTTTCATATATTGATTCAGGGAATTTTAATTCTGGAGCTTGCTTTGCTATAATCCGCATTTATTACAAGCTGATACAGTTTTATTATAGCAAGCTATCAAGGTCGATTCCTTTAACTGCATAATCTGACATGAATTTCATTTTTAAAGAAATGTAGTTATAAAAATCCATACTGTGGGCACAGTGGTTATATTGTACCTAAATCATATTTTAAAGGCAATAAATCCAGAGAGTATTTAGAAAGAGAGGGGAATACGGGTAAACGGCTCTCCTTCAGCTGCAACTCCTCAAAAGACCTTTCAAACTTTTTATTTAAACAACCGAGTATTTTTAAAAGCAGATAACGCGGATAGGTTCAGGTCCCCTTTCCCCACAGGCTGTGTGAACTTTTTAGGTTCCAGCCCAGGCTCTTCCTCTGCCCGCAGCAGCGGATCAGGACACACCGGCGCTTGCCAAAGACGCGCCGTGATTGAACTGTATTTTAACTACTCTTAAAAGGCTAAATTGCAACTCACGCTGGTTTCGGAGAAGGAGGGGAAGGGGGGGGCGCAGCAACAACAACATCAATAACAAAATACAAACCGTAATTTAAAATGCGTGGATCATAAAAAAACCCAAACCCTATTCTGTAATTAAACCGTATCTTGACTCCTTCCCAATAGCTCCTTACAAACCCGTGCCACTGCTCCCTTTGCAAATGTTGCATGTACCAGGTACTTCCTTCTTAGCCTTGTACTGATTCAGAACAGAGGGAATAAGCAAAATGATCATAAATTTCCTAATTAGAGATTTCGCACCAAGACAAAAAGGTGTTAATGAGTTTAATTCCAGTGCCTGTCATTGTCCCTTTTTTCACACCACTTATTTACTAATGGCCCAGAGGGCTGCTCCCGTCTCTCCTTTGTTAAGATTTTAATTTGCCTTCTTTTCTGCCTTTGATGTAAAATTGTGACCTACAACTCTTTGAAGTCCCTTATTAGGAGGAAAATTAACTTAGCTTTTCCACTGTATCTGCGCACTGTTAGCCCGTTCGAAATGTAGAGAACTCCTTAAAGATCCAGTACATTAGGAAAATTTTCAAGGTAGTTCTGGAAATGCAAATTTTATAAAAAGCTATAGGCTTTTAAATCTGTATTAGGAGATGTAACCCTCGCAAGGGCCAGAGCGGGGGAAGGGAAGAAGGGAATATCTCAATAAAGAAAACAAAATTAATCTGGGCAAGGAAAGGTTGTAAATCTAAAAACGTGGAAAATGGGAACTGGGGGATGGTGTTGGTGTGAGCCTTTATTTTTAAATGTCACAACTTTTCCCTGTCCCTCTCGTGTACTGCTCACAAATGACACCCCGGCTTCCTACGCCCTGGGTGAGGGGGGGCGGGGGCTAAGAAAGAAATTATATCTAAATCTATCTCTATATAATTAGAATACCATGAGGCAGGGTTAAACCTTTGTAAAACACACAACTGATTGGCGATTGCTAAAACGAGATTTGAAAGCAACTCAAATAAAAGATCGCGACGTCAGTAAACAGATTTAGAAAAAAAAAAAAAAAAGGGGGGGGGGGGGAGAAGCAGCTAGTGACAAACCCGGCGAGAGCGAGTTCTGGGCATGAGAGAGAGAGGGAGGCAGAGGGAGAGAGAGACTTAAAAGAAATAGGAGGGGCTTGTGAGAGACTAGAAATGTCAATCAGAGCCCAGAGTCCCAATAATCTCAGGCAATCTGTTAGGACCTGACCTGGGTCCACTCAGATCAATAGGAAAAGTGAGAGAAGAAAGAAGCGATCGGATCGTTTACCGCGGCGGCCGAGGACAGGAGGGAGCCCGCGGCCTCCGCGCACCCCCGGCTCCCCCCATGTCTGCCGGAGTTTGCGGGAGGCGCTGAAAGTGCGGGCGGCCGGCAAGAGCGAGCGACCCGGCTGCCTCCTCCGCTCCCGGCCCTGCTACTTTCTCCCCTTTCTCTCCCTTCTTCCTCTCGTCTCCCCCCCCTCCTCCTCTTCCTCCTCCCCCCTCCCCTACCCCGCTCCCCCACCATGTCTTTCCCCCAGCTGGGCTACCAGTACATCAGGCCGCTTTACCCGGCGGAGCGCCCGGGGAGCGGCGGCTCCCGCGGCGGCGCCGAGCTGGCCCCGTCCGGGACCCTCTCCAACGTGCTCTCCTCCATGTACGGCGCGCCCTACGCCGCCGCCGCCGCCGCCCAGGGCTACGGAGCCTTCCTGCCCTACGCCGCAGAGCTGCCCATCTTCCCCCAGCTGGTAAGAGGCCCCCGGGGCTCGGCGCTCGCTCCCCGGGGCGCTCGGTTCGCGCTGGGGATCGGCCCGGGGGGAGCCGCGGGAGACGCCGGGAGGGCTGTCAGGGGAGACACGGGCGCTATCGCCGCCCTGCCCCGAAGAGCCGCCGGAGAGGGGCAGGGTTGGAACGGCGGCCCCGCAGCGTCCCCCCGCACCGCCCGGGGCTTTGACGGTCGCGGGGACCGGCCCCGGCAGCCGCCGGCCCCGCCGCGCACACGGAGGTGGGGAGCCGGTCCTGCCCCCGAGGTACTCCCGGGCACCGGCGGGGCCCGGGCTGCCGGGGCCGCAGCGTGCCCCGGATCGGCGCCGGGGCGCTCCGCGCTGGGGGAGGCAGCGCGGCCCGGCCGCCGCGCCGGTGCCGACGGGCTCGGTTCCCGGCGACGGCAGCGGGACGGAGCGGACCCGGGCCCGGCGCTCCATCTCAGCCGGGCCGCCCCTTCCCTCTCGCTGCAGGGCGCCCAGTACGAGCTGAAGGAGAGCCCGGGGGTGCAGCACGCCGCCTTTCCCCCCCACCACCCTGCCTTCTACCCCTACGGCCAGTACCAGTTCGGAGACCCGTCGCGGCCCAAGAACGCCACTCGGGAAAGCACCAGCACCCTTAAGGCCTGGCTCAACGAGCACCGGAAAAATCCCTACCCCACCAAGGGCGAGAAGATCATGCTGGCCATCATCACCAAAATGACCCTCACCCAGGTCTCCACCTGGTTCGCCAACGCGAGGCGGCGGCTCAAGAAGGAGAACAAAATGACCTGGGCCCCTCGCAGCAGGACGGATGAGGAGGGCAACTCCTACGGGAGCGACCACGAGGGGGAAGAGGACAAGAGGGAGGACGAGGAGGAGATCGACCTCGAGAACATCGACACCGAGAACATCGAAAGCAACAAAGACGAGCTCGAGGACGATCTACAGGATGCCGACCTCCTGCACTCTGACTCCAAGACGGACTCGGAGGGATCCGAAGGTTTTGAGGACCTGCCCGGCTCCGAGGAGCGCTACGACAAGGCCTCCGAAGGGGAGCCGCACCACCTCCGCCACCACCACCTGCACCACCACCACCATCACCACCACCACCATAAGTGCGAGCTGCCCGCCACGGCCGCACCCCTCGGCCCGGAGCCCCTCAAGCCGCCGCTCCCGCCGCCGCCGCCCCACCTCTCGCCCCCCTCCTCCGCTTCTTCCTCCGCCGCCTCTTCCCCGACGGACGGCGCTTTGGCCGGCGCCTTGCCGAAACCCAAGATCTGGTCGCTGGCCGAGACGGCCACCAGCCCGGACAACCCCCGCAAGTCTCCCGGCGGCGGCTCTCCGCCGGCGGCCGCCCCCCAGCCGCTGCCGCTGCCCACCCCGCCGCCCCACAGACTCGTCTCCTCCTGCCCCCTGGGCAAGTTCCCCAACTGGACCAACCGCGCATTCCCGGCCCACCACCACCACCACCCCCCGCACCCGCTGGCCTTACTGAACACTCCCCACCTGCTGGGGCTGGGGGCCGCCTCCGCCGCCCCCGCCGCCGCCGCCTTCCCGCGGCCCGCGGACCAGGCGCAGAGCGCGGAGCCCGTCGGAGCAGGTGACCGCTGAGGGACGCGGCGGGGACGGGCCGGGCCGGCGGCCGCCGCGGGGGGCTCGGCGGTGCGGAGCGGAGCGGAGCGGCGCGGGAGGCCCCGCGGGGCCCAGTGCGTGCGGCCGCGGCGGGGGACGCCGGCCCCGCGCGGTTCTGACGGTGCCCCCGGCCCGGCGCGGTCCGGCTCGGCGCGGAGCAGCCGTCGGGGCGCAGGTGGCGGCGGGCGGGCGGCCGCGGGGGCCCCGGGGGCGGTGGCGGGGTTCTCCTGGCCGGGGTAGTCTCTATCCCCGAGAATTACCTTCCTCCAACGGAGATAATTTTTGTTGCTGTTGTTGTCGCTTTTGCGGGAAGGACCCGGCCGCCAGGTCAGGCTCGCTCCGGGGTCAGTGTGTTTTCTCTGACGGTCACCTCTGCAAGCAGAGCAGTCGTTGTGTCGTATTTGTAACTCGCTGAGAAAAGAGCTTAAATCTCGAGGCTTAATTCAGGGATGGGAAGAATAAAACAGGGGCTATAAAGGAACGCTTTTTTTCCCCCCCTTCTCTTTTTAGATCGATCTAGTGCCTTGGAAGTAGAGAAAAAGTTACTAAAGACAGCTTTCCAGCCAGTGCAGAGGCGGTAAGAGATGGCTCCCTCCGTCTCCTCGGGATGTATGGAGGCAGTTGTAAATGGTTAGCTTATTTTCTCCGCTTCTTTAGGTTCCCTTTCCAGGGCGGTTTCTTGTTCTTCCTCTGCGTGCGTGGTGGGTTATTCTGTTTATATATTTTCTTTGCTGTTCTCCGTTGCGGTCCCCGGGAGCGATTCCCGCGGGCAGGCCGAGCTGCGCTCGGGGCTGTTGGGGCTGCGCGGTTGCGGAGCCCGGGCGCGGGTCGCCCTTCGCCCGGGAGCACATCCCTGAGCCCCCGCAGAGCGAATCACCACCCTCCGCTATCGTTTTGCCGGGGGGAGAGACACCGACGCAGCAGAAAATAGTAAAATAAAAAATAAAATTAAAAAAAATTATAATTGTAATCAAAGCGAAACAAAAAAACCCACCCATAGTATGAAAGCTGAAGAGGCTGAGCCTTGCCGCCCCAAATTCGGCATAGCAGTCACTCAGTTTCAATGAGAAACCAATTACCCTTTTGATTGATTGAAACCACGGGGATCGGGCCCGCCGTATTTTCGAAGCTAAATAAATTTACTATAAGTCACTCTAAAAACTTTTTATAAATCTATTACAATAATAACAACAACAACAAAACCAGAGCTACCTGCAGTTACAAATATTATGCCAGCCCAAGCTCACTAGAAATCCTATTAAATTTTTTTTTTCTGTGTTATTTTTTTTCCAGGCCCCAGAACCAACTTGACGCCGCTATGGTTCTATCGGCGCTCTCATCATCATAGTTAATTTTTTATTGTTGTTGTAATAATTGTAAAAAAAAAAATCTCTGTATAGTTACAACTTGTAAGCATGACCGTATATTAAAACTCAAAAGGAAAAAAATACCCGCTTCTGTACTATCACCTGGGTTAGCTGAGCTGTGAGATTTTTTCGGAAGTCCAGTGAGAATTAGGTGTTCCCCCTCTTTTTTTTTTTTTTTTTTCTTTCTTTTTTTCTTTTTCTTTTTCTTTTCCTTTTTTTTTTTTTTTTTTTTTTTTTTTTTTTGTGGTTGTTGTTCGTTTTTTGTACATACCATGAAAATGTACATATGTGTGAACCAAATTGTACAAGAAAGTATATATTTTTGGCTAATAAATAAACTGTTGCCACTTTGACTACACTCTCGTTTTCCCCCCCCAACCCCCTTTCTGGAGTTGTTTTCCTCCCGCAGTCCCGCCTCCCTCCCGGCCGGTCCGTGTTTGTGCGCGGTGCCGGAGCGGCGGTGCCGGGTCAGCGGCGGTGCCGGGCCGGGTCAGCGGCGGGGCCGGGCCGGGTCAGCGGCGGTGCCGGGCCGGGCCAGCGGCGGGGCCGGGCCGGGTCAGCGGCGGGGCCGGGCCAGCGGCGGGGCCGGGCCGGGCCAGCGGCGGGGCCGGGCCGCGCTTCCCGCGGCATCGCTGGAGCCGCAGCGCCCCCTGCAGCCGGCCGCGGGCGGAGGGTGCGCGGCACCGTGCGCGGCTCCGGGGGCACGGCCCGCGGGGCGGCCGGCGGATGATCCATGGCCCCCGCGGACCGCGTTACCGCTGTTAACCCCCTCCCCGCCCCCGCGGAGCGCGGGCCAGCGCGGTTGACTGAAAGGAACCTTCGGGGGTCGGTGGTGTCGCCGCGGGTCGGCAGCGCGGCCGCGTTAGTTCTGCCGCCCCCTCCCCTCCTGCTGTCGCGAATCCCGGGGGTCAGTTTTGGGGTGCTCGCCACAGGCTCTCTGTGCCGCTGAGCGGGGAGCTGCCCAAAGCGGCGGGGCTGGGGCATCCCCCCGCTCCCAAGGCTTGCCGTTCGGACGGGAGGTGGCGGCCGGAGCGGGGGCACCGAGCAGCGAGGCGCGGCGTAGAGCCCCGGCTGTGAGCTCCGCCGGCCCCGGGCCCGGCCGCCTCTTCCCGGCTCCGGGAGGTGCCGGGCCCGCCGCTGCGAGCCTGGCATCAGGAGCCGCCGCCTCCAAAACTTGTAGCTTCGCTTCCCCGGCAAGGTGCTGGAAATTGGCCTAATCCGAGAAAGGTCCCTTCCCGCTCGGAAACCGTCCCAGCGGGAGTTGGTAGGAGGCCGAGGGCTGCTCCCTCCTCCCTTGCCGTCTCCGGCAGCCGGTGCCCGCGGATGGCCGTGCTCATCCCGCCGGCTGAAGGGGCAGCTCGGGCAGGTACAGCCTGTGGGCTGGCTCCCTCCTGCTTTTGTTCCCAGCCCTTTCCTTCTCTACCGGGGAGATGTGTCCCCTACCTGTCCTCTCCGTACAGTCCTGAACGCGGCATAATTATAGTGGTTAAATAGCTGGTGCTTTTCTCCTTTTGGTGACAGACCCCGCGGAGGGGGAGGGTGCTCAGAGCTAGGAAGCAAGAGTTAAAATGAAGTTAAAGTACAAACAGAAGCACATAGCTGACATGCTTCAAGTTTAGACAGTACAAGATATGCAAATGCACAGGGCTGCGCGGTATTGACATTTTGAGGTCATAGTGATAGGAATGTATTATTTATAGGATTGGGTTGCACTAGACCGATAAACTACACTTTAAATCCTAGGCGTTTGTAAGTGATAAGATTTATATATATGTTTACACTGTATATGTGCGTGTATGCACACGTTTTATCCAGTGTTTTAATGTTTCACAATTAATATTCTCCCTGACCGGCATTACGATGGGGACACCCCTCTCCTGGAGTGCCCTGCAGCCTCCCCGGCTGCTGTTAGCCATGGCTGGGAGCAAAGGAGGCCAGGGAAGGGACCCACAGAGTTTGCAGCACTGTTGTGATCTCTGCTTTCCCCCCCCCGCGTCCTCTTCCTTTCCCCATATGTCCTTTCTGGCCACAGCTCACCCTAGAAACAGCATTTGCCTCTTTGCAGCCCCATGCAGCTCTCTGTCTTTCCGCCAGGAACTGTTCCCACTCTTTTGCTCCGACAGGCTCCTGAAATGGGGGAAATCTCTGTGGGTGGGGGGGTAAGAAAACAGATCGTTTCTCATGTAAATTTTATCCAGTCTCTGCACTTTGTATCCCTCTTTTTCCTCAGCCAATTCTTGCCAAGGGAAAAAAAATAAATTAAAAAAAAAAAGATTAATGGCATCTAAAATGGGAGGGGTGAGGGAAGAGAAGGCTAGAGGCAAATTTCCACATCCCCTTCCTCTGGGCATCCTGGTGGGTTTTCCATAGAAACTTTCACACAGCAGCCAGACGGATGCTTAAAGGGGATGGAAGAAAATAATGCAACCATGATGGGAAAACAATTGCATCCCCAGCTTTCTACCTCCATTAAAGGCTCCTTTGCCTTTGCACAGAGGCCCTCAGCTCCCTGTCCCCGCAGAGCCCTCTCCCTTCACTCTGACCGTGGGGATGCTCCTGCAACAGCAGTGTGGAAGCCATGGGAAAGCTGCTCCTTTGGCTTCTGGAAGTGAGAACTTGGTTCCCTGCGGGGGTAAAGCAGCCTTTGTGCCTGCCTGGCTTCCCTAATGTGGAGAAAATTCCCATTAATTTTGTGAGGAAACATTTTGTTATGCGTGTTTCCACAAAACATTAAAAATCCTACGCGTGGTTTTGGTTTTTTTTTTTTTTTTGGTCTTTTTTTTTTTTTTCTTTTTCCCCCAGAAATCCTTCTCTCAGTTTGACAGCCTCGCTGGAGCCCCAGCCAGGCCTGCCTGAGACAGCACAGAGAGGCCTCCCTCTCCCTTCTCCCTCTCTGTTGGCTGCTCTTTTCCTGTCTAATCAATTATCTCCCTAGCTAGTCCTTCTCAAAGGTGAGAGCTCATTATGCATATTCATAAATCACAGCTCCCAGACCTGACACTGATTGATGTAATCATCTCCCGCTCGCTCCCTGTCTGCGCGGGGCGGCCGGAGGAAGCGTCGGCGAGGAGGAGGAGGAGGAGGAGAAAGAGATTTCCAACTTGTCAGAGGCAGTAGTGGTGGGAGCGGCCGGCCGGGCGTAGCGGGCCGTGTCAGGCTCCCCATTCAGCACAGCCAAAGTGCCCATCACGGCCCGGGATAAGGCAGGAGAGAGCCCCGTGGGCTGGGAAACAGCCCTGAGCCGCCTCCAGCGCAGAGAGCTCTTATGCAGGCAAAAATCACAAGAGTAAGGAAAACATCCAGCACAATTTTCGCACTCAGGCATCAGACCACGCATTAAAATACCCTCCCAAATCTTTCACGTTAGCTGATGCACACGCTGTTGTTTTCCTTAGATAGTTAAAACTGGTTTATTCCTGTTAGAACAGATATATGTGGTCTGGATTCTGATCACAAGCATTTAGATTTGTGATATAGTAAATACCCTCAATCCTATATCCTCAGTAGTTATACTGTATTAAGAGAAACAAATTTATCAAGTATGTAAGTTGCTGTTCAAAGGGTTTGGGAGCAAAAGGGCTCCCCCAGCTCAGACTACCAGTTTCCAGATAGGAATGTTTATCTCAGCTATGACTGGTTTCCCAGTGTGTACTTCAGTATGTCAGTGTTCAAGATGCTGTTCAGATTATGTGGTTTACCTGTATGGTTAATATTTACACTTTTAAAATACTTCTTTTTATCACTTTGATCCAAACTATCAGTGTACTAAAGTAATAATACAAAAATATATGCCCTGGTAATCATAACAAGATACAAATCAAAGGGAGCCCTAATCAAGTGCTTTTGAGAGTGTTATCTTCCTTGTTAACAAATGGTAATAAGAAAATTAAGGCTTATAGCTTGCTTGTGTTTTATCTAAGAAAACCAATAAAGATATCAGATGCTCTTTGTTTTATATGTTTGAATGTAAAGCAGAATAATGAAGAACATGTACCTTCTAAGGCTTCATTTGCTTTATGGGCATTAACCCTTTAGGATGCCAGTGAAATCCTGAATTTGCAGAATGAGAACAAGCCTGTGCTGCCACCCAGGGTTTTGAGGCCCAGCTTTGCTGCAGTCAAGACAACGTCTTTTTTTATTAAATGCTGAAATTGGAACAAAGCAACAATGGCCGCTTGCTAGCTGTGCATGTCCAACAGGCCTCTTTACTATTCAGCAAATGGAAGATATTAAACAACATTTTGCTTAAAGGTACACTGAGGCCATTTCCATTAGGACATGGTGTCATTCATTTATTCACATGTTAAGTGGATGTCCTTGTGGCTAATGAGTAATAATCAACAGTGACTCCACTTTATTCCTTTGCTCCCAGCAATGTTAAATACTCTGATGGAGTCTCTTTGCTGACACACTAGAGAATATGGTTAAAAAGTGCTAAAGGACATTTGCAGCGTAGAGCAGCCACGTACACACATGCTGGAAATAGCACTTTTATTACAGTCTATTCTATTAGGCTTTGTTCCTGTTTAAGGCATGGCACGTGGAAACCTCTGATATTTATTTGAAGGTACTTTACACCTTAAAAGCCGGAAACTCTTTCGATTTGAGAGTCCATGTGGTTATAGCTGGGAGATGAGCTCTCGTCCGGCTGGTTTCCGAAAAGAATCAAACTGCACCTTAGGATAGCTCTGCACTCGGTACATGACTCCAGATAAATCCTTAGTGGAGGAGGGGTTTGGGACAGAACCTTTCCTGCAAAAATTTGGTTTGACATTTATTTTATAAAATAAAGTAACTCCCCTACCCGCTAATTAGTTTTATTACATCAGCTGCAGCAGCCAAGTAGACTAATAAAATATATTAATCTATATTTTTTTTTCCTTTACATGATTGCTTACGCTGGAGTCTGCAGCTTGGTTGTCTCCTGTGTCAATTCCTAAAGTTTGAAAGGTATAAATGAACCATTCTTGGTCCTGATTAAGCTTAAGTTAGAAATAAAATATGTCAATCAATCTGGTTGGGAATGTTCCTGCTGTCTAAGTTGGTTATGCAAAACACTCTAAGGTGTGTAGGCATGCTCAATTAGGTCAAGGGATCTGATGGCACTCCTAGCCATAAATGTGTGTCACTCGGATTCCTCATTATTTTTAGCAGTGGTGAAAATGCATGTCAGTAGGCCAGCTAGCCAGGCTAGAATAAAATTACTTACTGGGTATGCATAAGCCTGAGGTTTTAATACATAAGTATTATATTTATTTTCAAGCAAATCAGTGAAAAGAAAATATCTCTCTCTCTCTCTAATATATGACTCACTCTATTGGATTTCTCAGCAATCATTAGTATAATTCACACTGGACTTCGCAATACTCAAGATACCTCAGCAGTAAAATTTAAGTGCCTGAAAACATAGATGTAATGTGAAATTAGATACAAGGAGTAAAACATTGATTTTCTCTGTTACAGTCTAACTTGCTTCCAAGAAAGATAAAGCTTCACTAGGAGATTAGACCAGCCCCATTCCAAAATAATTTAATGAAAAAGGACACTTGAGATGGCTATTGAGCAGCAGCACCAATGCTGGTCTTCTCAGATGGAGACTTTTGCAAGTAATTCCTACAGAAGACAATGCCAGAAATCTTTGCTTGATAGACAGATTTCCTCTAGTGGGCTAAGTCATACCCTGATGCTAACAGAAATGCTTGTGTGCAATTACAGGGGAAAAAAACCTGTGCAGAAAAGAAAAAAAAAATCAGTGCTCATTCCTGCCCTCCTGCACCTGGTGTAGTTGCTGAGATTACCTGAATTGGCTAAATGGCCAGGGTTAAATCCTCTCTGGTTTCAAACTTCCAGCTCTGGTACTTTGAACCACACCAAGACCTTGGGCTTGGGTACAAGAAATGGAATGAGAAACCAGCTAAACAGGAGTCCAGCCTGGTTTTGTTATGCAAAACCCCCAAGCAACCAAACCTAAATGCAGAAAACTGTTAAACTAAAAGAAAAACATTGCTTCCAAGAACCACAGGCAGGACTAGCACCTCAGGTACGGCTGGGGCTTCTTGAACAGAGGTTTTAATGTGGTGTCAAAGATGGCAGTGTTCCTTTAAGAACAATGCCGTGCAGCTGATACTTTCTTTACTGCCAATAAAATGCAATTAAATCTCATGAATTAATATATTCACTTCAGGAAGAATTCCCATTCTTTTCTTCAGATATCAAAATGGAGCCATCATCAGTCAGTTAGTTAAATAGGGGAATCCAGAGAGTAAGTAAATGGAAGAGCTTTCAAACGCAGGGCTGAAAATGCCCAATGAATGTGTAGGGGGCTTCAGTAAAAAGATTTTGACTTGTGTTTTCACCCCTTTCCCACTTTGCTCATTGTTTACTGACACTGCTGTGGACACAGTATTCAGTCCCTGCCCGCCCCAGCCCTGGGATGTAAAAATGTCATCTCTATTGTGCTGCCGGGCTCGCTTTGATGCTGCCGCAGCCCTTTGTATGCCCTTCTCAATCCCTTTATAAGGCTGTCCTGATTGTCCATACTGAACATCGCCACAAAAGCTCGTCTTATTGAGAAAATAAAAAAGTCAGAGAGGGGCCAAATGACGGGAGATTGGGCCTTTGCTGTAAAAGACCTACTATTCACATTCAGCAGTCATTTTTTCATCAAGGAATTGCAAAGTTGGGACTGCAACCGTGCCAGCAAAGCAATTTTAGACACTTCTTTATTAATTTTTTTATTTATAATTACTTTTATAATTATCTAATTTTTTTAATAGCTCATGTACTGCTGAGCACAAACGTTCAATCCTAGGAACAATTGGGGAGGGTATTTTCATCTTTTCAAAGAAAACTACTGTATAACTCAAATCTGCATGATTCATCTGGGAAGTTTAGACAGACAGATTGTATGGAAATTCAACTACATAAAAACTACAAAAAAGGCTTCTTGTGATAACAAAACAAGGCAGAAACAGACCCCTGCTATGTAGGAGTACACGCATTTGCAACCCAGAACCAGAGACTGAGGATTTAAATTGCCAGTCTGAAAAACCTCTACCCGTTGTTCTTCCACCTAATGCTATCCTAACTTGTACTGAGTGTCTGTGGGCAGGATGCAGACAAAGGCTGGATAAGGTCTTATTCTTTGGGAATGGGCTATCAGAATGGGAGGACGGTGATTTCATGGCTTTTGTTGCTGAGGTTAGGGACCGAATTCTCTCACTGAATTAGAATAGTAACAAGTGGGACTGGGGATCTCTGGGGCTTTTGTAGTGCACTCATCTGAGAGATTGCGCTTTTCTCAGCCCTTCAGATTTATTTTGCCAAAGTTACAGGGCAATTATGGAAATGCGCCCTTTGAAGCTGGGCCGATTTCTCTTTATTTTCTCTCCCCCCTCCCAAAGCAAAACCTCCCTTGCCTCCATTCTTCAGCAAGTTGGCAGTCATTAGGCAGTGAGGTTTTGAGCGGCCATTCAAATATTCTTTTGAATAGTACAAGAAAGTTTTAATAAATATGTATTAAAAAATAGACTATGAAGCTTTTTGGGAAGGAAGCATAAAATGGCACCGAGGTAAAAACATCCCAGAAAACAGGCTCTGTGTGTGCGAGGTGCTGGAACATGAGATGCTCCCCATGAAAAGCAGCTCCGTGTGCTGGGAGCGGGGCTGGCCAGCGGCATGGGCGTGTTTGGCCGAGTGACCAGCTGGGTGCTCCTGCCTTGTCACACTGGTGCAGCTGGCAGCTCCGTGCCCCTCGTTCCTCACATGTCCCTAACAGAGGCCCAGGACAAACAGAATTGTACTTTCGCACCTTTGTACATTATTTATCATCCGAGTTTGGAATCTTGATGCTGCATGTGAACTAAGATGACATATTTTTTACCTTGCTTGCTACACTAATGAAGTAAATACATCTGAAACCAGATGGTGAGACCTGTAGCTAGGCAGGTTGTGACCAGGGCTGCTTTTTGCCCGGAAACTTGGTTCTGTACATCTCTTTTCACTCTCTGCTCCCTTTCCTTGTTTGTATCAGACTACTTCACTCTTTTAAGATAAATTGGTGATTTTCTGAGCCATTTAACAAATTTTATGTGCCAAATTCAGACTTGGTGTTAGAGGGAAGAGATACTTTTGGTGCCCCTCAAAGTTACATACACTTGCACAGGGCCTGGCATAAAATGTGGGCTTTCCATCATCACCAAAACATGGTAGAAATATGAAGACTTCTTGTCTGCAAATACATTTTTTACTCCCTATAGGGTTTGTGGATGATCCTTGGGCCACATATTCAGCAACATGGAACGTAAGAGATATGTGTTTTCTGGATGTTAGGGCTTGCAAATTTAGGAGCAGAAAGCTCCTCTTAACCTTGAATGTGTTTAAAAGAATGAAATTCCAGCTCAGACCTCTAAAGAAGTGTGCTTACAATAAAGTAATACAAATATTTCTCATGATGGGTGCAGAAGGTTTAATGTCACATCTGTAATGTGCAGCACTGCATACAATGGTGTAACAATTTTCACGTGAGCTAGGCTCAGTGGAGTGGCAGGAGATACCACTGGAGACCATCACATCTCCAATCTTCTCATCCTCCTCCCTTAGTTTCCTTTCACACACACAGATTTCTTCCCCAATTTTACAAGTGCTTCCAATACCCTTCCTATTCCTCCATATCTTCCCCCAGTCTGGGATCATCTCAATTATTCTGGAAATCATCACATTATTGGGATCCAGTATTCTGTCCAAACTATATCCACTGTTTAAAATCCCTCCAGGAGCTTTGTGGTGTCTGATTCATCTCGATGTGCACCAAGATCTGTTGTACTCCATTTTGTAATAAAGAGAGGACATGTTGGGTACAGACTTATGTCCAGGTTTGGCTAAAAAACCTTAACATGGGTTTAGGTTCTAATGGGCTGCTCTACTCCAAGAGGATTTCTAATATTCAAAACTTAAAAGTCAGGATAAGAAAAGGCAAACTTGCTAATAATACTAAGAAATTCCTGCTAAAAATATTAAGAAGCTCTTCCATACAGGGTAGAGAGTTGAATGCTCTGCAAAATGGTAGTATTTGTGCCATTTGGCACAACCCTGGGAAACATGCAATGGGGCAAGTGATGATGTCTTGCTGGGGAAATAATCTATGGAAATTATTGTAATCTTTCCATTTCTGCCTTTGACAATTTCTATTTATTTATTTATCTCTTTATTTTTAAATCTACATGAAAAACAAACAGCACACTTTCATTTTGAACCTCAAACTTGTCACAGAGTCTGGCTTTCTGCTCTTTTAGGCTTTGAACACCAATAATTAAGAAGACTTTGAATCATACATGCAAATGCAGTTGCTGAGCAAAGGGTTGGCCAGCTTCCCCAGGTGAGGGCCCTTGAGCAGTCAGACTTCTCCTCGCTGGCAGCTCCAGCCTGCAGGTGGTTTGGGGGATGCCTCGTGTTAATCTGGCCTCAAGGCCACAGAGACAGATCACCGTGACAAAGTCTCTGCCTGGAGGAAAAGGTCACAGATTTTGAATACTTTAGATATTTTGTCAGCCACTTCTGAAGATTGTAAAGAAAATGGGTTTCCATGTTCAGTGCTGTCAAAAATGACCCTCAGGATGCAACATTTCTCTTTGTGCTTGCGTCAAAGCCCGCAAACAGGTAGGGCAGTCAGCAACAGGGTGAAATCTTCCAGATGCCTTGTCTTACAGGGAACAGTTCTGGCTCATCTGGGCTGAATTTTTACCCCCTGGCCTTGTATTTGCTCTGTACTACAAGCAAAACAGCAGGGTAGAATTATGACTATCAGCGTCTCAAAAGTTTAGAAATTGAGGGATGAGCATTATAAACAGTAATGGTCAACTCATTTATGGTACAAGGGAGAGTACCTCCCCACTAATTCTACAAATAGACTTTAGATATGGGTGTCTACGATTTGATTGTCAGTGGGAAGTGTATATCTCATAAGGCTCTGACCTGGTTATCTCCTAACCCCAGGTAATTAATCACCAGCATCTAATAGGGAGTAGCTGTGCACAGCAGCATTGAGTGTCCAACCTCTCCACAATAATATTTTCACCTTTTCTACAGCTGTCAGACCTATAGCTTTCCTCCACCTGGAACCACTGCTTTCTTTTGGACAAGAACTGGCTCAAAATCAACCTCTATGAGCCAAAACCCACCAATTCCAATCACTTTAAAAAAAAAAAATCCCAGTGAAACAAGATGTAAATTCTCCCCCAAAACAGAGAATCTTGTGCAGTGAAGTCACCAAACACCAAGGTTCTCAGTTATCAGCTGTGCTGCACAGTGGGGCAGAAGAGAACAAGAAGGGTCATCATCCCTCCTCCATGTATGGTGTTTCTCATGCCTGTGTCTGCAGGAGGGGATGGGGAGAGGGAGGACCAAAATCTGCCATCCTGTCAAGCTGGAAGGGAGGGCTGGGGACCTTCCCACTGTTTCTGTTGCGAGCAAGAGGAATGGCTTTGTCTGCAGTGGGCTTGCACAGAGCTGGAGTAAGGTAGTGAAGAATCAGGCCCCATTGATTCTTTGTAGTAGTGGAGCTTTGTTTTGAAGTGCAATAAAAATACAGGTGGCGGAGGAGATAATGCACGGTACCGTTCCTTTGGGACACTCAAGGAGACAGTAAGGAATTCCAAAATAAGGAGCGTGGGGTTTTTGTAGCATTGATCACAAACACTGGTTCAAGAAAACACCCAGAAGTAGTAAATATGTAAATTTGTTATGAAAGAAGAACCTACAAGTACCCGCTATGTTACAGAATTTGTTTAAGGATATTTGATCTTCACGCAGAGTTTATCAGATTATGGTTTAATTTGCACGTTCAGGGTTTCTTGGTTGGTTATTTTTTGTTTGGCTTTGCTTTTTTTGAGGGAGCTTCCCTTTTAAAAAGCTTTTCTTTCTTTTCTGCTTCGATACTTGTACTGGAGGTAATGCACTTCTGCTAAGATACAAGAAGTATGTTTACAGGGTAATATAAATCAGGTTTGGAGATTACCAATTTCATATAAATTAGATGGAAGAGGACTGTTCCGCTATTTTGTTGTCTAAATTATATGGAAATTGGTCTTATGCAAGGAGTAAGTCCTCACAGAACAGGGCCCTTAGGCTTTTGGTTTAATTATCATAAGCTTCCATTTAATTAAACTTGTTAAATGGTTTGGTGTAAGAGCAGACTATCATTTTGCAGAAGCTTTCTGAAACAGAAAAATATTTATGCCCTAGCTGCTTGGGAAAGAAATAACACTTTTCTTCAGAGATGTTTTACTCAATAGAAGGGTGAGGGTCTCCTGGGCCATCCTCAGAGACACCTTTGGACTCTTTGTACCCAGAGGCATTTCAACCTGTTCCTCACTACAGAGCCATAAAGTTCAGTTTGTCCTGCACCTGGTATTTCACTTTACAGGCTAGAAATTACAGGACAGTGTTGGCATAAGAAGAGGTGGATGTAAGTGAACCAGAAATACCAGGGAACTAAAAGAAAGTCCTAAACCATCAGAATAGGGAGATTTTGGAACACAACAGATATCCAAACCATTCAACCAAAAAACCCAGCCCAACCCCAAAATAAGCACTCATTTGCTTTCATCAGATCAGTCTGACAGATGATTTGGCCATTTCATGATATGATGTCTGTGAACAGGAGATGGGACTCAATGACTGAGGAAGCCTCCTCCAGCCTTCTGTTCATGGGCAATCCTTTTGTGAGGCTTTACTCTCCTGAAAATAGCTAGAAAATGGGATTGACCCCAAGTGTCCTGGCTGCTTCCATATACAACCATTGTCCATGGTATATATCAGTTTAAGCAGGAGACGCCTTATCTGAGACATAGATATTACAAAAGTCCTCATTCTGATATATCTGAGTCTCAGTGACTTCCTACAGAACTCTGCCTTTTTTTATCAAGTCTATAACACAGTTTCTGGGAAATGTTACACACCTTGTTTTTTTGAACAGCATTTAAAACTTTATTTGGGTTGAAAAATATACTTATTGATACTATTTTTCCAGATACAATGTTGTGGAGTAGCACTATGCATTAATATTCGTGGTACAGTGTACTAACCCCTTAAAAAGGAATAATTAGAAGAATAATTAGCTGAACATGCGAAATAGAGATGCTTCTTCAGGGACATGTGAGAAGCTGATTATTAAGAGGAAGGAGGGCCCCTGAGTGTCAGGGACCTAATAAATATATTTAAGGACAAATAGGTAGAAAAAGAAAGTACACATTACTAATGTTGATAGAAAGCCTTAACTGCTTAATGCATTTCAGAAATTGGTTGAGAATAGTTAATCTGTGTGATAACATGACCCTCAGGGTTAGTTAGATCTGTGAATTCTTATCCCTCTGGGGACTTAGCAAATTTCCAGAGATTCACTGCAAATTCTCATAAGGAAAAGGCATTCACAATTGGAAGATTTCATGCAGGTTTTACTTCTGAATACTCATGTTACACAAACTCAAATTTACTGAGATAATGGCAGAGAGTGGAACTCAGTACTAGCCACACTGTTAATTTAAATTTTCACTTTCTAAAACCACAATCATGCACATTTGGATTTATTATGGCATCACATATAATTCTAGATGAAAGGAAGTGTTTCACCATAACAATGCTTGATTCTTAGTTGCTTCTCAATGCTAAATTAGACTCTGTCTGTATGTGCTGAAAAACAAATGTATCAGTTGCTACTTTCTTCATTGGATCAGGCATTTTTTACACACCCTTTACAAAAATTTCATGGGAAACTCACAGAAAAACCCACCTAACTGATATAGACTGGAACCATGAAGAGCTTAGTATTTGCAGCCTCATCAGTGTTTTAGGAATACTGCCAACGGGAAGGCAAAACACATTTTTGAGAGTTCAAAAGAAAATGTAGGCAGTGTAACATACTACTGACCCCAGCAGTGGCTGATCATCAGGTTCCTTCTCCCAGACCTAGCAGGCACCAGTGCTGCTGGGGGGGATGAAACATATCCTTTTGTGAGCAGGGGAAGCTGGAAATGCGATTTCTGTTTTGCTTGAGATGCTGTGTCCCAGCTGGCCCAGGAGAGAGATGCAAAATGAAAATTTCTTTTCAGAAGGCAGTTTTTTACACCACCATGTAGGACTATGAGACTGGGATTTCCAAAGGAATTTAGAGCAGTTAAGCATCCAAATCTCACTGAAATTTCCTCTGAAATATATCAGCTGTGGAAGTTAGAGACATGTTATAGGAGAAGCTTTTTCTTTTGAAGAACAAGATGGATTCACTCTTCTTAATATGGGTGTAAATGTGCATAAAGGGGCAAAAGAAAGGAAATACTGTGGGTCTGCAGTTGGCAGTATCATGAACTGAAAGAATGTGTATGTTCTCATTTTTGTGGGGAATCTATTGAATCATTCACATCCAACCTGTGTTTATGCCCAGACTCTAATCCAGGGCTTGTGTTCCTGTACAGCATTAAAAGAGGTGAATGAGATCAGAGGGCAATGATCCTAAAACTAAAAAGCAGCTGCATATTTTGTGCATGTATCTCTGACTAGATACCTTTGGCTCACCCTCTAAAGTAAAGCAAGATTTGTTTCTAGCAGTGACCTTGATATAAACGGTATAGAAGATATACTTTTCAGCTGATACTGCAAAAGGGAGTGCTCATTGCATAGTTGTGCATAGGAGGTCCTGCCGAAAATACTTATATATAATTTAACAAAAAATAAGCTTTTGTACTAAGAAGTTACAGCTTAAAGCTTTCTTATTTGGGAAAATTCCAGCCTTTGTGCTCATATCCCAGTTATTATAGTAAAGACTTCCAAATGGGAGATATTTTAGAAGAAAACAGTACCAGAGTGATAAGGGTACTGTGCTTATTTTTCTTCAAGCACTGGTATGCTTTTAGTTCGAGAAGGAATTTTAAAAGGTTCTAGATGAGGTGGTACAAATCAAACATATTCTTATAATATTTATATAAAATATGTCAAGAAAAAGGAATAACAGGGACTATTATAAAACATTGCCTGAGAAACAAGAACAATGACAGGGCCAGACCTTATTGACCACAGCTTGATAGACCAAGCATAGGACAATAAAAATTATTTTAGAAACACAAGGTTTTACTTATTAAGAACAACATTTCCTTTGCCATTCCATGTAACTGCTCATTAAATATGGCTTTTGTGGGAGGATGCATACCTAGAAGACTTGCATGAACTACCAGTGCTAAAAAATGTACACTGGCCAAACCAAATGTCTCTTGTCTCTGGAATTAGTATTTCCTACTTTGGAATCTTTTCCTGTAGGGATATTAACATACAGATAACATTAACGGAATGAAAATTTATTAGCAATGACAGAAAGGCAAGGAAGATTGGTGAGTAAGATCCAAGGGTATGAGGGGAAAGATCAAAAAACATCACAGAGTCTATCATCAGTCTGTTCCTGGGTACCTAGGAGGGAAAGTGAAGCTTCAAAAAGATGAGAAGAAAGCTGATGATGGGGTGACAGAAGCAGCTCCTCTCCAGGACAATGACAGAACCGTAATTATAGACAATGATGACATATGATGGAGAGCTTTACCCTCCAACTTTAGAGAAAACGATCAGGACAAAACATAGGTATCAACACACTCTGTGATGAGAGGAATAGGGGAAGAAAGGAAGGGTGAAAGGCATCCTCTGCCACTGCCCTATCACATGCTTATGCAATCAGGAGTGAGGACAAGCCAAAGCAAGAGGAGCAGAGAGATGTGTCCCTGTGCAGAAGACAAGCAGGACACTTCTGAGCTGAATGTGTGGTGGCCAGGCAGCCCCTGAGGATGGTGCTCAGGGCTGCTCCTGGAAGGCCAAGCCTTCCTCTCACACAGCAGGAGCCTGCAAGTTCACAGATCAGCGCTGGACGCTACCAGCAATGATCCTGATATGCGTGTGTCTATTTCAATTTGTAATCCATATATTTACAGTCCTTCCTATAGGCAGAAGACTACTAAGAGAGCATTACAGAGAATGTTTGAGCTGCAGACTCCCCTACAGAAACACGGAACAAGTGCCAGTGTGGAAAGCCAGCCAGCAGCCTCTTCCCAGAGCATCCCGCTCCTCTCGCCTGTGAGCTGGAGCTGCAGCAGCAAGTGGCACATGGCAGCACTGCTCCAGGGAGGGCTTGGAGACCCCTGGGAATACCTGGGCACCCTCACTCTCACCTGCTGCTCACAGGCTGACCTGCCAAGGGGAAAGGCAGGTGGGTGACCAGAGGCACGGTGGGAATGTCCTGTTGGGGTGGGATGCTGGCTCATAGCGTGCAGCGAGGAGAGTCATGAAGAAGCACCAGATGTAACCCAAGAGCTCTGCTGCCAGCTCCGCAGGTTGGACTCGATGATCTAGAAGGTCTCTTCCAACCTAATCATCCTGTGATTCTGTGTGCTTCTGTGATTCCACTGAGAATGTTTGCTCCAAAGGCAAATAAAGCCAGAAATTTCCCGTTTGCGTGCACACACACATGTTCACTCTCACACGCACGGATACTATAAGGCTCAATAAAAGATCAAAAGCAAATAAATGAAGCAAATTAATGAAAATGAAGTGAAAGACTGTAATCACACCCAACCATGCAAAAAAAAAAAAAAAAAAGCTTCAACCAAATTAGTATGTAATGCACTACTTCAGACAGATGTTTGAATAGGAACAAAAGGAAATAAGGAGGAAACCCATACAATGCTGGTTTGAGTACTTTCAGAAATATGAAAAAAAAAAAAAAAAGGATAATTTCCCATTTAGCCTGCAGCAGAAATAAGGCCAGATTCTGATCCATTGAAGATACGCTTCCCGTTCCCTTCAACAAAATCACCATCCAGCCTCTGCAATAACAACTGAGGAACACGTTTCCTGAACAAAGAAGGGCAGGGTTATGTCTCACTGGACTGGGGGCTCCTGGGCATGGATTAGCAGTTAACCCAGGCACAGGCTTCTGCTAGACTCTCACAGTACTTTTCTTTCTGTTTCTCTCTATTATGGCCCACAGTTTTTAACCATGAAAATCACAAGTGTTTTTTAGCATGTAGAATTTGAGAACATTTGTTTCCAGTTGTGATCATAAAGAGATAAACAGACTTCTGCTAGCATGACAGCTGCAGTATGTAACTTCAGGGAATGGCCACTGCAGCAAACATGGTACAGAGCACTGCATCTGCACAGGCACAGCAACTGCCTCCCCAAAACTGTACAAGCATCTCAATCTATTCTATCTACTTAATCAAAGAAGAATTAAATACCTGTTTAGAGGGAGAGGATACACACAGTCATCAGTGATTCCCAGCAGTTTCATGTCCTCCACAGTTTTTGGCATCAAAATACTCAGTTTTACTGCAGTCACGTCTTCAACATACTCCTTTAGGACATATTGTATTGGATTTGGACTGATACTGAAAAGTAGTAAATTTATCACTCTAATTTTGCCATTTCAGAATCTCATTCTTAGATATTAGAAATGTGTGCTGTAAGATGTGATTTATACAAGAGATTAATAAAATGATCTTCTTGACTCCTTTGTTTTCCCATGCAGAAAGGTTTTCCCATTAGCATAAGAGGCTTCATCACACACCTTGTTGTTTCTTAAAGTCCTTCTCGGTTCTCTCCCTCACAGATGGGCACCCTAAATTATTTACTGGAGGGGCAGGGTCATCAGCCAACCTCAGATCACAGTTAGACTGCCAGATTGTCTGTAACATGAAGTCTTGGCTATCACAGTTCTCTCCACTACCTTCTCAAGATAGATCCAGAAGGTAACAGGAAACACCAAAACCTGCCCATGGACGGATACCTGTAATCTCAAAGCTGACACTTACCTTACCTTGCTGTTGGGCAGGGATGATGATTGAGTCTCTTCAAATGGAGTTTTGAGAGCTGGATGAAGGATTTCTTGTCTAAACAACAAAATCAGTTCAGACTCATCACACCGGATTGAGGAAAATGCCTTTTGGAAGCACACAAAGACATTAGAGACTTTTCCATCCACTGATCTGAATGTGTCTGCAATCAGCTCAGGTGCAGGACTTGGTGCACTGTCCTATCTGCATTTTGAATATCTGAAGGACTTCTGAAGAAATCAACTCCCTGAGTGGCAAGACCAAGAGTTTGCATACTGTGAAAGGCCAGAGTCCAGGAACAGAGCCACAAAGCTGAAACCTCATCCCTCCATATCTCAGTTCCATCTGAGAGCTGGGAAAACGGAGAATGGCTTATCTGTAATTTTATACTCTAGAAGTACAAGCCCAACTCCTCCACTGCCATGCATGACAATTACTCATTACACTACCAAATCAACCTGGAGTGTCATTCTGCTGTTACTCTCTTACAGTTGAGGCTGAGAGGCACCAGAGGTGTGGAGTGCTTGTGAGAATTACAGTGACACCACTACAAATTGTCGTGTATTTTAGTTATCAAGGAAGTCAGAGGAACTTGCCCTTGCCAAGAAGTATCCTGCTGCTGCAGCAAGATCACTTGTGCTCCCAACCTTCCTCGTTTATAAAGTTATACATTTACTTTGGAAGTCAGCAGAGCTATCACAGAACTGAACTCCATGTAATTAGGAGACAGCATCAGGTGATAAAAATGCAGAGTATGTCCTAGCAAGTGAGGCAAGCAAGGTTTGGTGGTCTTGACTGCAAGGAGGAACACAGAACCAGAGAAAGTATATTCACCAATAAACTGCAAAAACTGCAGCTGGCTGTGACACCCACCTTGATGGGCCTTATAAAGTTACCATAATTTATTTCATCTCTCCTGTTCCCTTTTACCATCTGTCCAGCTTCCTTCCCAACCATGCAAATACTCTCTGATCCGGTAATCCTTGCTTGGTCCCCAAAGAGGTGCCTCTGTGTTTGCTTTTTCGTTTGTTTTGTTTTCATGCGTTCATTTGTGGGTGTTTTATTTGTTTGGTTGGTTTTGGGTTGGTTTTTTGTTTGGTTGGGTTTTTTTAAATTTTATTTAAATAATTCCTATTCCCTGATGCCAAAAATAGACCTGGAAATTCATTCAAATAATTAAAGGCTTACTATTAAAACAAAATACTGGATAAATTAATTAAAGCATTTAATTTCTCATTCATTGTGTCTTTCCATTATTTTAGACAATGCACCAGGATAATAGTGAGATGCTCTTAAAGTGAATATATTCAGAGGCTCAACTTCTCTTCTAACTGCAGCAGAATGAAAACTAGGAACTGTTTAACAGACTAACAAAAATTTAAGAAAATTAACAGATAAAGATTCCAAAGAACCTCTATTTACCCCCAAATTGCATATATCATTTTAGAGTTGCATCTAATCTTTTGGGGAAAACAAATCTACTTGATTGAGTATATACATACTTGTGTGAGGCAATTACAAAGTTTGCAATTGTTTTATACTTAAATATTTTTGTAATTTCCCCTGAAAGGCAGCAATTTTCTGATGCTGTACTGGATTATAATATAATACCCCTTAACAGCTGAATACACGTCTGGGGCCAAGCAGCCCTTGAACAGTATTTATGGTAATTAAAATGAATTTCTTTGCAAAAGTTTTAGTCTTAGCAAACAATTTAAACTTAATGTGTACCTCTGAATTTACCTTTCTTCTTATGTTAAGAAAGTATTTGCAGCAACATTGTCATTAGGCAGTTATGTTTGTGACATTAGGTACATATGATGGCAATTAGAGGCAGAACCTCCAAAAATCCTGGTAATATACCCAGGCATAGCTTTAGCTATTTTAAACAGATTTATACTTAGGGCATCAAAGAACATCACAAAGAGAAGAAAATATGGTAACTGTTGCTTTAAATTATAGCTATCATTACTTCAAAAGGATATTCAATCAGAAACCACTGCAAACTTAGACTATTTATGCCTTCTGACACTGAAAGGAAAGTAGGCAGGTTCAGCCTGTCATCTCTTAATTCTTTTTTTTTTTTTTCCTCCATTTTTTTTGTGTGTGTTTAATAAAAGAAAAGTACTGTTTGGTCTAAGAAACAAGTTATAAGTCCAGGAGGAATGAGTTAGAACAGGTCTCCTGCTTGTTTTTGACCTTTCCCTGTCTGTCAGGCTCATTAAGTATTGCAGGTTCTTTGCTAGTTATTTTACAACAGCTATTGGAAAAATGAAACAAACCTGTGCAATGGTCTTGCTTCGGCTGCTTGGACATAACACTCAGCAGTGTTTGCCCAGCAAAACAGTTCCTGTGTCAAGTAGTAACAGGTAGAGCTATTTTCCTCTACAAATCAAAAATACAAAAGTGAAGCCACAGTTGCTTGCAGAGTAAATTTTGAACAAAATCATAAGATCATGATTAAATTGTCCACATGGATTCCTGACCTCTTCTGATAACAAGAATACACCTCCCTGTAGTCAAATGTTTAAAAGCAAGGAACATTCTGTTCAACAAAATGTTGGGCATGGAATGGTCTGCAAAAACTAGCAGGGGTTTCAGGAGGTAAATAAAGTAAAAAGAAAAAATATTCTTTATGTGCCAGCTAATCCTTCCTCTCCAGATGCACTCAATGTGTTGAGCAAAAAGTGACAAACAAGTGGCCTCAAATTTAAAACCAAAATTAAAAAAAGAAGAAATGCCTAAAGAGGAGTGAAAGGGATCTCATGACAAGAGAGGGGAGAAAAAGGTGTGTCCTCTGTGCAAAATACATTCGCAAAGCGAACTGAGCACCTTATTCCCAGCTGCAGGGAGGAAGGCAGACAGAAATCTTCAGCTGGGAAATGGGTGGGTGCAGGGGGAGTTCCAGATAGTTTGAGTCCAGGCTTTGGGGGAGCAGCCAGCGGGGTGTCAGTAATTTTGCCAGGCAGATGCGAGCAGCTCACAGCCAAGCTCGTGGGGCTCCTGTCTCATGACAAAGCGATGAATTACCGAGTTTGAATTACAACACTTTCATCCCTCAGATACGTGTATGTGAGGCAAGAGCAGAGGAGCCCAAACCAAGAATCAAGCCTGTTTGGCCTTTTCCAGAAAGTGGGGCCATTTCTGAAGAACTTTTCAATTTTGAATGGCACTAGTCCCACCCGTGACAGTGACAGGATTCCTTTTCCATGGGAGTGTGTGGTTAGCAGTTGAGTCCCTCCATGATCAGATGTTTCTGGCTGACTTTTCTGCTCCCAGGGCAGCTGGTGTGAGCCCCAGGTGCCTGGCAGAGTAGCACAAGTCAGGATCACAGCTCGGTGGAGGGCAGAGGTGCCTGAGAACATACCCGGGCAGTTCCCAGGCCAGACAATTTCAGGAGGTGTTGCAGGGTCCCAGTGCAGGCGTTGCACTCCATGGACTGGGGTTCCCAATGCCCCTCACCCAAGTGCTGAGACCACGCCGGTTCTGCTTGATGTTGATCCTACAGTGAGAGGGAAGTCAAAATCAAAGTTTCAGCACAGAACACAGGACCTGACATTTAGAAAAAATGTCTGGTAAAAACAAGCAAAGGAAACACCGGGTGTAACACGTTGCCCCAGTTCCCATCACTGGCATTTTAGCTGTATTTCAAAATACGCATGCAGCATTTCTCATCATTTACACTGGGATTTTTTTTTTTTCTTGGTAGAATCTGTTTGTGAAAAAACGTTTACATTTCTCTGCTTCCCTTTCCAATTCAGCAATATCAACTAATTAACAAAACAGTTTGTCTGTTTATAGATTTGTACCAATCACCACAGTGAAAAAGCAAGTTAACCAACCCACATCTAAATAAATGAATGGTTCACATCTATCCTCAGCAGGACTACTGACAGTAGTTTGCTTAGGCACAGAGTCCAGAACAGCTTCTCCCCAGCAAGATTCATGTGCTTTTTGGTCTGAAATACTGCCCCAGCTTGGTTATTTTTTCTTTTCTGCACAAGCAGGAGGCAGTTGAAGGACTAGGCAGCAAGAGTAAATACCTTCCCTTATGTGAACTAAAATAAAGAAATACTACTAAGAAAAAAAATCTCTGGACTCTTAAAAAGGAATTAAAGACATAATGAAGAGACAAAAGTTACTATATGGAGAAGTAGCTTGCAGAATAAATGTAAACATCAATAAAACCAAGAAAACCTCCTAGATGTTTCATTCCACAAGGCCACTGTCCTTTCCCAAGGGGACCACTGTATTTTGCAGGTGACATAACACTTTCCTGGTGGTGGCTGGTCTCTGCAGCACAGCAGGACAGGGCTGTGGGCTGCTGGAGGAGCAGGGGCAGTCTGTGTGCAGCGATGGAGGGGAGAAGGGCTGCTGCCCGTCAGCTCTCTGTCTTTCCATCACAGGTAACTACTGCTCTAAGCAAATTGTTCCAGGGGTTGGAATGCAGCAATAACTGGTCTAATTAGCGTAGGCTGTAATCTAGGAGGGTTCATTATGTCACATGCATTATGACTCCTGGGTATTACTAAAGGACTCATTTGTAGCAGTTGAAATGAATTTCTCTGCTGGCATATAACGTCACCCATATAGCTATAGTGGGGTAGCTTTAAGGTGATCTGACACGTTTAAAATCTCTGACTTTGAGCAGGGTTAGGTTTCCAGACAGCACTAAACATATCAGCAAACAATAGAGATTTACTTCTTGCCAAGAGAAGGGGGAAAAAAATGAGATGTAATGGCTACTTTAGATTGAAATGGCAAGTAAACTCTGTGACAAAACTACAAAGGAAGGTAATAAATCATGTCAGAGGAAATATATACCATAATTAAAGACATACACACATATGAACTAGACAAAAACTTTATGTTTCTTGGTGCAATCCCTGTTTACTTCATGTAACATGGAAAAAGTTTAATGGCTCCTTACGAGAAGTCAGTTATTTATTATTTCTGCCCTAAAAGCTCCCATGAGGCTTCCCTCAGCAGGAAAGCAAGCTTACACTCCAGGTAACAAACTCAACCAGCTGAATTACAGAACAAGACAAATGCATAAAAGTGTATAAGCAGCTTTCAGTACTACAATGCTGAAGTAAAAAAACAGGTTATAATTAAGTTTAATTTAACCTCTAAAAAGGTTACAAATATAACCTCTATTATTTGCTTCACTTCAGGGGTCTCACACCAACTAGGCATTTCACAGCCTTTGCTTTTATTATTGAAAAGTTCATTCCTACACAGATACAAATATGCTTTTCCCTTTGACTTACATAGTGTCAAATAAAAAAAAAAAAAAATCTTCTGGAGAGCACTTATGCCTGTACTTAACATTAAGCAGTCCTTAGAGCCCCTGCCTGCACCTTCTTAAATCAATATTAAAGCCTCTGTTAATTTCGTTTGTTCATGATCCCCACTCGAGGGGAAAATGCCACCGTGACATTGACATTAGTGACTTCTGTGGTGTTCTATTCTGAACACACTGATCTCCAGACCCGATCTAAAATTAACTGAAATGATTTAATTCTTTACTTACTTTCATATGATTTGCATTGGTCCTGCCTTCTTTTTAGGAGTCAGGACTCAATGTTAATTTTTTCTCAGCTTCCTCTTGAAAAATCAAATTTTACAAAATTCAGTTTATAAAGTAAAATATCAGGATTAAATTCTGTACATAGAATATAGCATTGCTCAAACAGAAATGTCAAGTTGTATATGAGGCTAATATGAAAATGCTGCAGTATGAATTGTTTTTGTTTCATTGCAATATGTTTTAGGGGCTGGAAGCACTCTGGACTAAAATCTAAATCTAAAATCTAGTTCTAAAACTTTAAAAATTATTTTGAAAAAATTTGTTCCTCTAGAATGCTAAAGACCTAACTAGATGATGTATTTCCATTACTTTCTAATCAGATGGGGGTTCAATATATCTTAAATGGTTTTTTAAAATCTCAAATATAAATTTAATTTCCAGATACAAATTAGATTCCCATTCTCTTACAAAACCTTCTCTAATGCTGTTACCTCCAGTATCCTTTTTGGTGTCTAGGTATGAAATGTATTTCTAAGTGGGTACCATACCAGATAGAAAGACTGACTGTATTGTCTTTAATTAAATGCTGGTAGATTTCCTTCAATAGCATTAAGCTCAGAAGTGAGAAAATATAATTAAATGATGCTTCTACACAGGCAGTGATCAGCATTCTTGCATGCAAGGTGTGGTAGCACAGTAAGCTAAGGATTACTTCTCAGTTTTAGTTTTATATTGAAATTCTCATAGCTCAGGAGAAACCCTATTCTGTATGCATGAAATATTAACCAGGCAATTGTCCTAAGGATGCAGTGGATTTATTAGAGCCCATTAATCTGATTAATTATCGGATTGCTGACAAGTTAAGTGTCTCAGTGCTGTTAAAACTAAGTATATTTTAAACGTATCTGACTTCCTCCCATTGTCTGTCATCTCACTGAGGATGTGGGCAAATAAAAGGTTGCTATCATAAGAGGTTGCTACCCTGTGGAAGCCCTGGTGTCGTTACCAAGCAGAGGAAAGCCTCAGCACGAGGAGCTGGTGGATTGTACAAGGTTTTCAAAGATACTGAGGCAGGAATTGAATGACAGCAGAAAAGGAGGTTAATCTTTAACACTCCTGTTCTAAATGGAAATATTTCCAATACTAGTGAACTCCCGCAATTTCCACATGTACATCTGAAACATTCCTTTGTGTGGACATGTTCTACGTGATGTCTTGGCAGAAACCAAGAGACACAGACTCTGATCTGAGCTCTGCCACTGACCCGCCCCGTGACCCCGGATAAATCATTCCACTGTTCTGTTTCTCTTCTTACTTTGCCTGTCTTGCTTCTTTAGAGCACAAGTTCTTCACAGAAGGAGCCAACCTCTAGTTACCTTTCTGTCTGACTTGTTGAGGCCCTGATCTCAGATGAAGCCTCTAGGACCTTTTGACAATAATAAAAATAGTAGTGAGGAGTGGATAGTACTGACATTCCCAGCCCTCATTCCATCCCAGGAGATACACCAGCATCAGCACAACCACACCTACTATACATCATCATGCATTTTAGCTATAAGTTAGGGGTCAGAGAAGCAGTCATGCCTTAGTAGAGCCAAAGGCAAGAAAACAGACCTCTGTAGTCCTTTCAGCTCACTGCTGGAAGTTTAATAATAGTTATTTTACATATTGTAAGATGAAGACTACAAACTTAGTTAGCCTGGAGAGCCAAAGTAAATTGTATCAACAATGCAGGCTAAATTAAGGTGAGCCATTCTTTTCTTTCACTCCTTTCCCCCAGCACTGTGCTGAAGACAAAGAAAAAGAACAAAGCAAACTCACACTAGAATAAGACATAGCTGCTGGTTGAGACAGTCTCAAGATGTGGCATCTGGTTGGCTGGGAGGGTTCAAATTCATACCTCACCTTCCTCAGGAAAGCACTCAAATGATCAGCGCATCTTATCCAAGACTGGACATATTTCTCCTCCTCTTGAGGCTGTTTGTCATGGAAGATTGCCCCTGCCCTGCTACTTTGGGCCTCAAGCTTGGGATTTAAATCCTCCTCTGGTTCAGGTTCTCTGTTAGGCACACAGTCACTCAAGAAGGGCACAACTCCAGCAGGGCTCCCTTTGGCACCCCCTAAATTCTCCTTAGTGTGGCTTCTGTGACTCCTTCTCCTGATTGCCTCAGACAGCTGACTTGGCTGAACCCCTCCTACACCCTTGTCCTACCAGGGAGGCATGCTCAGGCATGGCCTTAGCAGAGGTGTTCTACAAGGAGCAAGGTGAGAAAGCCAATCCCATCCTCCATGAGAACGGCTCACCTGTGCCACTGGAGCTCCATGGCATTGATGAGATTATGTACAGCTCCTGTGCTGAACCACATCGTGTCTGGCACCAGGACTGTGCTGCTGGAAAACCCTCCAGGTGGTTCAGATCTTCAGGGAGGGATGCTGTAAGTCTGAAAGAACTGCTAAAAGTGATATTCCAGGACTACATTGGGATGTAGCTGTGTGCTCATTCCAGCCCCAGTGCAAAATTGAGATCTCCCTGGGCAGTTCTACCACCTCACACCTCCAAGGTTCTGCCTCTGTCTCCAAGGCAGCTACCTGCCCTGTGCCTCTCAGGTGTTGGAAGGCTTTGGTATACAGACTGTAAACTGGAGAAGGATTGGCCACATCCTCACTATCACCTCTGTCTCCATCAGCAGTACCATGTGCCTCCTTCAGCACAAGAGTTTTGTTGTCCTGGGAACTTTGGCAGATCTGTGAAAGCTCCCAAAATGAATCTAGATAAAAGAAACCTACCCTAAATCACTAGGATAAGCATTCTGGGTTTTGTGAGCCACATAAAATAGCAAAGAAAACTTGTAACAGTTTTGATAAACAGGTTTTTCTATTGTGACCCCCAAAAAACTCGCTCAGAAATACAGAATAAAGTCAAGACTGCAGGATATATGAACTCATAGTTTTTATCCTTTCCAGCTTTTACCCTTCCTCCTTTTTTTAAAGTAAATTTGACCTACTGTGACTCCTAGAAGTTACCTGCTGGGCACATCAGATATATTTCAGTAACTAGAGAATGAGAAATATATATTAGGCTATGGAATAGAAACCAAAATAAAAGCTTTCCCATTAGGAAATTAATGTTGGTACTGTCTGAGTTAAGACAGTTACAGACTGGAAGACTTACTTGTTGCCCTTAGTTTGTGTAAGTAGGAATATCAGCAATTCATCCTGTGAAAAACAGTACTTCAGCTGGCAGAGTTGGAAGGGAAGAGTGAGAGAGAAACTGAGGCCTTTTGTCTTGGGTTACATGTCTAAGGGCTAGAAAAACCCTACTACCTTTTTTTTACCTCTGTAAAAAACAAATAAAATGAAATGGAAGGAAAGAAAAAAGCTCCACCAACAACACAGCAACATGACAGTGATGTGTATAATGATCTTTGGCAGCCTAAGATAAGATCACAGCCCGTGGGACTGTTGGAGCCTGGAGCTAACAGACCCCTGCTTTGGGGAAACACTAGAAGTGTACAGGAAAAAAAGTTCCATTCCCATATTAAAAAGAAAGGAGAAGAATGTTGCTAAATATATTCCTTCTGAAGAAACCTTTGAAAATATAAATGTATGAAAACATCTGAGTCACTTCTGAGTCCATGAGTGAGTGATCCCCTCCACTCTCATCAGTAATACCAGGAAGGGCTGCTCTGCTCTCAGTTTGTCCCAGGAACTATGCTCTATCTAGTTAGTTCCATCAGTCTTTTCAGTGAAGATCATCATGCAGGTATCATTCTCCCATTAAAATCACTATAGGGGTTTTTTTAAAGTCACTATAGGTTTTTGGTTTTTTTCCTAGTGCAAACTTCTGTATAAATTTTAAATCCAGAATATAATGGATGGTGTTAATCTAAATTACTGCTGTCACTACCTTATCTTCCTCTGATCTTGGGAACAAGCCTGTCTCTTTTGGAAGATTGTTTGAAATGTCTGTAATTGAATTAAAAAACATAAAGATCTGTTCTGTTCCAAGAAAAAGTCCAGAAACTTTAAGTCCACAAGCAGCTTTGCTGTATCTATTGATTTTAGATGGAAGGTGTGAAATACAGCAACTAAATGGCAGTACTAGTGAAAAATCAAGTTATTTATGGTCCTCTTCTGTTGAATTAGTTTCTCCAAATAATTCCTTGTTTATCTGTGTTAGTGTTTGGACTAGTGCAGTGGGAGGAAACAGCAGGATGGGAAAAAGTTTCTTTTCTGGGATGCTATTTAAACAAATGTCAAACTGTGTGTGCCCTGGCTGCTGCTGAGTACTGAGCTCTTATGAAAATCCAGCCCTTTCCTTGGGTGCTGAACAAAGGGAAGCCAGGCTGCTGGTTAGCTGAAAGGACTGGTACCAGAAAAATCCGAGGGTTGGCAGACCTGTGCGTGTTTGAACAGAGGAAAATACTCCATAAAGAAATGTTGAGTGGGTGGAAAGTGCAGGGAGCAGCAGTTCTGTGAATCACTTCCTCCCCCAAGGCCTTCTGTCATTAGTACAGGTGTGTGGTTTTAAAAACACATGTTGTCCATGCTGAGATTTTAACAAGCATTAGTCAAAGCAGTAGCAGTTCTAACAGGCATTTACTGGTCAAGATAAACCCTAAGCTCCCCCCTCTGGGTTGTCACAGTCAGCTAACATGTTAAAACTGTTGCTGCCTAGTCCAAGAAAGGATTTTAACATGAGTTAAAAATAAAGTCCTTTTTGTACATGCATGGCTTAAGAGAGAAGAGTCCAAATCCCTTCTTCCAGCAAGAAGAATAGAAAGAAACAGCAGAAAAAGAGGATTAGAAGCAGCATATGTGCTCTGTCTTGCCTGTTTACTTCCCAAGATTTTATTTTGCTTTGCTCCACTTACTGAGTGTGCCACTGGATGCTGACCCAATTAATTTCTGTATGACCTTTCAAATCAGGCCTGCATGCAGAACATGGTCAAGGCATGGATTTTGGGAGCCAGTTGTCCCCTAGTACATGGACAAGTAAATGTTTTGCAAAGCAAACTCTTCTGAATACTGTAGTTTTCACCAACTCAAAATCTTTCATCTCCTTAAAAGCATTAGAAACAGAGGATGAGGCAGATGCTCTCACATCCAGCCAGCTCTGCCACTAGGAAACATCAGAAAAGCTCTCTTGCATTTTCTGAGGTGTAAGACAAGGCAGAATTTGCCCCAAAAGCATGAAAGCAAAGTTTATGTCCATTGCCATGCAACTGTATTACATTAATACTGAATTTGGAGCTCAGTGCCTGGTACTAATCACTCATTCTGAGTCAATTTGAACGCACACTCTCTAGAGGCAGCAGAAGTCTAAACTGAAACACTGTAGGAAATAAAATGTCATTTAACTGGAGAAAGGAAAGAGCCTAGTGAAAGTAAGAGAATTCAAGGGGCACTCCTTTCTGCTGTCATTTGTCATGTATGACACAGGAATGTTGACATCATCCTCTGATAAATGACACTGGCACCTGCATCAGAGAGATACTCTTCAGCAAAATAGAAGTCTGAAAATCCAGCAGCAGGGCACTACTAGTAGGTTCCAGGAGCTTGCAAGAAAGGAAAGATAGATGATGGTAATTTTCTTCCAAAGAGAAACATAAGACTTTTTAAGAACCATTCCCTTTTGCTTCCCCTTCTGCTCCCTCTGGGCTTTGGGAAATGATTCTGTTTTCTAAATCTAATAGTGTCTTCGACACAAGCTATATGTTATCCAAGAGCTAACTTGTGGCACTCATGCCACCACCCAGTCTTGGAGGATAAGTGTCAAGCAGAGAGCTCCAGAAGGCATTCCCATGACAGAGAGCTTCAAAGGGGCCAGGCTGCCCTTCTCTTGTCCTAGGCCAGTTAGAGATGTCAGTGAACAGACTATTCTAGCACAAATCCTTCCAAATCTCACCTTTGCATTCACAGCCTGTAATGCAGAGACTTTTCCCCTTAGAAAGAGCAGGAATATGTGTCTCCATCCCACTCCTGTATGCTGTACAGCTGCAGGGCAGCTTTGTGGCAGAGGAATTCTCTTGGGAAACTTCTGCACAGCCACACAAAGCCTGCTGTGGTGTGGTTTGACATCAGCAAGCAAAGGTAGCTAAAGAAATTTTTTTTCATCTTAAGGCAGATACATCACCAATTTTCTGTGCTGAAAAGCCAAAGGCCAGTGGATTAGTTGGAATTATGAGGGGAAAGTCCTGCTACTCTTAAAAATGAAAAGCAAATAGATATGTTTTCTTTGTCAGATTTTTTTCCTTGGTTGGTTCATGGAATTTATATGCAGCTTGATTTTTCTTCTAATTGTATGATTTATTTGTGCTAGAAAAGAAAGGGGAAAATCTATTTGATTTGGAACAGCAAGTTGTGAAGGCCGGAACACAAACTCTGTGACCAAGGTAGCTTGATTCATCATCAGGGAACCTGTATCCTACTGGCCAGTCACAGTTCTAATCTGCTAACTACTGTCCAGTCCATTTGTCTCTTGCCATCTCCAGGGATCACCAGGCAGTGATAAGCACTAATGGTCCACTAATTCTGGGCCAAGAAATATCCTTTTCTCCTGCACAGCCAGCACTGTCTTCCAGATCTCGGAGTGCATGAAGGGGGCTGGAATCTGGATGAGGAACAGCTGGCTAAAAACACACCCTAACAAGCCAATACTGGCTGGAAGGAGAAAACACTGGAAGAAAGGAGGAGTACATGGGCTAACCTTTATATGCAGAGCTCTTTCTCCAGGACTGTTAAAATATTATGCTGCTCTTGGCTCTTACTGAACCTCTCTTTGGTACTGAGCACTGGAGCAGAAGCAATCTCTGTACTCCTGATTCTCCTGCTGGGATAGCAACCCCACATTCATGTCTTCAAAATAGTCAGGCTGGATTGTCATAAACTGAGCTATGTAACGTGTTCTCCAGGAAAATACACTTTCATCTTCTAACCTAGAGAAACAAAGGACAGCATATCATACTGATCTGCTCTTCAGGCTCTGGATGAGAAACTTGCTAATTAAGCTGCAAGCTTGTGACTGGTGAGTCCCAGCCAGCTGGGCTGGGTGCCTTCCCCTCAGGAGGCCCAAGACTTTCTCCATCATAGTGAAAGGCAAACAGTAACTACAGATGCTGACCCCTTGGCTTGATGGAGTTAGGTCAGAACCATTTGAAAAGGCTGCTTTGACAAAAGGCAATTAATTTTATCTCATTATGTCACACATGTATGGCTATGGTCATCACAAGAGAGAGTGATGCAGTTTTCATACTCAAGCAAATATGAATATTTAAGTCGTTTGGCTTGGTTGCCAACTTTATTCAGCCCATTCTTCAGAAGAAAATGGTAATTTCAGGGACTGATGGAAACTGTGAATTCTAACAGAGGTGGGTGAGATGAGATTTCTTTTTACTGTACATATTTTTTTTCAAAAAAATATGGACATTATTATCCTTATAGTCTTGATACTTCTAACAGCTTTCCTGTAGCAAATTATTGCTTGATCAGTTTATAATGTTTAGAACACAGCAATGATGACATCATTTTGTTGTAATGAAAATAAATATTGTCTCAGAATGTCAGAAGGCACCACATCACCCATTAAGTGTTATGATTTCAAAATACCCTAAGGAAAATCTTCTGGGCTGGTTGCAGGAAGATACACACATACACATGTCTGATTTTGATTAAAATACAAGTTATTGAAAGGTTCAGTTCAGTCCAAATGTAGAATCAACTGTTCAGCCCCATAGATTTAAATAGAGAATAAGGGAAAAAAGCCCTCCTAGGACTCTCCATATTCTCCATGCACTGGCCAGACAATGATCTAATAACAGCAGTGACTTTGGGGATATTTGTTTATCTGCTCTGAGTCCAGTGAAGTGACTCAGAGGTAACGTGGCATTTCACCGACGTTCTTTGGACCATGTTGTGCTTGGAACTTCATCCTGAAGGAGGCTATTCATTCCAGGCACTCAGGAATGCTGCAGAAGGGGCAATTTGAACACGGTTGCAGACACATTTGTGGATACAAATGAGGCAGCCACAAGACTTCATACCTTATCTCTGTAAAAGCAAGTATGAAATGGCAAGGCAGGAGAACTGGGGGTTTCTCCCAGAGCAGTGATGCCAGACTGATTCCTCATCCAAGCAACAGTGGGGGCCTCTTGATAGTTTTGATTGTTACACTCCTGACATCAATCAGGAGTGCAGAATCAAGCTCTTAGCACTGACAAAACTGTGTTCAATCTTCTCTGACCTCTCATTTGAAAGTATGCTTAGACACAAATGTAAGACACAGAAGATTAAGGAGATGGGGGCTAGGAAGAGGAAAGCTGCAGGAAAATATGCTATAAATATGAACTGGGTCATATAAAAAAGATTAAGTATAAAAGACAGCTTTCTTGTAATGTTCAGCTGTTTCTCCTAAATATTTCAAGCAAACCTACGTGTGTATAGTTTCAGAAATGTACCGAGAGGGAATACTAGCACTTCACTTAAAAAACACTCTGTAGGATTGCTAGTGGTTCTGAAGCTGGAGTGCTGAGATCTGTCAGGATAGGACAGGAGTTATTTCAACAGTACTAAGTAGCTCTCCCACTGCTTTACTGTGGATTGATCAATTTTCACCCTTTCTTGCCTTTCTGCAGTCACATACAGATGTAAAACAGATTAAGGCTCTGTGGAAATAAAATAAAATAAAAAAAGACACCTAGGACTTTTTTTGACTTCCCCTGCAATAAAGTGCAGGGAGAGGTGAATAAAGCCACATGACAGACAGTATCAAAATGACAAAGGTCCTCACTGATAGTTTATTGAGATGACAACTCAGAGAGACTTTAGACATCTCTGGCATGAAGACTATTTTTGTCGTTTCACAAGTAAAAACCTATGTACTATCAAGACAACTGTCTGCCTATCTGTTGAAGCTTGTTTCTCCCTGTACCTCTCTCTGACAGAGCCGTACCTGACTGTAAAATAACCCTTCTCCCTTTTAATGTACTGTAGAACTAGAGTTTGACAATGCTTGGAAGGAAACCAAAGCAAAATAACAAACCATTATCAATATATTATTTATGCAGGATCCAAAAGCTGAGACACATCACTAACAAGTCACTTAAATTTTCAGCCACAGATCTCAAGTATGGAAAACATCATTATAAATACCTGGCTGCTGGGAAAACAGTGCAAAGGAACGACTGCGTGGTCTCATCGAGAAGAGTCTGATTGCTGCCTGTGCAGCACTTCTTACCAGGGCGAAAGGAAATAAGAGGCTTTCGTTTGCCTTGGCAGCATTTTGTACTCCATTTCTTTTGGTGCAGGGCTCTCCAGACCACAGAGCACTGATCTCTGGGCTGCAGTTCCCTGTTCAGAGCCTGACCTCTGGCACCAGGACTTTTGCCTCCCAGCTCAGAGTGCTGCTGACTGGACCTCGCTGCACGCCGTGTCGAGGCTCTGGAATGCCTCAGATTTAGCTTCAGACACAATAAAGATTACAAATTATAGAGCACAGTGGGAATAAAAGAGATGGGTTCCCCACTCCGACTATCCATCACTGTTTCCCATGTCTCTGGGCAAAAGCAAAGCAAAGCTTTCTCAACAGCCCAAAGACAAAAATAGCTTGTACATATTTTTAAATGTTTTACTTTCCCACTCTGAGGCTAATAAAAGTCAGAAATAAAGAAGGCATTGATTTTGTACTTTCTAAAGTCACTAGTGTAAGGGGACCCCTATAATTTATATTTTCAAATTATAAAATATTGAAGAAAATAGTTAAGACGTTTTTCAGCGCAGAGTGCCTTTTATGCAAATTCCACTCCTTTATCTACAGTATTTATGTATAACAATATCTAATTGCACAAAGCAATTAAACAAGCTTCTGCACAGTCACATGACAAGTGAGAATCAGTGAGGTTATATATTTGTTTTGAGGTTTTAAATGTGAAACTGTCTGAAAGCTGGATCATTTTGGAATTAAGAGAATACACACACTGAACCTGATCCTGTCAGATGATCTGAAGGTCTCAGAGACGCCAAACAGAATTTAAAACAAACAATTTCTGTGATGATAATGCCTAAGTCAGAGGACTATTAGATATTTCTAGGAGTTCTGGTTTGTGTCTTGTTGGCCAACTCCAGGATTTTGTCAGGGACTGTTGACTGCTGAAGGCACAACTGTCATTAGCTTGAGATAAAAGATCCTAAGGTGATGGCTGCAGATGGGGCAGAGAGAAAGCCGAGGTACAGATACATATGTCTGGTAGTTTATTGTTATTAAATATGAGAAAAGCCCTGAATGCATGCACAGATTCCCACAGACACTAATGCACAAACCCATGTGTTTTAGAACAAGGCTTCCCTGACAGCATTTGTTGTACTTTGATGTCAGTCTCAGGAAATATGTTGGCAGCTCCTCCACACAAAAATCTATTTTCCACAAACAGCATATTCTGCCAGTATAAAATTCATCATCCAGACATACAAAGGACACAGGGCCAAGGGCCTTGAGTGACACACCAAAAACCTCAAAACACATGTCTGAGCTGCCACATGACTTGTATAACACTATTCACATACTGCATGAAACTGCAGTGCTGTAAACCACATCTTCATATTTTGCAACATCCTGTAAACTCATTGCAGGGAAACAATAACAGATACTAAAATGGTATACTAAAACAGATACTAAATTGGTGATGACAGAGCCCAGATAATTATTTTTTTTCTTCTTTCAAAGAAGAGAGAGTGGAGAGTAGAGAGTGAATGGATGGGAAGTCAGTCCTCCTGTTCAGTCAACACAAAATACCCAATTCCTTATCTTGGTAAGGAATAAAGGTATCTCAGCTGCTGTCCTGTTGAAATAAGGTATTCCTGAAGTCATTAATTGGTGACTTGAGGCCACAGGTCATCTCTGGAATTGAGATAATTCTAAGGAAGAATTTTAATAATATAAGGAAAAAGGACCACTGCGGGGTAATATTTAATAAAGTGGGGAGAAAAGAGGCTTTCATGGAATATTGATTTAGTTAATTCTACAGGATTCAAATGGAAAGATACATCTCATAACCGAGCCAAATGGATTTGTGAACTAGATAAGAATTATCAATATAATCTCTTCTCAGTTTATTTTATTTTTGTCCCATTTTCAACACTGGGAGAACAATTTAGAAAGTGTTCATTGAATTAGTGTTAATAAGAACTGAGATGCTTTGCTTTATCATTTGTCTTGATGGGTAATTTCTGAGAAGGCCGCAATTACTGCAGGCTTTATGGTCCTGCAAATAAATCAGCAACCACCCAAAACTCAGAATCTAAAAACTACAGAAAAGGAGAATTCAGCTCTGTTTTCAAGTTTCAGTTTAATAAATCTTTTTGGTGGTTTTATGACTAATGTAAGACTGAAAGTAGGCAAATTCCATCTGTGGTTCATCTGAGCAGGAGCAAATACACAGTAACAGTAATATATCATGAAAAAAGTGTTGGGCAATTTAACTTGAGTTCTATGATATTTTAAAGGCAGGAAGTATATTTGTGAAAATGCCCTTTTTCTTTAATCAGAAAAATCAATATATGTGGAACAAGGAGAATATTTATCTTTGAAATAAGAGCATGAGAGATTTGCACAGAGCACTTCTGGCTTTCTAGCACAGAGCTGCCTCACCTCCCAACACAAAGGAATGTATTTATACATGGCATGAGCAGCTTCCTTGCAGAGCTATTGTGCCTCCCTGTCCCAAGTTATCTCAGCACACGTGTGCAGGAGGGTTCTGCAGCCTGGAACCACCAGTGCCCAGCCCAGTTCGGAGCCCTCCCTGTGCTCCTGTTGGTCAGCCTCATACCTGAGCTATACCCACCCAATGAAGAACTTGCAGCATCCTGATTGTATTAATTCATCTCAGAAATTATTATTGGACTCCTGGGGACTTTGGGCAGTACTTTGCTCAAGGGGGATTTATTCTCCATTTATTCTCCAGCCAACTCCATGGCTGCTTCTTGAGAGACTCTGTTATTGAGAGCTGCAGCAATATCAGGGGCAAATTCTCTTTTGATGCCGTTGGAAAATCCTTGTCAAGCTGACGCTACATATTAAAGGGTTCACAATAACAAAAGGCAGGAATTAAATTGAACAGGATATTAATACCTTGTAGTTGAGGAAATGATATTTCCTTTTGATTTAACTTTTTGCTTTGTGAATTAGCCAAAATCTGCAGCCCTGCACAAACTGAAGCAGCTTTCCAGGTTCTCCACAAAGCACTAGCAGTGGCCTTCCTCTCCCCGGTACATGGTGACAACAACTGCCTCCAGTGCCCCTCTCATGAAAAACCCTTCAGAAATCTGTCAAGTTTAGAATGGAGCAGGTCTGCTTCATTCTGCATCCCCTCAATATCTTCTATTCATCCTATTATTTTCCAAACTATTTGTTTGTGATTAGCATATCCCAACAACCTACAGATGTGAAGAAAAGGTTTAAAACATGAAAAACGTTTCTCACAGTGCAATTTCCTTCTGTTTCTGCTGCACACTCAGATCTTCTCTTTATTTTCCTACTTTCTTCATTGCTACAGAAAGTATTCAAGTGCATAGATCCAAAAACCATGAATTAACACTACCTGGACTAAGACAACTGGACAGAGCCACACCTCTGCTGTCTCCCGTGTTTTGAAGGAAGCCAGACTAAAGCACCTGGGACTGTTAAATACTACAAATTTACTGACAACATCTGAAAAGACTGAAAGTGTTTCTATATTGCATGACATACTCTGGTGGGCTGGGGACACTTTCCTTACACAAGAAACCCTTGCTGAGCCACTGTGACTTGTTAGTGCTTCACACTCTGGGGTTTGAACTGGTATGTGGCTGCTGAGGCTTGTACCTTGAGGTTCACACAGGGTGAAACATGTGACTGTCCTTCAGACAGGGTTCTGTCGCTTTATTGAGTGATACCTACATCAAGAGAGAAATAAGTTTGTAAGAAATATTCACAAATTGAAATTGTCTCTCGGTCTTCAAAGGCAAGCAAATTGATTACTGCAGACAAAAGGTTCACCTTGCAAACCTGTGTTTGTAGAGCACAGTTCCAGTGCTGTGCATAGCCCCTGGCTCCCCCAGCCTGCTCTGGCTCCTGGGCTCCAGCAAGGCATCCTTCCATGCCTCCATCTTTCCGTGGCTCCGTGGGTGGGACATGGGTCCACTGCACACATCAAGCTGTTCTTTTGTCTCTCTGCAGCACCTCCAGCAGAGGGTAAGGGCTGGCTGTGATCCCTTTGCCCAACAAGTTTGAGTAGGGCTCTTTGGTTATGTCTAGGCAGCCCCATGACATAATGGAAGAACCACTTCAGGAATAATGTGTCAACTTACGTCTGTTAACTGGATCCTCAGTAAAATCCACATATTGGCATGAGAGGTGCGTGCACAGACACACGTATTGAACAGAAACCCATCTGTATGTGTGATCTTCAGGGACTGACTTTTAAAAAGCATTAGGTTGCAGTATTTGTACATTATCCAGGCTCAATTTAATTCAGATTTTGGAGTGCTTGGATGGCACAAATTAGCTGGTCTGCATGCCAGCAGCCATCACTAGTGTAACAGCAGAGCCAAATTGGGGAAACATTAAGAAGCACTCTTTGTGTACATAATTGTGTGTTTACAAATGAGCCATTTGAATATTATATAGTTAGTCCTGTGCAATACAGAGATGAGAGTCATAAGAATAAGAAAATTTGGCATCCTAGTTTGAAACTCTAGCCAAAACCATCATTTAATCCAGACAAAGAAAAAGATCCACCAATTATGCCAGTAAGTTTGAAACAGCACTATAAAAAGAAAAAGTGACATGGCATAGGTTTGTGGTTCCCAGCTAATGGAGCTAAAACCTAGCATCAGATGGTTTGCATTTTACATTATTGTCCAACAAAAATAAATCATCAAAAACATGGCAGATTCAAGCCTAACTGGCAAGACATACCATTAAAAAAAGCAGCTAGTGGTTGAAGTGAAAATTAAGAAGTGCTGTTCATTCTCCCAGAAATGCTAGGGCTAACCAGAAGAACCAGCTCACCCTTACAAGCTCTGCAGCTGATTCTCTTTTTTTCTGTAAGCAAAAGGCTGGAATGCCATAGTTGAGTTCTGCTCCAGAAAGATTTTGCTTTCTGATATTCAGAGATTAGCATGTTAAGTGCATTATGTACTGTATTTACATAATTATTGTGTTATAGCACAGTTAAAATTTTGTTGGCTTTTCTATTGCAACCCCCAGTTTCACAGCCTGTAGTTATGATTAGACATTATGTCCAGATGACCATCTTTACAGGGGTCAGAGAGAGGAGAGATTTTGTGCTTATTTTTAAAACAGATTTCAGATTTCCAAAAGAAACAACCGGCTGCCAAAGACACAGCAGTCTGATCAATATGTCAGTACTGGCAGGAAGAAATATTCTTCCAAGAAGAACTGATCTTTCAAATGTGAGAATTGACAGATGCTCAAATGTCTTTATTATTCCTCACATTGCAATCAACCCCAAACATTCACATATCATGACCTGGGTCCCAAAATTAGAAGCTTTCCTTAAAAATCACAGAGCCTAAAGATTATGAATTTAGAGGTCATTTTATATTCCTTTATTTTTTTTAAGCTATCAACTTCAACATTATCTAGCTTTTCTTGGCGTTGTATGGACTATACATTTCCTAACCAAAGAATTCTCCATCCTTTGAATGCAGGAGATAGACCGACTAAGAGTCATGATAAAAGCAAGAAAATTTCCAGCCCTGTATTACACCACATTCTAATTTTCTATTCCATGGGGGTTTTTATACCTATCAGAAGAATAAAAGTAGCCATTTCAAATATTTTCTAGTCTGTATTCTCAAACACTGTGAATTTTTTTCCAGAAGCACTCCTGACTGGCTGTGATATCTTTTGGGCCAGTACGACTTGTGAGGCAGCACTTGCAGTGCAGCCCTGGAGCTCTGAAAGCTTCTTGTCCCTGTGGCCCTGCAACAGCTGCTCAGCTTTATCAGAATAACACAATCATTGGGTCGTAGACTATGGAATTTCATCAGTTGGATGTATTTAGTTTCTACCACAGACTGACTCAGAAGGATCAGGAAACCAAGAAAACCTTCCAGGCAGGGTTTACCCAGCCAAATTCTGTGCTAGTTTCTTTCATGGTCCTGGCATCACAGGCGACTCACAGCCCTGAGCATCCCTGATTCCTGCTCTCCTGGCCACTGCAGGACAGCACAATGACTCCATGATTTCATCCTTTGCATTTCCCTGCCTGCATTGAAGGCCCACTGTTACAGCAGCTCTATTGCTGAGTCTCCACCAGCAATTTCCTTGCAGCAACTGAAGCAGAGCATTGGCTTGAAGTGTTTTGAAGTGTTTGCATTAGATCTCCTCCCATCCCTGCTACAGTCCTGATGGGGATTTAATGTAAATTTAAATAGCCACATCAAAAACTCCAACAAGCTTTACTTTAAATTGCTAGCATAGACAATGCCTTGCTCCAGCTGACTTGGCAGCTCACATTTTGAGCACAGGGCAACCAGACGTGACTCAGGGCCAGACTCCCAAATGTGGTCAGGTGCCTGTAAGAGCAGGAAAATGTCTACGTGCATTTGAAAAACCATTTAATTGACTATTTTTATCTTCAGTTGAAGTCTATAGGATTCTCAATCCCACTGACTCTCAGTGAGACTCAAGCTCTTCAATGCGTTTGTTGCTTCATTGAGAATGATACTAATGACCAGGTTTCGAATGACATTTAGCCTTAACTCTCATCTAGCCCTAAGCCATGGAGGACCTTGGACATTTTTACCCACCCCCTTTCCTAACTAGAATGGAAAAAATGAAGGGGTGACATATTTTATGACGAAAAATAAGATTCTGCATAAATGGAAAAAGATTGTAAAGGAACATCAGGGTTGTCCCACACCAGAGTCCACTTCACATAGATCTCAGATTCCTGCACACTCTCACTCAGAAGAATGAATAAATGAAGCCCTTATTCATAAATTTTCTATAAAAAGTTATTTCTTCAGAATACAAAGAATATCTTTCCGCTCATAAACTTTGTGTCAAAACAAGTCTGGTTAAAAAAAAAAAAAAGTTTTTGGCTTATGTCACATCCTAGATCTTTGTCGCGAGGAAATGTTTATGCATAAATTATAAAGTCCTGAAAATAAGTGGTTAGAGTAGGAATGAAAACAATCCAGACCATTACCTGTAATGGCAGACTTGGACAGCGTTGACACACATACACATTTCACATTTATTGTCAATTTGCAGCGTTTACCAATTTCTAGTGTTCTGAAGTAGGAAAGTCTGCACCATATGTGGAGCCAAAGGCTAAGGGCAATATTTCACCACTGAGGTAACTATCCTAACCCATGAATTTACCTGGCAGTAGATCATTTTGAGATAAATCATGTGGTGAGACTACCTCAATGAGCAGTTCTTTCAATCCCCAAGATTACCATAAGTTATACACATTGCACTATGCAGACAGAGGTAAAAATCTGTAATATGCTGAAGCATCTCACCTTGCTAAAGTAAACACCTGCCTTGTTTGGATTAACAGGAAAGTGATCCAACCAATTTAGAGCAAACTTGGCCATTCTCCACTCAACCAAACACTTATGAACCTTCAGTTAGTTTATCCTTCCAACATATTATGGAAATATTAGTATTTGCCTCTCTGAAAAATACTTTTTTTGGCATCTTCATATCCCATCCGTATTCTAAGATAAACACTGACAGCTGATGGTATTCAGGAGCACTGCCATATGTTCCCCTAGAAATAGAATTCTGAAATATGGCTGTTATCCACCAATTGGCGTATTTACTAATTAGTACAAAATTGCTCAAATACATTAATTTCTCCCCCAAGGGAAAATGCCTCTGAAGAATTCTCATCTGATGCATCAGAATCTCCTACTCACAACTTACATACTCTCACAGTTTCTGATTTAATGGTTAACGCAAAGAATCAAAAAGCTTTTCTAGGGAGCAAAGTCAAACTATGTATCTTCAATTCCTATTTTTTCCAGACAAGCAAGGCAAATGGCACTCACAGAGTTAATATTTGAATGCCTTTTCTAAAAAAAAAAAAAAAAACAACTTCCATTTTTTTGGTCTTTTGTGCAAGTATAATAAAATAAATTTTGAATATCAATGGAGTACATTCTATTTTTCTTGGCATTTCTCTGCCTTGCTATGTCCTTCTATTGCAGGAGTCATGCCATAGGGAGAGCACTTTTCCACAGTCCATTGAAGTTGTGCCATAAGGGCTGGAGATGATTTGCTAAAATGCTCCAAAGGTATTCAAATTTCTTTAAAGAAGAAATTCAATTTATGTGCATTTATATTGCAGTGTCTGTCAGGAAGAAAGGTTATAATCACCAGCATATTTTAGATTTACATTTTCTTCTATACATGAGGTAATGGTATTAGAGCTAAACTATGAGGTTTAAAGTTGAATTCGATGTATGGTACTATTTTCATTGCTGCTAAAAGCATGTTTTTGAAGTTTTTGAGGAAAGCATATGTTAGCATATGTTACTGAAATATCAAGAACAGGATGCTGGGTGGCTTAAAGGATAAACCATTTGTCTTTCTTCTCTGCATTCTTATATAAAGTGTGGCTGGATTTCATGAGCAGAACGAAGAGAGGATGCTCAGCTCACAGATTAGTGCCCATCACAAAGTTGCAGTACAGTTTTGTTAAGTAGAGCTATCAGGCACATTTCTGAATTAACATGCAAGCTAAATGTGCCTTTAGTTGTACCATGGGAGGAAGGGAAAAAGAGGGTTTAGAATTTGTGATACTGCTTATGTAACCCTCAGAAGAACAAATACTCATCAAAAATTAAAAGGAAACCCTGTCTCAACCATATTGCTGTAGGAAGCATTTCGCCTCGTTTTTCTCTGAAAATTTACTCCATTTACATTTCCTGTGACTGTATTAAATATTTAGATGTTGATATTTTCCCTGAGTAGAAAACATTATCACAATTCTTATCAAGTTGGAATCCTTTTAAGCATATCTTAAAGTTATCTGATAATTAAATTGCCACGCTTATCTCATTTAGGACCTCACTAATTATAGCTCAAGCACTCCAATGATGTATGCTGTAACTGGTTTTAGAGCTGTAGCTGAATGTCCTCTTTTAAATAAACACTCAAAGTTAGCCTGTAGATTTTTTCTATAATTTCACTGCTTCCCCTGCAATCTCTGTCAATAAGGAAGCATCAAAGTTATTATGATGGCTTTTGCACAGCAAGGTAATTGTATTTTAAGCCTACTTCCAAATGAATTCCCGATAGCTATCCAACTTTGCAAACAGTCATTTAAGCAGCACTCTTTGGCAAAGCAGGCACACCCACACATTTGCTGTTTGCCTCATAAATTTCAACAGATAAAAATCCTGTTCCATTTCTCAGGGAGTGTTTATTTTTAATATGTTCTAACCAGATACCGGGCCAGATATGGTAACATAAGGTTTTTGCTGAGTACCTGACGAGCCCTGGCCAAGGCTGTTTGTCACTCCTGCAGTCAGGTCCTTGAGCTCAGATGGCCCCCACCACATTTCTGTAAGCAGAGTATCAAGATGCAGAAGTACTTGGGGAAAAGAAAGGATCTCAAGAGAAGGTCTGTCTTATTTGTGTAATAGTTCATGGTCTATTTATGTCTAAGCCTAATTCACTGTATAATTTTATCCTTGCTCTTCCCTCACAGACTTTTCCTGACTATCAAATCTGAATCAAGACATTGCCATAACATTGGATACTTTGGGATACCCTTTTTGAGATTTCTTTGTGGGCAGTTTTACAGAGTATTTAATAAGACTTCATGTGCAAACATGAATGCACACAAAAAGCCTTTCCCTTTGCAAATAATTGAAATTTGTTTAGGATGCACAAAGGTGCAGGTCCAGTGCAGGAAAAAAGCACCTCCTGAGCAGAGACAGTCCTCCCCAGGAAATGACTGGTCAATTAGTTGAGAGTTCTTCACTGGCATGGAGGGACCTGTCAGAGCTGTCCTTATATTTCCAAAGAGGAATATACATCATCAACACATGCACATTTTCTTTTGTTAAACATGCATAGTATTTCTAGAATTACCTCCTCCCTTAACACTGGCACTGGTATCTACAAGAAACATGATGTCTGAGAACTTCAGTTTATGTTTAGATTGGATCCCTTCCCATCTTATTGCAACATCTTGTATCCAAATTCCTCGAAGACTCCTCAGATGTACTTTCTGATGCCCAGTTCCACCACTCTGAGCAGCAGTTTCTCATATCCAGGGATAACTTCCTGCCCATAGGCTCACACCTGCACTCTCCCAGGTCTCCAGGCACAGCAGCACCCACTTAGAGCAACAGTGGAGAAACTCCTGCTTCAGAAAAGGCAGTTTTGAGTGGGGAGGGGTTGTGCTTCCCCCTCAATTGCATTTTCAATTGTGCTCCCCAGGAAAAATTTAAGTTCCTTTGCGGTTTCAAAGCAAGTGAGGACTTGAATTCATGGCAAAGTTGTACGTATAAGGATGTAGCCCTGTACTTCCACAAGGCTTTATAACAATTGAAGAGTCTGCCCACCCTAAACCTCTTGCAAGACATGATCTATAAGCTCCTCCCAGATTGAGAGGAAACTGCAAAATAGGTAATAACAATGAACCTGTATTTCTTCTGCCATCCTAGAGGAAAAGACATACATCCCAATTACTGACAAGTCTACATGAAATCAAAAACATAAGAAAAAAAATTTAGGACTGCCAAAGAATTTTCCAAAATGAAATCAGTTAAAAGAAAGACACATCTGAAATTCAAAACAGTCCTGTATATTTGGGACTGCTGAAAGATATTACAAGAGAAATCACAACCCAGTCAGTTCAGCGAGTAGCACAGACACTTGTCTACACAGTTTTTCATTACATCCCTGCACATGGTACTTCAAAAAGCATGGTAATTTGCAAAAGTAATTCTGTAAAAGTTTCCATACATCTCCTGTTAAGAGCAATTTGGCTAGTATCTGTTGCTAGCTGGGAGCATGCTTTTAGGTATTAGATGGATGAGTGCAGACAAGCAGGAGGAAAAAAAAAAACCTGAGAGGATAAATACTTGGCAGATCTCTAACAACTTTCACTAGAGGATCGCAAAGTGATTTACAAACATCAATTAATTAAGTCTCCAAAAGCCCCAATGAGATAGGTAAGTATCATTACTCTCATTTCACTAATGCGTAAACTGAGACACTGAGAGAATAAGTCTTTCACCCAAGGTCACACAGCAAGCAGCTGGCAGAGCCAGTGATAGAAACCAAGAATACTGCCTCACCTTGCTCCTTACCTACACGACCATTGTATTGCGACTAAAACAATTTAAAGTTTCTCTTGTGCTTGATATTGGCAAATGCAATATTCGGCAAACCCACTGAAGTCTCTTTCTATGTCTGAGATTGCAAGACCTCCCTGGTCCCAGGCCACACATTACTCCTGCTGAGTAACATGTGAAGGTTCCTAAACTGGTGTTGCCAGTTTCTATTGCCCAGTCACAGACTGGTCATAGGGTTAAAAACTGGATATGGAATGAAAAAAAAAGAAAAAAAAAAAATCCAAACCAAAAAGCCCAACTCCAAAACAATCAAATGCCACAAACCCACCAGTCCTCAATGGTGGAAGCAAGACTGTTACCAAATGTTTGTGTGCTCCAGCTCTGGAATGTGCTGCCCTGGATGTAGGGTAGCAACACTCAGCCATGACTGCAGATATCACTTGTGTTCCACTGGGCTTAGCTGAGGAAGAGATCAGAGTCACAGACAGCACAATTCTGGCTAGGCAGGATAGGCACATGGATAAATGCACTCGTGGCATGCAGAATAAAAGTCAGAGTGGTTGTGTCAGGTGCACTAGGTAACACCACAGACTTGGAAAGCAGAGCATGCTTTTACTTTAAACCAGAGATATTTTTAAAAAATAATTTGATGCCTAGGTTACTACTGAATATGTTATCAGACATCAGCTTACAAGGATTTAGGACATCACTTAAAAATTGGAAGAGTGTACAGAAACAGATATTTGCAACATATATGCTCAACATGGCTACACCAGGACAGGGGCACTATGTATAAAATATTTTAGAAAACACCTGACCCCTGGTATCAGCCGAAATAAACTCCCAGCAAACATCTCTGAATAGATTTGGTTCAGCTCTGGATGCATTTGCTCATACACATGCATGTATTTATGTAGACAACCAACAATGACCCCTCATTGACAGACAGACAAGGCTAGAAGACCTTTGCACTATTGCCCAATAATCCTGATTTTCGATGGACTAGTAGGAGAAATAAGTGACAAAGTCTGTGAACTGCCCAAAGCCATATAAAAGTGTTCTGCCTGATAATAAAGTGAACCAGCTGAGATTTAGGAACTGATGACAGAAAGAACAACTGAACCAAAAAAACCCCAAACCCTGCACAAGAGCTACATAACTACCTGCAGGACAGTCATATGGTCAGGAAGCAATTTATTGTCCACAGACCATGTATATATATGTAGAAAAAGCTCTACATTGTCCACTTAGCTGTTTAAAATGGAAACTCCAAAAATGAAGAAAGAAAAATTCTTGCTCTTTGCCTACCCTGCCTTCCTGCAGACAGAGCTGCAAGGACTGCCAGAGAAGTGTCCCCTCTAACATGGATCCATCCTCACAATCAATTCCTCACCAGAAAGTGCAGTTATCTTTTCAGTGAGGGAAAGTAGATAGCTCCTGTGATTTTGCAGCTGAACAAGGGCCCCTCATGCAGCTGCTTTACGCCTTTGGGTAATGCCTCTGAGAGCAGAAGAAAAAGGTTGCAGGAGTTCTGTTCTCCCAAAGCTTCTGCCCTGTGAGACCCTACAGAGGAATGGGACACGCCTTCCTGTGCTGCTCCCACATCCTGCAACCCCTGCACTGGCCTAATGCTTTAGTCTCTCTGTATTTGGTACTTATGATTACAGTGCAAAACTAATCAAAACCCAGTCTTGGTTACTCATGGCTGAACTTTCAGGCTGTGGGTTGTAGCCAAGCGTTCTGCCAGGGCTGGGAGCCTCACTGCTCACTCCAGTCACTATGTACAAAATTTGTCCTCAGAGGCTGATTTACATAGGGTTTATAGTACAGGAGGCTTTACTTTGCATTTGCAAAGCCCTGTCCTGGCTCACAGATGACTAACAGAAGACAGACAGAAGGAAACCAATATTTCCACTCTTCCCTCCATGCACTCATTTCTACTCCTTACAGCCAACACCATATTCTAGCTGCAAACCCAGCCTGCCAGGCTAGCACATCTATAATGAGAGAAACATAAGAAACAACTAAAATCCAGGAAGACTACATATAAGACCATTTTTCACATTTATCCAGCTGTGTGTAAAGTAATACTAGCAAAACTGGTGCTTTTTTAAAAGCAATTGGCTAATGTATTTATGTGCAAAGAAGGATATATGTGGTATGATCAGCTATTGCAAATAATTCTGGTGTGCTCCCAAAGAAAGAATTTCAATTTAAATTATTTATTCAACATTCCATACTAAATCATATAATAAAATATGATTTCTACACAGAAAATAGATTTATTGCATACAGATGTGCTAAAATCAAAACATGTGCACATGAAAAATCATCAATACCACAATATTTTATCTACTTTGCACAGATAAAGCAACTAACTAATTGGTTTCTGAAAAATTCAGGGCAGAAATTTAGTGTACCAAATATTTATGGGTTACAAAGAAATGCAGTAATTACAGAATCCCGTATCACTTCCATTTGTACATAGTATATTTGGTGCAGGCACATGCCATCAGACCTCAAGTAATGCTTTGTAGATTGATGAAGTCTGACTCAAACAATATGTCACAACAGGAGCCTGACAACTGAAAGCATGCTTAATGCAAACTTGCAAAGTCTTCCAAAAGAATGCTAGATTTTTAGCCACTTAATGATTTGAGCAGTAGGCTCTTTTTACTGCTACTGAAATGAAATACTTCAGTAAAGCTCTCGTCATTTACAGATGTCCTTCTGTATCAAAATCATGCACCATTTTTGGTTCATTTACAAAATCAGATGAAACAGAGCTGGATCTTTTACTTTTTCCTAACTGACTGCAATTAGTAGATAGATGTTATTGAACAGGACCATTGAATATGTTCTCCCCAGTCTAATCTTTTTTGCAGTGCTCTGTGTCAAACTGTAACCCAACAACCTTAACAAACATCTCCATTTATTATTTTGGATAGAAAGGTTCAGAACATCTTGCAATGTGTGTGCTTTTTGTTTCTGTCTGGCTACTAGACACTAAAGTGATTTGAGACATTTCTTAAAATGTTCTCAGCTACTCCTCAGTGTGATGCTAATTTTGAATTTATGTTTCCATTGAGCACGATGTGTAACACTAGGACAGCACTTTAGTGTTTAGTACTTTATCCACATATAAAATTGTTGGCTGTAAAAAAATTCAAGCAATATAGAGAGTGGTTGGGTTGTGTTGAAAAAAACATCTTATAAAGATAAAATATTGATGGAAGCTTGGGGAAAAGTATTCTTGCTTATTTTAAAATATGGATTTAAAGAACAAGGATAGAGGTGGAGAAATTTGATTATCAAATCTCATTTTAAGTCTTCTTTCCTTTAGAAACTAAGTATCTAGGAGGATGGCTTCTGTGTTGTGGGAAGAGATTTTAAAATTAAGGAATGGTGCTACATTTTATCCTAAGATGTTTTCTTAAATATTTGATGGATGCAGGTGCCTGACTCTACAGCTTACATGACACATCTGATCTTCTCAGATAACAATACTACCGTCCTCATTTTTATTTATTAAATCCTCTGTCAAGGAAAATAAGAAAAAAAAGGTTTCTAAGTAGAGTGTGTATGATTTGAAGGAAGAGGCAAATCCTGACCCTTGGGCAGCTGTTGCTGTTCCTAAACAAGACACCACACCAAAGCTGCAGCTGTCTGTAAGAGGGATGGGTACAAAGGGACTTACATTTGGGTTTAGATCAATGTAGGAAAGACAATGGAAAAGAAGTTAATAAACCAGGCAAACCTGTTGTGTAGCACCAGCCTGGAAATGAGTCTCACTGGACAAATTTCCCTAAGGAATATTTCACGTAGGCAGAGGAAGGGGTGAGTGAGCTTTTTCTTTTCTGCTATGATAATGAAGTGTATTCCATTTCAAGACATTTAAAGGGGAGGTGGCCTTTCACATTGGGTATTGGAACTGTTATTGCAACAACCCAACACATCAGCTCTTTAACTGTACTTTGTCCATGTGTTAATAAGAAAAAAAAAAAAAAAAGCCTTTTAAAAGAGCTTCATACCCAAAATTGTTAATTTCTCATCTGTGTATTATCTGAGGCAGCTTCCACATAGCTCTCCAAGCCTTTGAGACTTCATGGCACATCTGTCCCCCCATTACAGCCTTTACAGATGTTCTTTTTCTGGCATGTGCAAGGTGTCTGGACTTGCACTCTTAGCATAACAAGCTCTTTGAAATCTCACCTGACTTTTATATAAGTGCTCATGTAAAAGAAAAATTAATTTTTTTTGTCCTCCTTATTAAGAATCAAATGAACATATAAATACATTAGTATGAAAAAGGTATGTCAAATACTCTTAAATTAAGAAATTGAGTAAAAAGCAACATCAGTGTTTTACTGTACCTAATTCAATAAACCCAGTTTCTAAAGAAATTCGTGATTTTATTTTGCTACACGGAATCACAAATGTCTTCATATTTTCAAATGAGACACTTTGTCAATGTTGCCGAAATGAGCTGATGATTTGAAAGAGGGAAAGAAGATGAAGGTATAGTTTCCAGGTCTGCTTGGGGGTGCAATGTTCACTTGAGGACTGTGGAACAAGTGCAGCACCACGGGTGAGCTGGAGAAGTTTAACAGAAAATGGCTATAAGTGGTTATCAATGGCTTGTTCAGGCTTTAAAAGCATTGACACAGAAAAGCATCTGGATTTGGGGATATAAACTGCCAACATTAGGACTGGGGATGCCAAAAGAGTGAAAATATCACCTCAAGGTGTCTCCTGGAGCCTTGATGTGCTCCAGCTTTTCTTCTTGAGAACTCCATGCCTTTCCTCTTTGGCAGCCTCCCACTTTGAGGAAAGGTTTCTGCTCTGCAGTGCTGCCCAGACATGCAACCCCCACCTGTGTTTGTAGAGGTTCTGTGCATTCATAGGCTGTGTTGCTGAACATGTTGAGCCACCTTTTCTTTTCCTTTCCTCTTGCCCATAGTTGCAGTTGCAATTGGTGAAAAGGGTTTTATGATGGGATACAAATCCTTGGGTAGCTGGGCAGTGGGTTTGGAAAAACCTTGAGGAAGTTCTGGCAGACCTTCTTCATCATATTTCTTTGGAAAACCATTCTCTATGCTGACCCTTAGACTCAATCAACTCTTACAACCCAAACCTAAAACCCATTACAGGATCTAAGACTGGGGGTTTTGAATAGTCCTATTCTTTAGTATGAATTTTAAAGGAACACATAACAAATTTCGGCTAGCATCAGATTGTAAGAACCCCAGCCATATCTCCTGGCAGTAAAGCTGTTTTGCTGCAAACTGTGAAAGAATATGAAATATTTTCCTTTATCATTATTATTTATGGAACTGAACAAACATCATCTTTCAGTCACAGACTGTTTTATCTATTTTTAGAGCTACACACACCCATACAAGTGAATAAAACCAGCTAAAATAGTTGTAAGCATGTAAAAACTTTTGCAATAAAGATAGATAAATGTCAGCAAGCCCTACCTTAAATGACTTAAATTTCCAGATTAAAACATCCAACAAGGGACTGCAGATCAGGTAGGTCCTCTTTTTTTCTGCTGTGTTCCAGGAATCTTTCCCAAACAACCCAGTACCTTCCTTCCTGGTTTTCTTTCCTGCCCATGTTCTCAAACTGGGCTATGGCTTGCCGACAGAAAGACAGTGATTTTATTTAATGTTGTTGATTAGCATTCAAAAAATTGCTTTTCTTTAAAACTCCTCTAGCTTCTATTTCAAGGGGTTTTTTTTTACATTTCAATCATTTTAGGAAAATGGATGGAGATAAAATAAGAAAAACATAAGAAATTGCTAAGTTCAGCAATGCAATTAATGCAGCCATCATTGGCAATCTGAAAGAAGACAATCAATGGCTGGAAGGTGACCTGGCCTCAGAGTTTGCTGCCATAGCAATCAATATTATCCTTACTGCAGACAGACTACTCTAGATATGTGAGGTTTCATCTCAATGGTTTTTATTCTTGTATAAATACCTTAAATAAATAGCACAAGAAGAACACCTAGGGCTACTTTCAATTACATCCCTATCATGCAAAGGTGAAAGCAGTTCCACTTGGTAGAATTTGCCCTTCTGTTCAAAACAAGATACTTTCAAAAGGAAAAAGGAACTTAATGAAGTGTTATTTACACACTGTTTACACTATGCTGTTCTCACATTAGCAGAAACCATTTCCAGTGGGAGAGAATCTAGCTTTAGTAAACAGGCAAATTCTTATGATTTCTTTTGTTTCCAACTGAAACTTCATGGACCACTTATTCTAACTTGGTATTTTAATAATAATGAAAACAGTCTCAAAGCCAGTACCATTTGTCCAGGACATGTTTGGGCTTTTTTCCTTCAGAAAATATTTTCTCATTCCGTTAGAGATGATCTGAAAAATTTTAAAAAATCATAAAGAAATTTTTATCCTCAACCACTTTTTTTTTTTTTTTTTTTTTTTTTAAATCTGATATGTAAACACGTTGCAAAATTAGTGTGCAGTTGTTCTGAGTTACAAAATAATAAAGAGCTACTGATGAACAATTTGGTTTAGTTGTTGTTGACTGGCAATATTACTTATGTTTGGACTAACTTATTCAGGGCTGCACTGGGCAGATAATTTACAATGAGAGTTCTTCAATATTTTCCGTATATGCAAGGTTTCATCAGCATTAAGAATCTTTTTCATCTCTACACCTGGACCAGCTTCTACAGAAGCCTGTGGGAGTCTTTCCATCTGCAGACAAAGAGTTGCAAGTTTCTTTTAAGTACACTTACGTTAGTTTGACACAGGCTAAGAAAACCCCTTAAAACTCTGAAAAAATGTTCTAGTAAGCTAGTAACTAACTTCCATGCCAGGCCCAATATTCTCCAGATATTGCCCGAATAAAAGCAATAAGACAAATTCTTAAGATAAAATATATTCATCGGGAACAGAAACACACTGTTTAATTACATGAAATCAAATATCTGAATGGCAGTGCATGACCTCAGAATTATTGTTCGAAAAAATATTTTTAGTTATCTGAACCAGCACATCTCAGTAGCTTCTTGTGGCCCACAGATTGTGAGAGAGTTGGGCACCTTCTCCAGAGCCCTGAGCACGGGGTGGTCCCAAACGTGACCAAACCCCCCAAAAGCCCAAACCCCCAAAGGTTTGTCCCAAGGCTGAGCCCTGCCCTGCCCACAGGTCTGACAGCAGCAGCTCATGGCCTCCCCATCAACAGACAACATGTGCTTACACACACCAGGGGCACAAGTTGTGCAGTTATTTTCAGATTTGTTTTGGGGTGACTGTGTTTGCAGCAAATACTGGAAATGTTATATTAACTATGAAAAGCATGCCTATGACCCCCAGGGACAGATAAGTAAATTTGATACTCAAATTACTATGTGTGTGCTTCTGGCCCTCAATTCAGCAAGCTACCTCAGTGCACACTCACATCCTTACATAAGGGTATATGTAGCACACGATTAAGGATAAGTCCATCATTAAATTTTTTTGTGTCTGGGATAAGAGGAGCAAAATAAGTCATTTGGATGCATGGTATCTTTAGGAGAAGGACAGCAAATCTCATCCAAACTCAAAAAAACTCCTAGACAATAAACTTCCAATACTAACCAAATGCCTATTTTATATTATGCCCCAATCCTGCACCAACCCTTTCAGTCTCAAAGAGCTTTAGCAACAAAAAGAGATAGAAAAAAGTTAAATGCCAAACAGAAAGGAAGTATATACTCAGTAGCATTATTTGTGCTATGGTAGTTATTGTTATATTCCTTGGATAAAGGAAAAAAAATGGTCAAATTGCTTTGTTAATGAAAGACTTTATAGTATCTATTGAAAGCACAGAACAATTTTCCTCTGATAAATAGGATTTTTTAAATATTAATTTTCAAGGAGCTTGATCACCAAGACTTCTTGCTGCTCGAGTCTATTAAAGAACCTCAAAGTTTTAGAGCAAAGCACTTTTAACTGCCAATAAACACATACAAGAGTAATGTGCTTTTAAATGTACAGATGTAAGTTATCAAAAGTAAACTAATTTGATGTCAATTGTAATATTCTCAACTCGATATACATTTGATGTTTGACTTTTTGACTTAGGAAAAAGTTCTTCACTCAGAGGGCAGTTGGGTGCTAGAACAGCTCCCCAGGGCAGTGTCACAGCCCCAAGCCTGAGAGAGCTAAAGAAATGTTTGCACAAGGCTCTCGGGGACATGGTGTGAGTCTTGGGGCCAGGGCCAGGAGCTGGACTCAATGATCCCTGTGGGTCCTTTCCAGCTCAGCACATTCTGTGATTCTGTGACTGGGATTCTTAGGAATGACAGCCTTTTACTCGTAACGCTCAAAATGAAGAATGGCAACTGGAGTTTCAGTTCATTTAAGCATGTCAGTAGTCTTACCAACTTTGATTAAACTACTTACATGTTGAAAGTTGGGAAGATGCTTTAGTAATTAGCTGGATTGGGCATAAAACCCAGTAAATGTAGTTAAATTTCTTCATGTTCCATTATATAGAAATCAAGGCATAAAAATTTTTAATGAACATCAGAGAACTGTGTCAGCATTGTTCTAGGAGAACTACAGATTTGTACAGTTTAGATATATTCTAATTTAAAGATTTCCACAATAGGGAATTAAAAAGACCTGAATTATAATTCCTTTAATGGCAGATCACTTGATAACGCTGCCATCTCTAGCAGTTCTATTTTAAAATTCATGATAGTGCAGACAAATACTTTTTGAAGGAAAAGAATTTAACATTATCTTTTTACTTTGTCTAATTAGCTGAATACTGTGTTTTTTCACCCTGCAGCTCTTAAAAGGCTGATCTAATTTCACAATGAACACTTAATGCCATTATATTTGGAAATAGTTGCATATGCCAACTCTTGTGCAATCACCATTCATCCCACTGCACTCATCCCTTGCTTCTCTTTCCTACTTTCTGCCTAGATAAGCTCCTTTCATTAAAACAACTGTTTTGCTGATTCAAAAAAAAAAAAAAAAAAGTTGGAAAAGTTTCTTCTACGTGTACATTCCATCCCTTCCATCCTTGGAAGCTCTTCAGCAGCACTGAAATTTGGATTCAGAGGAGGTTCCATGCTCACTGCAGGGCACTAAACCACAGAATAACCCAGAACAGATGAAGTGGGAAGAGACCTCTGTAAGTCATCTCACCCCACCCCTGACTGAGCAGGGTGAGCTGAAGAAGAGTGTGCAGGGTCTAAAGGGTGTGGGCAGTCTGCACAAGTGGACTTCTGGACATCTCTGAGGGTGAGCTCTCCACAACCTCCCTGGAAAACTTGTTCCATTGTTCAATCATCCTTATGGTAAAATAGATCTTACTTTTAAACCAAACTTGTTCAGTCTATGCCCCTTGCCTCCAGTCTTTTCACTGGACACTGCTGTGAAGATCCTGGCTGTCCATCTTCTTTACTCCCCTGCCATCAAGTAATTATTCACAAGTATGAGGCTTCCCTGAGCCTTTCCTTCTCAAGACTGAAAAATCCCAGTCCTCTAAGCCTCTCCTCATACCACAAATGTTCCAAATCTATCACCATCTTTCCAGCCTTTTTCTGGGCTCACTCACACCCATCTCTCCTGTACTATTATTTCTGTACCCACATCAGGCAGGTGTGGCCTCACCACTGCTGAGCAGAGGGGGAACACATCTTACCACCATTTGTCAAATAAGTTTATCCTTCACAAAAGTCAGCAACCAGCCAGGTCCTGGACTGTGGGCACACATTTCCTTCCAAGTGCAGCTCCATTAGCAGGCAGATGACAAACCTCAAATGCCTGTGACCACTTCCCCTGTGGAGGATACAGACACTTTAAAGAGCTCAGGCAAAATAAAGAGGACTTGTTTACACTGTTTACATGATCGGTCTGTGCCCATCCAGCCATCTCACCTGACATGAACTAAGCTCCCTGGCAGATCAGCAAAGGCAGTAGAGCCTGAGAGTGGGCAGGGAATGGAAATCCATACCCTGGAGCACTAGCTTCTCTCAGTGAAGCAGATAGATTTTGAAGGGGATGACTATCCACGGCTTAGTTCATTCACAGATTTAAGTAGACTTTCTGAATAATGACAGATTTCACCTGATGATATGTTCTCACTGCTCCAAGACTAGGAAAGCTGATTTTGGCAGCACTGGCAATGCTGCTGCACATCTCAGAAAATACATCTGTAGTGATATGCATGACTGGGACTGGCTGAGATGAAATACTAATACAACTGATTAATCATGACAACTATTGAGCATTTCACCAGTTAGGAGGATAAATACATTATACAGTTAAAGGAGACATTGCCTCAACCTTTCTTTGACTCCATTACTGCAGAGGGAGAGCAGCTCTCAGCCAGAGAAAGGGCCTTCAGCACCTATAAACTGCCTGAGACATGTCTGCATACATTTTAGACAAACATTTCTTCGAAGACAGGCAGTTGTTTTTTCTCCCATTTTCATTTTCCATTTGCTTGCTCAACCTCTGCAGCCCCTTTGTTTCCTGGTAATAGGTGAGATAGGCAAATACAGGCTCTGGGCACTGGAACGAAAGGGCCTTTCATGTTGTCGGCACCTCAGAATGAGCCAGCAGTGTAAGCCCTCTCTGCAGTTTACATACTGTAGTGGCCTGCTATAGAAACTATGTAATTTGGTTTGCTTTGTTATTTGATAAATGGCAAGGAAAGCTTTGTAGCATGTTGACTGACCCTACTTGTAAGGTCATAGGCCAGCACTGGAGTGAGAGGACACAGCCGTCTGCATGGTCCCAGCATGCCTCAAGATTGCCTGGGAGAAAGCAGGCTTTATTAGAGGTACAAAGAGCTTGTGATGAAGAGCATCAGCTCTTAATCAGGAAAAAATATTGGGGGGGGGTTCAAGGAAAAGATACTGAGAAGACTTAACATGTAACATAACACATGAGGTACAATATACAACAGTGAGGCATATAAAAAACACCACCTCTAAAAACCTTCACTTCAGCCTATCATGGTTTGGACCTTTTTGGTCCAAACCTACACACTTTTTCACCCTGGATAGGCCTGTTCAGAACATCAGTTGTAAAACAGAGTAAAAGTATATTTGAGAAAAATATATTTGAGTGAAAGTTGCATTCACTTCACTAGATTGGTACGTGTAGCCACACCCATGGAGGCATGAAAAGGTAAAGCATGGAGAAGATGCCAGTCAACCTGTTCATAGCAGCCTTTACCTCCAAGAGCCACTTGGGATATAAATTTTTTAAGAGGAGACTATGCCCAATATGGGCTCTGAACATGAGGCACTGCTGGACCCCAGCTGATCAAAATATATGAAGCCAGAAAAGAAAAGGAATTTTAGTATACAATTTCCATCCCTTCTGTGTTCTCTCCCCACTTCCCACACCTGTGAGATCACCAACTGGATATTCCTTTAACAGGTTGGAATTGGCTGATGTTAAAGAAGTCTGTAAGACAGCAAGGAGGAGGATGTGCAGCACCTGAGTGCTGCAGCACAGCGACAGACTGGGTACAGGCAACATGAAACAGGACTGCCTGCCTAGGACTACAGAAAGGCTTTAAATGGAGTACATTTAAATTAAAATTACAGTGCAAAATCCTGTGTTTCTAATTATAGCAATTTTTCCCTGTGGAAGTGTCTTGCTGTAGTTCAAAGCTCTGTGTTTGATATGTACAGTTACATCTGTCCTGCCTCTGAGAACACACTGACACCATCGAGGACCTGACCCTGAAGACATTCCATGGAGATAGCACATGAATGGGAGTAGCTACTAAACGAGAAAAAATTTGGTTCTCTCTATTTTGCAGAATATACAGGGCAAAAATTCATTTTATTAAATGACTTCTGATAGATAATTAAATTAATCTTCTGAGATGAGTACAGATTATTGATTGGGATCATCATTCAAAGCACTGCAAATCCAAAGTCCCTCCACAAACAAGAATGGAAGTTTTCCAGAGAGAGCAAAGCAGCTGGAAGGAGTCTGGCCACAACAGCACCAGCCAGCTGGGGAGACACTGAGCACATGCAGCTCCAGCTCAAGGAGTGAGCTCAGCACTTGAGATGAATCTGTTGCCAGATGACAGATGTGTACAGAGAAATAAAATCCAGTGTGTGGGCAGTCTGCACATTAAAGCTGGAATTTAGACCTATCATTTTCATAGCAGATATGAGGCAGATGACACCTAAGTCAAACTGAGATCCCTCTTCTGAATTATTTGGCTTGCTTCTTATTTATTTTGCTTTATTCTGTACCAGCTCAATTTTGTGAGTCAAGGAGAAGCAGGAATTGGAAATTCCTTGCTAATCACTTGGTCAGAGCTGGGCTACAGAGAGAGTCTTACCATGAATCTCTGAAAACACAGAACAGGTCTGAATTAGCCCAGTAAAACTCACCTGGAAGCAAGCTGTTACATAGAGGGCATCAAGGCTTGACAGGCAAGGGATGAGACTTAATTAAAGCTAGAGGCGGGAAGAGAGGAAGAAATTAAATGCTATTTGGGAGCACATGAAACAGAAATAACTCAAAATATGAAATATTTATAATTTGTAGCTTTGAGGGGTTATTTGGAAATATTTTATTGCTCTTTTTCTGTCCCCAGTGCTTTTTCTAGGAAGGGAGGAAAGGCAGAACACTTCAAAGGATGTGAACCAGGAAGTGGAGAAAAACTTGGTTTGTGTGCATGTGTGTTACTCATGTACTTCTGGTCTTTCATTCTTGAACTCGTTCCATCTGAGATTTGGATCTCACTCAGGTTGAAAAGCCAAAACACACAGATTTAAAAGTGATGGGGCTATTCTCACTTTAAGTGCCAGTAAACTCATTATTAGGACACTGCATTTGGAGTAACAGTTTTCTCCTCTCTTGCTTTGAAAGCCCTCCTGTTCTGGGCTGCAGGAGGGGATGTGTTACCATCCCTCCTGTAGGAGGTATGGATGCATCCTCATCTCCTCTTCAGGGGTCACCCTACCCACATCATAGCTGAGCTGTGATATCCTCCGGAAGGCTGCAGTATATGTCCGTATAAGCCCTCCTTTAGTTACTATGGAAAAGGGATTCAGCCCATCCCTAGCCTCTCCAAGGTGTCAGGCTTAATGGATTATTGAACTTGCTAGCTCCTTTGAGCATGATTTCAAAATAGTCCTTAAGTATATGGATGTATGGATTCCCTATATTAAGCAATACTCATTGTACTACCTGGGTTGTGTTGATGTCAACACTACTATCTTCCCTTTAATCATTGCCATAGGAAATTCTGAAAAACTAAAACCAGCCTGGATCTTGTTCTGTTTTCTCCAATGCTAAGTTTGTTACACTTAAATTATTTTGTAATTTTCTCCATAACCAGGTAGGCAAAAAATTTTTGTGTGTATTTTAAATGAAATTTTAAAGCTGGGGTCCAACAAACTTCATCTATCATAAGACATAGAGACACTCATAGAGGTTGACAAAGAGGGAGTCTTCATCCTAGAAGCGCATTGTAAAGGTTAAGTAATCACTGCAATATCCACTTCAGTAAATAGTATTATCTTCACATAGTGGGAAGGGCTCAAGCCAGAAAGAGATGTGAGTACTACTGAGCCAAGCACTGCTGTCTTCAATTCCTGCTGACTGCAGCCAGCCTGGAATTTCACTCCCTTGCAATGCACTCTCTGCAGAGCCGAGTCCAACATAAATTCAGACCTGAACAAGTCATCAAACTGCTCTATAACTTCACACAGTGACACATTTGCTAAGGTGTTTAAAGTTTCTCTTCTATTAAATACCATAATTATTCATGCCAACCTGATTATTCACATAAATCAACCCTCCATTTAAGCTTTCCTTCCCCTGAGAACACTAAACACTCTTATGTGACCATACCTTTAAGTTAAATAAAGAATTTCAGATGCCTGTCTTCCAAAGGAAATGCTGTACAGATCCAACAGAGTCAGGAAACTACATTAACAGGATCCTAATAAAAGAGAGCAGCTTAAAGCAATACAGATAGCATAAAATGAGAAGGTAGCCAAAAGTACCCTGTCCCTTCTCAAAAAATCCTAAAAATTCTAAAGTGCATTAAAAAAAGAAAATTCCCTGTGTTACCCTCCAGGTGAACAAACACTTTAAGCATCTTGTTATGAGACTACCACACAAGTGAAGTCTCCAGCCAGAGATTTGAGGAATAAGGTAGTGCTGTAGGACCTTTCCAAACCGCTCACAGCTTCAGACAGCAGAAAAGAAAAATCTCAAGGACAATGAAGATATGAACAGAGCCTACAACATTTCTGTGATGGATAGTGCAGCTACATAGAGCTGAATCCCTTTAAATTCATCAAAATATGTGCACAAGCAGTTCCATTAGGGGGTAAAAGAAAGCTGGGTGTGCAGAGCTAGAAGACACATCTGGGTACATGCAGGTGGCTGAGCTCAACACTGCTGAGCACAAGTATTCACTCAGGGCTGCACCCTCTACACCCCAAACCAGAGCAGCACAGAGGTGCTCCAGCCTGAAAAGAAGAAAATTCCTGCTTATTCCCCACAGACTACTTACAGATAATCTCAAAGAAGCCTGGGGATTCCCCTGTGCTGCTCACCTCCACCAAGCCCACTGGCTCCTACCTCATCTGCTCTGTCAGAGTCATTGACTTAGAAAAATGAAGTTAAATTGAAGCAGATAATCCTAACAAAGTACAACTGAGAAACGTGCACTCTTTTGCCTGGAGATATGACAGACCTTTAGTAAGGCAAGAGCATGTGTGTGTGAAGTTCCTGGTCCTCCTAACCCCATTCAGCTCACACAGGATGGCACAGCTGGTTCAGCCCAGCTGTGTCCCCCCAGTTTCACAACTTGGCTGCTTCCATCTTCCTGTGCCGAGTGTGTCTGGTCAGTTATATCCCCATTGGAATACCTCACTGACTGGAACAGGTTATGTACCTACTCATAAATAATCCCTTGAAATACAGATAAACAGTCTTTGCAGGAATAAAAAGAAGTAACGTAAGCTGTAACACAAGTTCTGGTTTTGTCTTTTCCCATGTAAAACACTAGGCCAGCATTGAACAATTTTGTAAACTTTCCAAGAGAACTTTCCACAAGCCAGTTCTTTTACCAGGTGTCAATACTAGAGCCAAATAAAATCTTTACACATTATATTGATCTGCATCTATCACATCTTGATCAAAGTTTCCTGCCTTCTGTTAAGGTGCTAATGATTTCCTAAGCAAAATCAAACACAGCTACTCAACTGTCTCAACAAGTTAGATGAGGTCACCTTAATTGCTGACTTCGATGCATCTTTTCTCGCATGCTAATTTCAGCTAAGTAAGATGGTGCACACTCGTTAAATGATGAAGCAAGGCAAAAGCAGAGCCAGCTGCAGTTAACACAGTGAAAGTCTCACTCAGTCCTAAGTCTCAGGTTTGGGGACTTTCTTTCTGTCTCTCTTCAGCCAGACCTGCTGCTCCAGAACTCATTTTTTCAAAGCCTCAGTGATCAAGAGTATCCTAATGACAGTCACAATACTGCTAACGAATAAAATCACTCTATTTTTTTTTCATAAAATCACATAATTATTTCCTGTTGCTCTTACCTAGCCCCTTTTTGCTCACATCAAAAGGAGAAATCTGAGGAATAAAATCCAAACTTAAAAATTATAGGTTTAAAGCGCCTTTTTAAAACAGCTGTGGCACATGCTTGCCCTGAGATTCCCCAGTGTCTCAGTCCTCAGCAGCATCTCAGCTGACATGGCTCCATCTTTACCTCTTTAAAATTCCAAATGGAGAAGATCATGTTTTCTCTCTGTGCTTACAATGTGATGAAAAGGGAAAAATTGAAGGGAATGGGATCCTTATAGTAACATATTTGTATTGCTATTGTTAAGCCTCTGTCAAGAGCTTAGAACTTTCCATAGAAAAATTTGTACTTGGAGAAAATCTGGAAAGAAAGGTCTTGGCCCTGGAGGGAATTTCATAAAGTACCAAATTAAGATATGTCAATTGGGTTCTTAAATTACGCAAAGGCAAAGCAAATAACATACATCAGTGGCTTGAAGTGCTCTCCTGTAATCAAATGATTTGTGTTTCAAACCTGAAATTTGACAAGTAATTAATTTCTTCATCAGATTTATTTTGTATGGGATTTTTTGCATTTTTAGAAAAAGATAGATTGCATCATAATGTAGTAGAATATAAATTATTATGGCACACATTTTTAGTCTGTCTGAATTTCTTTTTTTCTTTTTCCCACACTGTACAATATATTTCTCCAATTTTACAATTTGCAAATTTTATCTCTGACATGTTTGCTTAATATTTGGATGACTGCCATTGTGTGCACAAATTAGGCCACCTCCTTTGAAGTGCCAAGCCCCTTATCCATTACATTTCCCATTGCTTTCATCAGCCATTCAAGCTGGAACAGAAGGGTCCTTCCCTGCACTGTGCAGGACAGGGCCACGGGTCACATGAGCATTTTGAGGGGTTGAACATCCAACCTGCCCCGTGGTTCTCACCAATACTGCTCGTGGACTTGCATGCCAGGGTTTGCACACAGGAAGGTTTCTCACAGAAGTAAAATTTAAAGAATGGTTTTCAACACCAGTAGGAGAAGTTTAGTGCTCAGTACAAACCTGTCTCAGAAACACTTAGCACAGATTTAAGCAGAGCAGCTCAGCGCCTGGCGGCTTCTGAGAACAATTCTTTTCCAATACGCACGTACACGCAGTTATCATCTGGCAGATGCTCTTAATTCACTTTCCTCCTTTCCAATTGCATGCTTGAGTCACAGCGTTGTGTGCATTTCTGCATTGCACAACCTGGGAGCACACACAGCACCTTTGTCACAGGTGAGTAAGAGGCCGGTCACTGCAAGCTGCAGGTTCCATTGCGCAAACGGCGCGGCAGAGGACCCGTGAGGAGCCCTGCTCCAGCACACAGCTGCCCTTGGGAAAGCCCAAATGCACACTGTGTTACAGCACACGGGTTTGCTGCGCTGTCATTTGATACTTCCAGCAGATTCATGCTGAAGGTTGTCCCCGCACTGCAGTCCCCATATCCCAAGAGGTCTCTGCAGTCTGAGGTAGGCAGGGAGCACTTCCCAGGGCAAGAACAGTGTTGCCCAGATGTCCCTCAGCAGCAGAGATGGAGAAGAACCAGGATGGAGGACTCTACAGCCACAGGAAGCACACAGACACACCTCAGCAGTAAGGTGGACAGTTATTGAAATGTGCCTTGTGAAAAGCCTGCTGCAGAGCTCCCTTTCTGGTCTCAGGTTCCTTTTCTCCAGGTTAAAGTAGCTGATGCTGAGGACAGAGAGACCACTGCCAAGACAGATGTGTGATCAGAGATCACTGAGAACACCCCAAAGTTCTCATACATGCAGTGATGTACAAAGTGAAGGATAGGTGAAAACAAAACCGTTTTCTAAGGCCTAGGACACTAAAATCTCATTTGTTTGCATTTCCCTCTATTCCATAACACTGTATTCTATTGAGCCGTGACAACACAAGTGTCTACATTCTCAAGGTTTGACTGAATGCATCAATTGTTCTTCATGTTCATGAGTGGCTTCATATTTGAGGTTGAGAAATATTTCTACTGTAAGCATCAGACCAAGGAGCACAAATTCAGCTTTCATTTCTCTCCATAGTGATTTCTGCATACAACTTATGATGCAAAAGTGAGTCAATATGTAATACAACAGTAACAAAATCTCTCAATAGAAAAAAATTCCATTTTGTTAGTACTTCAGTTGCCTCTTTAAACAAAATATTTGGTGCTGTGCCTGTGAATAGCCAGTTCAGTTGTAAGGCTCACAATGTAACGGAAAAGTCCTGAAGAAACATGGTCATGAAATGTCTTCTTGATAAACTTATCTGAATAAGAGTGACTTCAGTTTCAAAGCTGTACCTAGTATGTCCTGTCTACTTAATGTGATTGGTTTTTTTCCCCTGTGGAAAGGAGTTTGTTTATTCCGTAGGACATTTATTCAATTATGTGCTACTGAGCAATCATATGTATAGGTCACTTGCACAAATTACACATGTGCACAATGTTTTCTTTTTCTGTGCAGATATTGTGCATATCAAAGCCTCATTAATAATCACATAGCAAGTTCTTACTATCTGCTCAAGATACGTGTTTTCAAAGTCTGATCTTCACTCTGATAGATACATACAATTCCCGGTTTTACTCACTCTTACCAACACATCCATCTCAGTGTTGGGCTTAACCAAAAGCCACTGGAATTTCACCTGCAGTCCTTAATGAACCTCTTCACCTGACAGATACTAGGATGCTCTCTTAAAATAAGTGATCATTGGCTTAAAATAATGTAGGAGACTCAACAATCCAATTTTCTACTTGCATGTTAAATCACTGCATTATGTAGTTATAACAATAAAAAAGTCTGATTTCCCTTCATCAGCCATAGGTCTAAATCCCTGTAAGTTCTGCTATTAAAGAGTCTCCCTAGGTAACTGCTCTGTCACAGATCTGAACTCAAAATCATTTATTTAACATCTGTTTCACAATAATTTCTTAAAGATTTACTTCCTTTAAACACAACCGGGACACTTGATCCTCCCTTGTTTCAATCTGCAATATCCTTAAAAATAACAGTAAAAGATGTTATGAATACAAAACCAAAGCTGACACCAATAAATTTCAGTGATTCATTTCTCTTGCATTATTCCTGCTTGGCTGCTCCTAGAAGGAGATGAACTGTAGAGACACTCAGAGGCAATTTAGCGGTATTACAGAAGGACCCATTCAGTCTGGATTGAAAAGATCCTCTCAAAATCACAGGATTTTTTTTTACATGTGTAGTAAGTACAATTTCTCAAGTAAGAAACCCCAGACCACTGGTGGAACTATGCTTAGAGTGAAGCATGCACCAGTGTCTTGCACCCTGTGCCATGAGAGCCAGTAATACTTTAATACTATCACTCTGCCTGAAGTAACTTTAGTTACTTCAGACTAAAAAGTTGCTTTTCTCTCACATAGGAGGTTATCTTTGCAAAATTCATTGAAGGGGTGAGTTGCCTCCAGAAAAGCAATGATATATTAGAAGTATGAACATTTTCCAGGTGTTCGAAGTTTTTATGTCAGGCTACAGTGGTGTTGCTGTGGACTTGCCCTCTTTTCTCTCCCCTGGAAATTTTTCCTGGGCTGAATGTAAACACTCTGGACATTGTTCTAGGATTGCTGGCAACCCAAACAATAAGTAATGACTTGCAGACTGATGGACATGCAGAAATGCCAAACCAGTGGCTCCTGAGCAAGCCTGGACCAAGTGCCCAGCACGAACACCCATCGAGGGCACAGGGCAGGTGCTGGAGCTCTGCTGTTCCACAGCTCTGCTGCAAATGCACAGAGCATCTGCTCCGCACATGAGCACATATTTCACTCCAGGAAATCCTGGACAGGAACAGGACCACCTGAGCCTGCTGCTGCCCTCCCCCTCCATCAGCAGGCCAGCTCCAGGTTACAGCTGCCTTCCCATCCCTACCCCGGCTGTATCAGTCCCTGCTGAGCCTGGAGGGCTGGGCTGCTCTGCCATCACTCTCAGCAAAGCCCAGCATCCAGAGCAGGCACCTGCCCTGAACAGCCACACCACACTACGTCTGCAAACAAAGAGATCAAGCTGCTATTGCAAATGTTAACATTTCATCAAGCGTCTCGTAATGTTTGTTGTTCTTGTACTTGAACTTCTGGAGCCAGAGAATTGCGTGAGAATTGTAACTTTTCATTTTCAAAAAAACTTTCCGATTAGAAAAAGTGCAGCTGAAAATGTGTAAGGCTATTGCTTGTCCAAACACAGAATAAAAGAGCTTGCAAGTGTGACCTTAGACACTTGAAAAGCATAGGTGTAAAAAAAGAATTTATATTTTCTTCCTTCTTAATAATTTTTAAGGCTCTTATAAAACCATCAATAACTTTGAAAGTCTATATCCTGCTGATGTATTACAATTCTCTGTAGATTTTGCATTGATTTAGGTTTTTTTTAGGGGATGGTGGTGTCTGTAAAGTGTTAATAGTAATTGATGGACAAAACATTTTCCTAGATAGAGGCATTGGGAAATCATCACAAGTGCTTGTGCTGAGATGTTTGTCACAGTGAGTGCCTGAGGTTCACTCCCAGAAGCCTGGAGGGTCCATTCCAGCTGGCTGTTGCATCGCCTCTGTGCCAGCCTACTGCAATGCTTCCTCAGATGGGGGTGCTTTGGATTGAATCAACATGCTCAGAGACCATGGACCCTCATAAATTCCGTCAAGGATCAAGGAGAGAGAATGGAGGAGGTAAAAAAATTATGGTAGTTTTCTCAGTCCTATAGTTTCCTGCAAACATTTGTCAGAGATTACAACTATTTTTTCATGTTTGTCCTTAATAGCAATGGTTGCGAGAAGATGGATTTTTTAAAGCAAAATAACTAGAAGTCAAATTTTATTTGTGTTAACTTAAACTAATCTGAAAACCTAGGAACACAGATTATCAGAATTCATACAAATAATTTTTATAGGTGTTCCTTAAAAATTATTCCAGATACACCAGCTTATAGATTTGTTTCTCTTTTTCCAGTAGTACAATTCAGAAGAAACTAACTGAAGTCCATGGTGACACGTCAGCATAAGAATGGAATGAGTAGATGGAAAATCCATCACAACTAGAGTAAGGAATTAAATCTGGTCTTTCCTCTCTCAACCACAACACAGTCACAGAGCTCCAGCCAAGTTAAAGTACTTCAGAAGGGAAATGAGGCTTGCTCATGTGTAATGAGGGATGTTGCACATCTCAGATGCTGTTTCATTGATGGCAGTCAGTGCTGGTGCTACAGGAGGGCTCTGCCTCACCCAGCAGCTCTGCCCCATGCAATGCCTGCCACAAAGCTGCAGTGCTGCATCTGAACAGGAGCTCCACATCACTGATTTATTTTGCTCCGTGTCTGTACACAAGAGCAGGAGACTGAAACGTTTTCAGCCATCTCAAATGCCATCATGACTTTATGAATCCTGTTTTCAGGGTGACTCACAGCTTCCTGAGGCCTCCAACCTCAAAGAAGCTGGGCAGACCCAGTAACCCTCTGTATTATTCATTTCCCTGGAGTTACTGTGCCATGCTGCTTTGCACAAAAACCTGATGAAAAGCACTAAGTGCTCAACCAACTAGTGAGCAGCCAGACTGTGGTCCTGTGCACAGCTGTAACTCCTGGGTAGAGCCATGATTAGCTGTGCCAGGAAGGATTGCAGGATTGAAGCATCTGACTGTATAGTTGAATTACCATGAGTTGTCTTAGTTGTGTCTTAGTTGTTAAAGAGCCATCACTTCCCTGTAGAATCAGCTCCTTACACCTCCAGAGCCAAAACTGAACTTGGCAGAGAAGCTGGGGCTGTAGGTAGTATTCTTCCTGCCCTATGTTTGCCAGCTGTTCTGCAGCTTGTCCCTCCTTTTGTGTCCGTTTGTCACCAAACCCTGGCATGTAAACCCCAAATGCACCTCATCAACCATGCAGCACTAAGCACTCCCCAAAATTCCTCACCTACAGAACACAGCTGACCCTCAGAAGAACAAGATGGCAGAGGTTTCCATCAAATTCCTTCTCAAGCGTCTTTGCTGTTGCACCCATACAGAGTGTGGCAACTCCTGGGGCGATTAGATGCGCTACAGCCTCTGTTTGTCCCTCTGACTCTGAGTGCTGTTTGTGTATTTCTGTTTTCCTGACTCACAGGACTGACCTGCCCGTCAGCTCTGCTCGTACAGCACCGAGCACAGTGGTGTTCTTGGACCCAGTGAAGCATTTGAGTCTGTAACTACAGCTCCTCAACACCAGAATGCTGTAAATGAGACATGATGGCTTGCCTCTACCTCTTTTGCCAAAGCATTAGTAAATGTCATTGCTTTATTTTAAGAGAGGAAAGTGATCTTCATTTGAGGATATGATTGTCTTACTTATGAGCATGCAAATTTGGTATATTTCTCAAAGAAGTTTGACAGTGGATTCCCCCACAAACATAATTGTGCACACATATTTGATGCATGTAGTCATCCTTTTTTTTCTGGCAATGGATGGTTTTAAATACTGTCAGCACAGGCAGCAATAGCTCCTGTGTACTAGAAAAGGAACTCCATTTTCCAATGACTGTGCTTAGCAAGTGGGTCTCTAACTTCTCACTCCAATGGGAATCTGGAGCACAAGACCCCTAACATGCTTCTCACTGCCTTTTTCTTGCTTTTCAGCTACCAGGACTATTACTCCAAGGTTCTGAAGGTTCTGGTGGCAGCAATGCTGTGCATTCCCACCGCTTTTCTCAGCAGCCCTGGCCCTCCAAGGCTGACAGGGGAGCTGGGGGCTGACTGGAGAGTGGAGGGTTATGTGAGCTCCAGAACATCTCATCTGTGTGTACCAAGGTTGCTGCCTGTATTTCAGACCCTAAAAGTGGGCTTCCATGTCCATCTTCTATCTGCTCTCCATAAGCATGTCTAATATAACTCTAATGGCTATAACGCCTATAACTAATAAGAGATGCTGAATCTTCCCTAAATATCTTGTCTCACTCTTATTCCAAGACTATCATGACTACACCACCACTACTAATACGAGCCCTTTACAATCCCTAATGGATTAATCTTCACAGCACTGTTGTAGAGATAGAAGACAAAAGCAGAGATAAAGGAAATCCCTATTTAGGTCAGAGACACAGTAAAAAAATGGAAAAAACACCCCAGAATTTCCAGTTCCTTGATGTTCATATGTCTGTATTCCAGCTCAGGCATTTTGTTATTACTTTTGGTTTGAATTTCTTCACAGATTTTGAATGTACCAGAACAGAAACTTTTCAATATTATAAAAAATTTTGACTTGCAATTTTTCAATTGCACAGAATGCTAAACTTCCACAGAAAATCATCATACAATCCAAAAGAAACTAGTTTAGTCAGCATTTTTCATATAACAATTTTTGCAACAGAGCTACAAAATATGCTTTTGCTGAAGATGTCATTGTAAGAAATAATGACCTTTTCCATAAAACCAACTTTACAACAGGTCTATTTATATGCAAGAAATTATTTGTTATTTTACTGGTATAAAGATACGAAATAACTTGTGAGATTAGGATCAGATAAGAATCTGGGGCATGGTCATTGAATTCACACTAAACCTCCAACCTTCCCTAATAGTGAGCTTTTGTGTGGTTATTTTCATTTGTGAACAGGAAAGGGAGACCGGATTTTCAAAATAAATTTCATTTTATTGCTAAATGGTCTAAACTGACTGGCACAGAGATATTTGACTACCAATGAGAAATATGCCCATACTTGTGGAGACACAATTAAGTTAATGCTACTGTTCAGTAGTTTTTTGTTGCAAGTTACATATATAAAAAAAAGGAAGAAATTTATATATCTTAAAGCTGTGGAAGCCCCCCCCCACTAGATCTGCTCTAGATTTCCAATTCCTTCACTTTTCTGTTTCAGCTATCCTACACAGATGCTTCATTCTTCAATGGGAAAGGCAGAAAATTAAAATCAATAACTTCATTATGTTTACAGTGGGTTTTTTTCACCCGAGTTTTCCCAGTCTTAATGTCTTACTATAACTTAAAAATCACTGCTTGTTTTTACTGAAATATTCCATCCTTATTTCTTTCATGCAAAAGGTTAGGAATATGGCAGTGTATATCTTATTTTTTTATAATGTATATTCTGAAAGGACTGAGGTATAAATCTCTGTCTGCTTTCACAAAATGTCCAGCAGAATATAGTATAAACAAACATTTTTATAGCATCTTCTCCTGTATTGCGAAAATAATAATTTTTACTTTAAAATGGAACAATTACAATTGATCTTTTAAATTCATATTCTTTTTCTGACAACAAAAATTCTTCCTGCACAGTTCTTTTTGGTTTTTGCATATACAAAAAATAAATAATTGACATTTTGTACTATGTGAACTTCATGTATTATTAATTTGATGGAAATGAACACATGATGGAGCACCTTCTTTATCTTTGTGATTGTTTTCACAGATATGTCAGTAACACTGATATTGAATTGTATGATGTGTCCTAGGGACTGTAACATTTCAACAAAATATCTCCAGAAATATATGTGCACCCACAATGTCATCTAACAAACTCACCTTTCATTAAAGTCATCTCCAGTAAATGTGAGCTTGAATTTGCAAGGCAAATCTAAAAAGCTATGAAAGGAAAGCTGAAGATAAAAAATTATTAATATAGAAATGGAGCCTTAGAGATTATTTCTCCTATAATTCTAATGAAACAATAAAAATAAAAATCCAGAGATTCCACCTTGACAGTAACACAGAACTTTCTTCTCAAGAATATTTGGGTTCTTCATTAAATGATATACCATGTGCTATTTCTATCTCATCTAAAATTCTGGCATCTCCTGACAATGTATTCTCCCAGTGATGTGCACTCGTGTAATCACTCATTTACATTAATGGGATTATGGGTGTTTTGTATCTCAGAGAGAATACATTTTTAAAATTTTTTTCTCTCTAAGAGTGGTTGCTTACTATGCACTTGGCAACTGAGATGTATTATGGTTTTTCCCTAAACAGGAATTAAGTCTCTACTGTACAACATGTCATACTTGCCTGAAAGCAAAAAATGCTGCCTACTAAGCAATAGACACCCTAATTAAAGTTGCCCAGCATAATATCAGCCCATTAGTTTAAACTAAAGAGAATAATGGAGGTGGTATTAGGATACCACAAAACATAACCTAGGGTCAAACAAAGATTACTTTGCTTTGGGTATTTGTTTTTAAATGTATACATTTTCAGTGAATTTTCAGAAGCTTTCCAAAGCCAAATACAGATAATAAAATGCTTGTCAGTTTTTAAGGCTCTGCCAAAGCAAAAATGAGACAAAACAGTAATAAACTAATTGTTAATCAGATGCTTTTGCAGGAACATTTTGCAATAATGAGATATAATAAATATTCATCAAGACATGGAATATAAAGGCACATAGGAGCATATTTTATGCCTGTGCGTAACATATTATGCTGGACAGTTACAGCTGACTGTGGAATGGTAGCAGACTTACAAAGCTTTCTGGCATATTCACAGTCTCTTTGTCCCTCATACATAGTCTAGAATATCTGGGTGCTTGTAAATGGCAGGGAAAGGAAGGAGTAAATATTATGCATTTTTAGCCCAGTCCTTTTCACAAGGCATTCTTTAAGGAAAATGGAAAAAAGTCCAGAAAATTAGCAACCTTGGAATTCCCATTTTCAAACTTCGTTTCATCTGTAATCACATCTTTAATGGTGCAATTTCAGACATTCTCATATTAACTGTTTCAGATTTAAAATACTTTACAAACAGAAAAAAAATGTTAAGTAATATAGCTGAACAATAATAATGCAGGATCACTGCTGAAAAAATAAATCTTTGGGTTTGGGGTGTTTTTAAATATGATTTTTGATCCTGACAATTAACCAAATAAACCAGTAAATTATCCAGGTTCATTAAAAACCCTTGTTTGGCACTTTAAAAAACAGCCATGTGTTTCAAAACACAGGAAAATCTTCCCAGAAGAGCTGATAAGGGAAGCAGCTGGCAGAGAATCTGGTTTTGTTTCATGACACTATAAGCAGCACTTAAATTGTTTCTGCTGCGTGTCTATCATACAGTCCTTTGAGATATTTATCACTGGATTCAGGAAAATAAGCATTAGGTGGAGTCACAGACACTCCTCAAATTAAGACAAAGAACCAAATCCTGCCCACACAGACCACAGCCCTTCCTGAAGCCCAGGTTTTTCAGACACCTCCCTGAGGTCGTCCCCAGAAATATTATCTTGGGTTCCACAAACTTAGCTCAAAATAGAAGTTTCAGCCCTTCCTTTTCTCTCCATCCTTGCCCAGGAGGAGAGGCATCACGTCTCATGTAGTAAAGCTGGGAGTGTGAAGGGTCTCTGCAGCCTCAGGCTTCTCCCTCTTTCCTCTGTGGCCCACAGGGGCCATGGAGAATATACCTTCAGATGGGGTCTATCACAGAGGGCTGGAAGAAGGAAAAGATGATTTAGGGAGCCAGGCTCCCCGCTGTCTGCTCCAGGGGCAACACAGAGCTGCCAGCTCACGGCACAGTCCAGCCCTTGATAAGCTCCCCTCACTCCTATGGACAACCCAAGCACTTTGTTTTGTAATTTAGATTTGATTGCAGGAATTTATTAAAATAGCTTATATTGTGCCAAGGGTTCCATCTCAAGCACACCAAATTATTTCATAAGTATATGAATATTTAGCTGTTCTCTAAGCAAACAATCACCAGAAATGCTTCCACATCTGGCTCTTTCCCTAGCTTTTATATCTCACCATTTTAGAGAGTGTGATTTGGTATGTTCACATTATAGACTCACAGTACAGATTTTTTTCTGAATTTCTTCAATGAGATTCACTCCCAGTGACCAAATGTAAAGATCAATGAGTAAGGATATATCCAGAATCTGACTGCCTGCATCTGGAAAGCAGAGTTTTGACCCAGCTTTGAAAGAGCACCTGGAATCTAGACATGGCATGTCTGTCTATTAGCCAGGTATCTGCAAGTATTTGAGAGTTACAAAATTGTCACTATTAGGTTGTTTGGCTAGAAAACAACGATAGCTGCAAGAAACATATGAAATTTTTTGCCTGAGTGCCAGCTTTAGTGAAGATCTGAGCTGTTCTCATTAAAAGTCAGCAGAGAGGATCCTACTGCTTTCAATGCTACAAGCTCAAATCCTGCAAGCATCATTGTGCAACTGAAAGTAGGTCTGTGTAAGAACAATTACATAGCACTGATCCCAGATACTTGAGCTCTCTTCAGCAGGGCAAGACTCCTGTTATCACATTTGGCAGTGGCACTCAAAATAAGGCTTTCACAGGTTTAAAATGGAGATGACAGAATATCTTGTAATGGGACCCTTTGGGTGAATGAATTCCTTTGCTCCTTGAGCAGTGTGATTAGATGGGCCTGAGTGCAAAGCACAGAAGGAATGACCTATCTGTACCACAGATGGGAACAGGTTTTTGGAAAAGATGGGTTAGACCTTTTATTGTGGATTATGATCCTGCTAATCTTGCATGATTCCATAACAAGCTGGGCGGGAGCTGCTAAAACAACCACCCATTAGGAAACAACTGTAACACTCCAGGTTTTCTCTAAGGAGAAATTAGAAAACTCAGGTAAGACAAAAAACTCCCAAAGCTGACAAGTATAAAGAGAAGCTTCCTGCCCTGTCTTTGCTATCACCTCTCCCCAGGACTCTCCCACTGGTCCTGCAGGGTCCCAAGCCCTGACCGTGTCCTGATGCTCTGGTGAGTGACTATGGGAACAGCTGTACCATGGGCAAGGTGACACTGGCACATCTGAGCCTCAGCCATAGTCCCAGGGGCTCTCAGTGGGCTGGGTGCTTTAGCCGGGCCAGAGCCATAGTCTGTTGGGTTTGATCATCTCTATATTTTATCAAGGCAGCCTTGGGCCACAGTCCAGTAATTGTCAGGGTTTTCCAAATGCCAGGCTGAAAACAAACTCCCATCAAAACTGAGTGGCTCTGTCAAGTTCAAAAGGTGAAATAAATGAATCTTTACACATTATAAGAACAAAATCAACATTCTTCTGTGGCATAAAGTGCCTGAAAAACTAGCAAGTAAAAGCAGGTGTGATGTGCTCCCTGTCAGCTAACGACACTGATAAGCTTGCCATGCCTGGTTCTGCTTCATTTCAAACAGACTGCTGAAAAAAAGGGGGAAAAGCCAGAGCAGAAATAATTGCTGGAGCTTCGAGTTAGCTGAGAGAGCCTGCAGGCTAAGATCAACGCGACTGATTTCATCCTCTTCCTTTTATTTCTATAACCTTAAACGTTCTGCTATTATAAAAGTCATCATGTCAGCTTTCCCCCAAGCCTTAGCAGCGGCCTATTTTAAAATTGTATCAATTGGTAAAGCTCCTGGCTGGAGTATTTTCATCTTGATTTATGGTTTTTGAGCTTTAAAGATGAAGAAACCTCCACTGACCTGATCCGAGCATGCATGTGCATTGTCCCACACATATGTTTATAATCAGACCCTATAGAAACGACACATATTAGGGAAGCTTTAAAATTCCAGTGAAAGCAGCAAATTGCACGTGAACGCTGTTTATCCTGTATCTGTCTCCAAGAGAAAAAAAAAATGATAAAAAAAACTCCACCTATTTTGATGCTAAATGTTTTCTTTCTCTGCTTAATATCAGGGATTTAGCACTTCCTGAGGCCATTGATAAGGTAAGGGTCTTAGAATTAAGAAACTCGTAAATCAGTGTAACAAATGCAGACATATAATACTGTGGCCTTGTTCTTGCTTCTAGATCAATGTAACTGATAAAAGAACTCTAGGCTGGTGAGGAAGGGGGCAAAGGGACTTCTGCTTTTTTTTTTTCTTTTTTTTTTAAAGCAGGAACTGATCAAAAGCAACCCCACAACTTAGGCTATTCCAGCAAAGCAGCAGCCATCCAATGCTAACCCATTCTGCTTCCTTTTAAACACTTGCAGCACGGACCCCAGAGAATGCATTATTAAAATGTTCAAGAGGATCATATTAGGGTTTCAGAATAAATACTAACTTCCCACAATAATCTTCACACATTCGTCCATAGGGAGCAATGGAATAATGACCCTTTGAATTTGTAATACAAAGGAGAGGCTTTTCTTCTCCCCCTCTCCTTGCCAGCAGTGTGGTGGCATTGCACACTGAAGAGCCTGCTGCTAGAGGAGAGGTTAACCCGGGAGAGGAGGCACTTAGAGAAAGGAACTTAATAGGAAAAATGGTGGCTAACACAGGCAGATGAGGGTAAGGTTTCCTCCCTGAATGGGGAAATACACACTGCAGATAAAACACACTCCTAGTGCTGTGGGATTCTGGAGGAGGGCTGAGCACTGGGATGCCCAGGAATTCCCTGTTATGCTGTTCACCTCACATACCCATCACATGTGGAAAACACACCCCTAAACAAAAAGGTTTAAGCATAAGAAGTACTTCTGAAGTCCTCAGATGATTCAAATTTTTGGTATGAGAAATAACTCAAAAAATACCATAAAATAATCCCAGATAAATTAACTATCAAAAGCACTATTTCTTACTATGTGGGTAGAACAGAATCTCAATCCAAATCTGAGAAAATTCTCTTGGGTCTAAGTTTGATGGTCCCCTAAAAATGATCTATACCTGCTCTTCAGACAGATAGTAGGTCAGAAAATGCTGTTTTTCTTTCGAGGTGAGCTGGTCATCATGTTTCTGAAACAATCCTTTTTCCCCTGTCTTTTTTCTCCTCTTTTGAGAAATGGCTCGACAGAGCTCACCTTACCGAGGGAGATGCTTGATAGATTGCACATGAAAAAATCTGATCTATCCCTTTTCCCAGGACAGAATTGTTCCCCACAATATACTTCGTATCCGTTATCAAAGGAATTAAAACATGCAAATAGGAGAGAGGTCTGCTAAGTTATCCTGTTGCTTTGAAAGGACCTAAAGGCACAATTTATGGCAAGTGGGAGTATTTTAAAAAACAGCAACTGCTTTAGCTGAGCTGGGGGGAAGAGAGGTTGTGCATGCAGTCAAAGCCATAAACGCTAGCCTTGGTCTGAAAAAAGGTAATTGTGCTGCGAATGCTGACAGGTCTGACAGAAAGTGTCTTCATTGAGAAATTGCATTTTGAAGTCCTTCCCGTTCCTTCAGAAATAAATGGACTAAAGCAACAGGGCTGGCTCTGACAGGAAGCGGGGATTCGGGACTTCAAATACAAACATTATGAAAAACAAGCAACATCTGCAAACAGTAAGTACTTATTTATATTTTATGGAGTGTGTGCTTGGGATTTTGACAGGTTTTTAAACAGAGCCTATATTAGGCCCATACAAAGGCGAGAATGTCCCTTTTTAAAAATACATTATGCTGCTGAGAAGCAGTCTAAATCTGCAGTCCAAGCCTCAGGTGAGCTCTGACCCCTCCTAACCTGGTCTAACAAAACACACATGTGGTGTTTGCAATAGAACAGTTTACTGCTACTTTCTCAAGGTCAGGACAAGACAGACACTTGAGGGTTAGTATTCAGCAAGCTTTTCCCTCAGCTGTCAGAGTGGCTTTGAACTTTTCCCTTTTGAACAAATAGGAAGTGAAACTGTGAGGAAACAAGTGCTTGGAATCAGAGAGGCACAATACCAAAAAGAGAAGAGAACCTCCCCAAAAACTATACAGATCCTTTTCAAGCAAACAAACAAACAAACAAAAAATCTGAAGCAAAAAGAAACCCAGTCTGACATCCAACTTAAGGGTTTAAAATTATTCTCTGTGTAGTTTTGAAATTTTAACGCACACTCCTTTTCAGATGCTACCCCCGATTTTTTTCATATAACAAATAATAACCAGTTGGCAGGTATGGTGCACTGTGCACTATAAAATATTTAGTAAGGCAATAACGACTCCCTGGGCAGCATAAGAAAACCGCGATTATATTCAGAGAGAAAGCCATGAACAAACAGAGGGGGAAAGAAATACAAAGAAAGATAAAGGAAGGCCTTTCATCAGGTCTTCCTGTCCAATAACACACTCAGGCTTGATCCATATGTTTTGAGAAAAATCAAAGTGTCACGACTACCAAAAATGTCAATAGCTCCAGTAAGGAATATTGTCTAACATTTTCTATTACAGTGTTGAAGAATTTGCCTCCCAGCGCAATTTGGAAGAAAAGTCTTTTATTTCTAAAACACTAAAAAAAATGAACAAGGCACGCTTCTGTGCAATGTGTAATACAATAATGCTGTGGGCTTCCAAACTATCCTGGAAACTGATACTTTGATGAAAGTGAGTCCTTCTCCACACCTCTCATATTTTCTGTCCTCTGCACACAGACAGGGCTGCAAGGCACATCCTGGTCAGCGGGATCTAATAGCGCAATACATCGTTCGCTGGGAAACTGGAGAAGGCAGACTTTCATCAGCCTTAATATTTTTATAATCCTGCATAATGACCCACAGGATTGGCTAAGCCCCCAAATGGAGGGGGCTGGGGGCTCTCCAGGAAGCATTTGATTGCACTTTGCTCCACGCTGTGCCTCTGTGTGCTGTTTGCATCCCCGTGCATAGCCTGCCTTTAAGGACATCCCATTTCTCCCTGTCATCTGCAAACAAACAATTTTATTGCTGTCTTGGCAAAATGTAAACAAAACTTAGCACCTTGCCCTGGGGAGAGCTGCAGCCAACATACGGTTTGTCTGTACCTTGGTGCACAATTTCTTTTGTATTTGTCTTTTCCAGTACCCTTCAAGTTCCAGAGGGAAAAAACACATCAGTGCTGATGCGTCTTTATCCTGTGGAATCTAAACTAGAATTGAGCGTGTTGCAGGCAATCAATATTACTGTGAAAATTAGCCTTTATGACTGAGCCACTGTTTGCTCATGGGGAAAAAAACCCCCAAACCTGGCATGAGTACAGTGCAGCTACCAAACCATTTCTGTGAGTACACTGAGACTTAGCTCATGTCTCAGGGCTCGCTTCCAGGGGGTTTAGCACCCACCTGCGGGAGAAGTGGCAGCAGAGTCAGAGAGCCACTCAGCACTGTGAAGGACTTAGAATTAACCACTTGGGATTTTGTCCTGGAGCGTGTAGCCATGCCCTTGGCCAGAGGAGAGAGCTCAGTGCCAAGCAAGCAGTGGCAGAGGTGCTGCAGTGCCACTGGAGGGGCTCAGCAGGTGCTTTTGGTGCTTGACACGCCCCAGAGCAGCAGGAACAGCTCCTGCCCCATCCACTGCCCAGCCCTGGCAGGGAGAGAGCAGGTCCTGCAGACCACTGGGGATGGAATGCTTGTCCTGCAAGGGCTGGCTTGGGGAGTGCCCTCACCTGCCCTAAGGAAGAGAAGACCCTGGGAGAGCAGAGCCTGTGAGGGGGTTAGCCAGGGGATAGAGCCAGGGCCACGGTGGTACAGGGTGGGAAAATGAGGCACTGTGGGCAAGAGGTGACATAAGGACTGGAAATGAGGAGAAACAAGCAAGGGCAGAGGTTGCCCAGAGTGGTTATTCAGTCTCCAACCTTAAAGGTTTTCAAGATCCAACAAGAAAAAGCCCCGAATAACCACTTCAAAGACCACAACTGACTTCTTTCAGCAGGAGGTTGGACAAGAGACCTCCTGAGACCCTTTCCTACCCAAATTACAAACCCCTTATGAATTTTGGAATCAGATTCATGCTAAAGCATTTTAGAATTTGGCCTTTGGCATACTTCTTGTCATTAAACTTCTGTACTCACTTAACATATTCCAGTGCAATATTTGCACACTCTTACATGAACACATCTAGTTATATCCAGAAGTAGTTGGACTTTCTTTTCAGAAAACCCAGCAAGGCTGCCCTGTCGATATTTGGTTTTATCATACAGTGCAAAGTTGTTTGTTTTCTACCTGTATGTTACTAAAAGGGAGAGCTAACACAGTAATGGACATTTTTAGTCAATATACCAAGAATTGATACTCATCACATTAATCAGAAGATATTCAAATGTGAAAACAAATCCTGCCTGCCTAAACAAATCATGCAGTTAGCAGAAGAAATGTTATAGTATTTATTTTGTAGAGAATAAACAGTAAAAAATCACTATTTGTGAGATATGTGCAATGAACTACTTATTAAAAAAAAGTTTGTAAATTATTATAGAGCAGGAGCTCGTGTGTCTCTTTGCTGTTTAGAATTACTCAGCAAATGGATCATGTCAGCAAACTGCTGCCAGGACTTCGCTGTCAGGTTTCTTACCACAACTATTACTTTGAATATATGTCCTTTGGGCAATCAGCTACTTGTGCTCAGCACTTCCTCACCTGAGTCAGGCAGCATTTTCCCTCTCTCCCTGCTGTATGGGGTTAGCAGATTCCCAGGCCAGCCAGGAACGCACTAGACAACCACACGCATTTGACACCACTAATTTACAATCACGAGTTCCGTCTGCAAATGTTTTCATTCACAGAAAAGAGCTCGTAATGTCCCCAGGAAGTGAGCAAAGGTGGAGCAAATACTGCCAAAGTCACTTGCAGCTTTCACTTGAAATAATACAAAAAATTTTCAAGTATTCACACATAGCTAAAAATAACCCCTCTGAACTTCCTGCTGTATTCATGAGCTATACTCTAAATAATAAATTTTAAAAGGATCATAGAAGCCGCAAAAGCTTCCTTCCTTTATAAATTGGATTTAGGGTTCTTTGGCTATCATACATCCCAGACATTGCTTATGAGTCTGGCGTACAAAGGAAAAATAGCCAGAAAGGATAAGATTTGACCAACAATCATAGGTTCATATTCCTCAATCCCCCATCCAAACACATACCAGGATAGGGGTCCTGGTCTTCCCAAGACCAGCTGCATTTCCAAAGGCACGTGAATGCATCTCTACTTTGTCACCAGGCTATTTATTTTCAGTTCCCTGCCACACAGCCTGGTTTTCCTGAGGTCCATTAGCTGTGCTTGCAGTGTACTTCCCTGAGCTGGAACACACAAAGACAGAGCAACATGATAAGCATTTCAACCACTTTTGCTGCCTACACTGTTTTTTGAAAAGATGTCCAGCAAGAGATACCATGGCTAAGATCTCAAGCATAATATAAAACCAGAGACGTGACACTGTCTTACTCCTTCAGAGGAAAAATGGTCCCCAGATGACTGAAATTTCCCTCTAGTCAGTGTCAGTAAACAGCAACAGAAATAAAAAGTCACAAGGGTACAATTGTCATTAGTATGTAAATTTTAAAAGCTCAGTCAAAAATATCAATATTTTCCACTTAATTTATTACTATATAAAGATGGATGATAGTAAAATGAAACATTGATTTTCAATGCCCTTTAAAAAATGGTGATGAAGACAATACTCAAGGACAACTACTTCAAAATACACAGGCTTAAAATTAATTATTGTATTTTTTTTTACAAATGCTTGTTCAGTTCAATCCTATTTGATTGCTTCTGTTTTGTTTTGTTTTGTTTTGTTTTAATGAAGTAAAGGAATAGACCATTTATGTAAAGAGCCATTTCAAAATTGATTAGATGTAAAGACAGGTTAGCATTTTTACAGTATTGACAGAAAACCATTAACCAAGCAGGCTATAGACACAGCCACTGAAAGTTAATCGAAGTGAATAGTAATTTGGTGGGACTTTGCGTGACAGTCATACAAGCTCACTCCTGTTCACAGATTTTGGTTGTAACTGATCTCTGAGATGCATTGAACTGTCTCTTTTCAATGCTGTGTATAATTACTTTTTGATTTAATCATTGAATTTAAACATTTTTGAGCCTGTGTAACTGCTGTCACATGCTTGTTTCTAAAATTACCTACAGCATCTCTACCCTTGCGTAGACACTTGATTTAAAGAACTGTAAGCAGTCTTGGGTAATAGCTTTTCTTTGATTATTTACCTTTCAGATTGCTTGAGTCTACACTGTAAGATAAGGCTAATACTTTAAAGGAAACAATACTTGTGGGCATTTTAGGTCAATGGTTCTGAACAAATTCTGTACCACCTGACAAATATCACATGCTTGCAGCAAACACGTTCTTAATAGTGATAAATTTCAATTAACCCCTTTTTCAAGTGGTGGGTGCAAAACACAGAGAGCAAACTAGATAAAGAGCATGAAACAGGGACACTAAATTTAGTAACAGAGATAACAAATTAGCACGTTTCCTTGTACATGTATAATCACACTGAATATTATTAAAATCAAGACAATTAAAAATATTTTTACTGTACCTACTACACATGAATTACCTTACTGTTACCTTTGCTTTAGTTTAGCATTCTTAGTGCATTATTTAAAGAAAACAACCCCCAGATACTTCTTTGTTTTTTAATTTTATTAAAAATATAGGCATCAGCTTCCATCTCAGTATATCATAGGTCAGTCCTACGTCGTGTTGGACCTTAAAGTTTCTTATCCAACTTGAAATATTTAGTCAATTAGCAACCTTGTTGATATATTTCTGGAAATAGTTAATTCTAAGTAATTAAGCTTCTGATAATTTTATTTCATAGTATTTGTAATGTCATGATCTTAATAGAGTCAAGATGAAGCCAGGTTTTAATTTTATTTACATATCCTACCCCTGGCTTACATGCCCACTTACAAGATTTCAGCAGAAAAACCACTAAGCTGGAGAACATCTCTGTGAAACTTGTTTCATCATCTTTTTCTCTCTTAAGAACAACAAAACCCCAAAGGGTGGAGTATTTTGAGACAATTTCCTGAGCAGCAGTGGGGGAAAGCTGTGCTCTGCTCCAGGCCCATCAGGAAAAAGCCCCTGTGCCTGTGTTGGGTTCAGGTGGGAACTGACCACAGTGAGCCCATCCAGAAGGACCAGTGTAGAAAAGTTTTTATCTTGAGATGAAAACGTATTTCACCTTGCAGCTTTCTCTGGAGGCAGTTTTTCATACAGCAGGAGGAGGCCAGCCAGCCCATGCTCTCTCCTAAACTCACATTTCTCAATTGATGGGGATGTGCAAAGCCACCCTACAAAGAGCCCTGGAGCAGCTGTGGCTGAGGGGCTGCTGTGTTAATCTCCACAGGAAAAGGCTGAGGCCATTTGCCATCATGGTTGCAAAGTGCTCCCAAAACATACCTGGGATTTTTACCGAAAGTCAAAATTTGCCCCCGGGCCAGTACAATTTTACAGTCTGGTCCTTGGGCAGTAACAGGGAATTTATAACAACATCCAGTGAGAGAGACAAATGAGTAATTAGGACAAACATCAAACAAAAAATTGTCCCAAAGCTTTGGGAGACACAGCTGACTCTGCTGACCAGAACAACAGCAGGAGTCATTTCTCCTGGTCAGTTCTACCACGCAAATGTTATGCAGAACAACTGCTGCAGTGCTGTGGCCTGCAGCACACCTGGCTGCTGGGACCCTCCCAGCTCTGGGCTCTCAATGCATTTCAGCTGTGAGGGCGTTTGGAAGAGAACAAAATGAGAAGCTGGAGGATATTCCTTGTCAAACTGAGAAGTGGTTCAGCCTGAGCTTTGAGTATGTGGACCATGCTAAAAGGCTTGGTGTGAAAAGACTGAAATTGTTTCCTTATTTGTCTTGAAAGGAAACCAGGAGGGAAAAAAAAACCCAACAAAGATGCCAAAAGCTTGGAGGCATGCAAAGTCAGAAACACAAACTAAAGGCTGTTTCAACCTGCAGCTGTTACACAAAATATACTCAAAGCCTTCCCCAAGTAAATATCTTCCGTGCCTGCCTCTTTATTAGCAAATTCTATGAACCCTGACCCAGCTTAGAAAAATTTAATATTTTCCCCCTAAATACTTTTTAAAAAACATATTCACAGGGCTTGGTGGAGTCAGGAAGTCTGGAGAGAGGTAATTTGACATCTGAATTATTTCAAGGCCAGTATGGAAAAGTATTCAAAGGCTTATTTGGACATACATCAGTCAAGAGACCGCTTCTACCACAGAGAAGGTGTTGGAAATGTGGACAGCTTTCAGAAACTATGAGATAGAGCAAGGGAATTATGGCAAATGTTGCATCTCAATCTACAATGTCTATGATTAAGAAAATTATCTTGGTAATAGGCCTATTTCCACACCTGTAAAAGCATTTAGAATTTATTAAGAATGATAAGCGTAAACAAGGAACATGGTCTGAAAGCTTCTCTCTGCTAATTTGGTTGCACTGATTAAGATTTTACGTGATGCTTCTAAATTGGAATGTCAGCCCCACACTTTGTGGAGGAGCTTCACCAGACAGGGCCTGCAGTGCTTTGGTTCAACCTGTGGCCTTTTAGGGCTCTGCTGCATTGCGAGACAAGGAATATTAACCCATCATTTCTTTCATTTAGATAAAGCCCAGATGACTTAGTTATTCTTCATTACCCATTCCATGTGGCTTAAAATAAAATGGCCAAGCTTCTGATTTGCCTTCTCTTAAGGTATTTTCCACCACAAAAAAAAAAAAAAAAAAAAAAAAAAAAAAAAAAAAAAAAAAAATCAAATCTAATTATCCACTATTAAAATTTGAAAACGCATCATGGTTGTAATTATGCAAATCTGCAGCACTATTTTGCTAAGAGACACTCAGGTTGTGTCTGAAACATAATCAACAGTGGAAAAGGAAAAATAAATTATTAATGTTCATTTCTGAAAATTATTATCAGCAGCATGTGACTAACAGCTACTTATCAGGGAGAAAGGAGGTGCACAAATTCTGGACTTGCCTGTCTAAGGTGTCTTTTTGTAAATACCACAGAGCAGTCACTCAGCCTTCTGGTTCATGGCTTGGCTGTTTCCGCAGGGATCCTGCCACAGGCACCTCTCCCACAGCCCGTGGCAGCAGCGAGGGGTTTGTCAATCCCTAACCCAGTGCTGGGGGAGCCTGGCCAGCTGCACCTGCCCAGGGATCAGCTCTGGCACCAGGGGCTCGGAAGCAGTTTGTTGTCATGACTCGCTGCCACACATTACAGACATTTCAAACTAGGTTTGCGTTATGCAGGCACACATTTGGCATAGGGCTGAGTCAGCAGAGTCAGCCTCAGACTGAGCAAGGTTCTCAGCACAGAGTACCCAGAAGCCCCCATGCACACACACACTTTATCTTTAATTGCCCAAGCAGCATGTACATATTTAAAATGACATTTCTCATCTACTGATGTGGCTGAATTTGTGGCATTCATCACTTAATATTAATGAGAATATTAGACATTATTTAGCCTAAGGCCCTGTGCTGGCAGTCCCTCCCACAGGCAAGGAGCATTGCCTGAATCAGGTCTCCAGGTCTTAAATTCAGTTCTGTGCCTGCAATTTTTACCTTCATTTCAAAAGAAGGGTTTTTGTGTGTTTTCTTTTTCCTCCCCTGGATTTACACACACAAGCCTACTTCTTACTGTTTTGTTCTTTAAATAAAAAAGCCAAACCCCATATTCTTTCTGCCATTGGCTTTTTCTTAGCACAAACAGCTCTTCTTACCTTTACAGAATTACAAAATCTTCTATTTTACAGCTGCCTGGCTCAGATTCCAACACACAAACTTCAGGTATATCAGAAATATCCCCTCATCCCAATACAAAGGTGCACTTCGAGGAATAAGAGGTAAGAGCTAATTTTTGAGGAGAAGAGCTAATCATACACTGGCCAATGGTGTCTCCATTCACCTCCTTGCCTGGCTGTTCCCCTACACATCTAGTGAGGGATCCCCTGGGACAAGCCAGCCATGGCAATTCTGCTGCCTCCTCTCAAGGAAAAAGGGACTGGTATTAAAAAGAAATCTGCACTATCAGCTGGAGAAACAGATGGGCTCCCTGCTGCAGCACCATTTATCAGAGGGGTGTAAAAGCTCCCACAGGTTGTGCCCTCTGTCCTCCAGTGCAGCCATCTCTCAGAAGCTGCTTCTCTTTCCCATCACCTGCCACCATTTACATCTCAGCACAGCAAGAAGAGGCAGTCTCAGGCCTTTCCCTGGGGGTCAGCATGGCTTTAGCCTTCTCTCTGTTGCTTGGGCTCAGTCTTACTATTATGCTTCACAAATATGTTATCCAGCAGCAAATCTCTTGCTAAAGGCTCACTAATGCAAGGCTGATGGGAGAGATGGCTAATGCCTTGTTGCCAAGTGATTTCCACCTTAATTGCATTTTAAGTCTCTTTTAATTGGTCCTTTAAAAGTCTTCCGTACTGTAAGCAGAATAAAGTTATACAGTGTGTGTCTTATTAGTGCTCTCACAAAGTATGTTCTGCAGGGGATTTTGCTCTGGCATGCTGGCCTTTCTATTCATTAATTTGAAGGAAAAGATTAGCCAATGATTTGGATATTACTGCTTAACTGGTAGCTCTGGAATTACAAATCTCTTCCTTCCATTACATTATTTTTTTTATATTCCACATATGAAATACAGTGCATGACACCATCCTAATCCTCACTAATAGTTTCTGACCTTTAGCTGCAGGCATATATTTTCCTGGGTTTTCCGGAATGAACCCCAACATTATGCTGCATTGCAAGCTGTTTCATCTCTCTGCACACTCCCAAGTTTAAACTTTCTGCTCTCTCTTGGCACTCACAAAGCCTGTATATATTAAGACCATACTTCCATTGACTTCACTTTTAATATTAAACAGGCAGTACATGATACCCTCAGTATTGACTCTACCAAGTCCATTAATGACCCTTTTGTGGCTTCACTTTAATTTACGCTTTGAAGGAAAACTGCTGTATTATGAGTCAGGGGTGAAAGAGAATATTGCTTATATTAAAGATCTGTATAAAAAGAATATCATCTTTGACCTACTAAGTCAAAGTTGAGCACTCAAAATAATTCCTACTGTAAGCACATGAAAAATATTATTATGGAATGCCCAGGCTTTCATCTGACAAGGAAGATTTAAGGATTTCAATGTTTATGTACATAAGAGGAAAAGGTCTTTAGATTTTTTGTTGCATCCAAGCTACAATAAAGTCAGAGTTGTCCAAAGTCAGAATATATATCTCTCTTTCAAAATCCATGTAATTATACAGATCTGAAGTGCCACACAGAATGTACTAAAAACATCAACTGTTCAGAGAGACCTCAAGAACTTCAACCTTACAGGTCACATTAAAGACAGAATTTCCAAACTTCCCCAGCCCTGCTGGTTTAAGGGAAACCCTTAATAATTCAGTATTGCTCTGGATGTGTGTATCAGACCCTGTGGTAGAGCTGTGCACATTGTAATGAGGTAGGAGCCGATCTGCATTACAGCGAAGGGTTGATGGCTTTGGCTACGGCATAAAGTGTGAGACTTAAATTGACTAAAGTGAAATGTAAGGGTGAGATGTGCTTGAACACGGTCATCTGAGGCATATTACTTCAGACTGCCCGAGGGAAGAAACAATTCAGAAAGGACACACAGGAGTCTGTCAAGGAGACGGAGCTCTGCCAGCTGCTCTGAAAGGGCAGCTGCTGGGGGTGAACAGAGGAGTGCTGCCTGCCAGGGCTCCAGGTCCCAGCCTTGCCATTACACCTGCCTTTAGCTGCTTGTCTGTGAGAAGCTTGAAGGCTCCTACTACATGCCAAAAAGGGGCTTGAGACATGGGGCAGACACAACATAAAGGTAAAAGACTCATATGTCAATGGCACATCAAGAGATGCTAAAGGAGTTTAAAGGCAGAGGACAGATTCAGAATGTGGTTCCAATCAATAAACTCTAAGTGAGCAAGCACAGAAGGTGCCCTGCAAAAAGCTGATGTGCTGCATAGCTACTGCATAAGCAATTTCTAATGTCGGTTTTAAAATAATAAAGACTTGTTATTTGGAATATTGCACTGAACTATAGAAAGCATTGCAAAAGGCTAAGGAACACTTGGAAAAATTTATTTTAAAAAGCTTCTCCAAATAATGGTTGGAAAGAATTGAAATACTAACAGTTGCTGGTCCAGTGAAACAGAACTGCATTGGATGACAGCTATAAAAGGTGCAATTATCACACTTTTCTCATGAGCCTGACCAATTTTCAGTACCATCTCTGCTAGCCTAACTTCAGTTGTTGACTACAACCTTGAATTGGACAAAGACAAGCAAACTCATCTGAAAATGAATCTACTGGAAGGACAGTATTTTTTATAAACATCAAAGGCACATATGCATGTGTGTATGTGTATAAACTGCATCTGGTGCACCATTTCTTTTCATCTGGCCAATACTCAGTAACAAAATTATATTTAGATAAAAATGTGAAACATACCTTAGCATTTTCCAAGAGTCCATGCTGTAAATTCTCAAGCAGCAATCCTCTCCCCATTCAGCCACTCACCTTGAAACCAGCTCTTAACTTCCATTAACTGAGTCATACCTGAGGAAATCAAAGCAAGGCTCTTTTTAAGGTGAGCAAAATCTGGACTCTTTCAGTCAAACAACAATAAGCAAGAAGCCTGTTACAGTTCTACTGACCCATTCCTAGCCAGCAGCTTCAGTAACCAAAATAAAACCTGTCAAGATGCAACTGGAACATTTTTCACAGAACATGCTATTCTTTTTTCACATTTGTGAATGCTTTGTAAAAAAATCTTCAGTCAAAAAACAATTGTGGATGAAATGTCTCATCCTGGGAGGAACAAGGCTACTTGTTGTTCAGGGGGCAATGGAAGTTGTTTCAGTCTTCTCTGTAATTGCTCTGCTGACTTGGACTGGTTTAGAGGAGAAAGTGACTGAGATCAACTGAATAGCAAACAACTCACCTCCCTAAGCCTGAGCTCAGTGATTCTTACAGTGAACAGCCCCAGTCAATCGCAGGGAACCAGTGCTTTGCCCTGTAACTTCTTTAACAGACAATTGCATCCTTCTACCACCTGACAAAGGAAACTGTTAACTGAATCCCTTCCTATACATCTGTGCTCTGTAATCATGTCCCTGTGTGAGAACACTGAAGGCTGAGAAAGAGCAAAGCTGCTGAACAGAGCTCACGCTCAAACCAAACACTTTGTGTCCCCCTGACAAACATTCCCGTCCTCTCAGCAGCTACTCTTCTCACCTCTCCTGTGTGCAGGGAGACACAGCGACCTTGCAGCAACAGCCCCACCACTCTGCCTTCCATGCAGGGCACAGACATCACATCTGCAGAGATTCCCCTGCGTTGGTGAAGCAGCAGAGCCTGGGATCCTGTTACTCTCACTGCCCTCTTGATGCTGCCAATTCCTGCAGAGTGAGGACACCCCAATCACTGCAGAGCAGTCACAGTGTGAGTGGGAGGTACCCTTATGGCACGGGGACACACTTGCCTGGTGTGTCAGTCCATATGGGGAGCTCACTGCTGGGGTGATTTTCCTGACCACCACGACTTCCTGTCTGGAGCAGAAAGCCACAGAATGAAGTGGGACTTTCTCAGGTAAAGCTAAACCTGATGTTCTCCACCTACCAGCACACACTTGGTGTATGGGCACAGCCCTCAGCTGACTTTCAGTAGCTTTCCTGAAACATCCTTTGGGCCTCTAGCAGCACATGCTTTGCTTTCCAGGGCTGCTCTGACCAGGTTGCATGATTTTCATCTGTGTAGACTTGGCCCTCTGGACCCAGGGACAGCAAAGGACAAACACAGCAAATGCTGAGGAGACCAAATCTGCTCATTGGAAATGCTGCAGGCAGAGCCTCTGCTGAGGATTGGGATAGGGTTCTGTTATCACAGGCAGATAGCATTAAGTGATGCTAGAAGTTAAATGGTCCATGTTCCTCCTTTTCTCATTGTGTGACCAGAAATCACATACCTCTCCCAACCCTCTTGTATTTGGACAATATTCTGTCAAGATGTCACTGTTCTAAAACAGAGGACTGAATTGTGCAGCACTTCCACAATAAATGCACAATTGCAGCAGGAATTTTTACTGAATGAAAGACTGAAGACTCTAGCCTATTAATTTTACAAATGTCTTTCTTCAAATGCTACAGTAATTAGCTTAACTCCTTCACACTTTAAGATGCTTTAAAGTGTGCTGCAGGAATGTCTTAGATTTTAGAGCAAAGCTAATTTAAACTTCACTAGCAGTATGATCTCCTGGGATACTGCAGGCAATGTTGATTTTTATCCACAAACTCTTCTCTTAACTGTTGCCAAGGTTTTAGATTTTATCATAATGTATTCACAAATATTTATGGAAACTATAACTCAAATATGCATTGGCTAAAATTAAACATATTTTACACAAGGTAACATCAGTGGCAGTTTATATAAATAAGTGTTCTAAGCTGCTTCAGCAGGCTTATTTGTCATATTTAGGAAAAACACCTTTAAATCCTGACAAAGCTGTCTCATAAAAGAAATCTAAAATCTATGGTTGTGGTTTACTTGCCCACACTCCTTTTCAGTGTGTGGTGGCTACTGCAGCAGCGGACACGATGCTCAGAGCAGGGGTTGCCTGGCCTGGGGCAGTGCTGGGGTGCAGGGGCTGCTCTACAGGAAAGCCACCAGCTCATGCGCTGCACAGAGCACAGCAGGGCAGGGCTGAAACTCAGGCACTTGGGGAGCCTCCATCTCTGGATCCGATATGTTTCTAAGGAATGAAAATTTTCCCATGATTGATCTGACTATGGGAATACTTTGGACACCAAAATGATGCAGGTAAAATAATACTCATTGAAGCTCGTTCAGAGAAAATAAGGAAATGCAATATGAGAACACGTCAACTTCTGTATGTTACAGATACGGAACTTGTTCAGTGTAATAAAAGAATCATGGGAAAAGCAGAGGCAGAGGAAACAAAGCAAAGAAGGTACTCAACATTTCCATGCCATATAAACCTAAATTCAATATTTTAAGTGTGAATATTTACTGTTAGCCCCGCAACCTCAAAAATGCTTACAACATATGCATGTCATTCATGATTTTCTACAGTTATAATTCAGCATGCTGCTCAAGTTGTTGGGAGAAAATTTGTGGAGACAAAAGGCAGCACTGAACAATGGCAAAATTAACTTTGCAGTAACCAAAGCCAGAATCCAACTTGGTTTCAGATAAACACAGATAAATGGATTTATATAGTCTTTGCACTTGAGTTTATATTTAATCCAAATTACACTAGATAAGGGTTTCCCCCCTGCAAGGACAGTCACAATGCAAGAAATATTTGATCTCGTTCTGCTTTGATTTTAGCTTAGCCTGATTAATTGTACCTGGCAAATATTCTTATTAATCCCGTAGCACCTTTACTCCTATGTCATCAACTGGTTTTCTTGCCACTCTACATTTTCTTGACATGGTAAATGAGCTTATACAGAGGTTTGTGCTGTCACAGCTTGGATTTAGGATCATGGAGTCACTGAGTGGTTGGGGCTGGAACCACCCAGTCCAAATCCCATTCTCAAGTAAGGAACCTAGACCTGGTCCCCCTGGACTGCATCCAGGTGCACGTATTGGACCTTTTAAAGTTCTTCATCCAAAAGGAAGGTGAACTCATCTAAGCCTATTGGAAAGGGAATTGTTACCAAGCAGAACAGATGAGCAGAATACATGAGTTATAAAAAGAGCACATCTGGTATGCACATAAAATGAACATTTCTCATAGATGTGTGACAGTGACCACCTCACACTGCAGTCACCTGGATGTGTGGAACCAATACAAGCCCTCAATGATCAACAGAGCCCACTAAGCCGCAGCAATGAAGCTTGAGACTTGTAGCTGTGGACATCCATGGGTGCTGAAAACAGTTTGTACTACAATTTTCCTACTGTGCTGGACGAGGTTGTTGCTCAGGATAGGCCTTGTGCCATTACAAATACTAGATAAGCATGTCTGTCACCTTTAAAGCTCTCAACTCATTTTTAAATCACTTGTTGTCTAGTTATTTTCTTGACTGGATTTTTTAGAGTTCCTTTAACTCCAACAGAAATGAACAACTGTACAAGCTCAGTCATTAGCTTGGATTCTGCCTCCCCCACAATACAGCCTAGGATTAAACTGACAGTCTTGCCTTGATCTTTTCTGCTGGTCAAAGATAAAACAGGAAAGGAAGAAAACCTATCTGTATTTGAAACACTTATTCCTTTCACGTGTTTTTTTTTTTGGTTACATGTTGTGTTGCACGACTGTCTATTTCCAGCCCTTCTCAGACATTTTCTGTTTCCACTCTGTATGTATAACCACTGTTGGAACTATGCTGCAGCCCACCAGGATTGAGAGCCAGGTACTTCTCATAATAGGAGGTCAAACTAAATGAAAGTCAGAGCCCCACCAGTTCTCACAGCTGAATTCCAACATTGGATATGACATGGCCAAGGGGAAAATATTGGATTTATTTTTATGAGTTAGTCATAACCCTAATGCCCTTAAGAGGTACTGTGAGAAGTGAATCCATTCATAAGGCCAACAAGGTCACTTTTAACTTGTAAAAATAAATCCAATATTTTTCACTATGTCTTATTAGGTTTGTACAATGCAGCAACCACTGTGGTTTGTTTTTAAAACGTCACTTCCCACAACGGCTCATATTGCTTTTTAGCATGATTCCCTTTTCCCATGTTCCTCAGCTCCCGAGGTCTGCATTGTCTCTTTCACTGCCTTTGTTTGTGCATCAAAACACATCCTGCAACTGAAGGTACCCTTGAGTTTGATGTTCAGCCCCTCCTCTAACAAACTCCATTGTCACAGTCTCTCTTTTCTGCCTCACGTGTTCAGCACATCTCTAGTATTTCTCTGAGCTCATCCCACACAGCCTTAGCCTTCCCTGACTTGTCTCAGTGCCTCCTGTCAACTGAACTACAACCATCAGAAATACAGAGCAGCATTTGGAATTTGTTGGTTAGACTGGTTTGATAAATAGCCTAAATTTGATAAGTTATGTCTCTTCCCTCCTTAAGGCTTCAACAGCTTATAAGAGGAAGGAATAGCTGAGATGTGACCTGGAATATTTGTCTTGGCCCATGAAATTTGCCATTTCAGGCTATGAGAAATCCTGCAGACCTTAGGGCTGTCTCAATTTGAACAGCTTTTCTCCCCACAGACAGCAAGAGCCCATTACACATTTCCTTTTTCTCCCTAGTAGCCATGCCATAATTCACAAACAGCAGGAAAAGCCATAGAAAGATACAGCCTTATAACCAAAGCAGGGGGGTTTAAGTGACTATTGGCACACAGGAGTGGGAAGATTTGGGATGGCAGAAGTCACACCTACTTGTCTGCAAGAGAAAGGAGGGCAGCCCTTTGTGCCCAGTGCAGTTTGAAGAGCTGAGCCTCAGAAAGTCGAGAGGAGATTGCAGGAGTAGGACGGGAAGTGTCTCAGAGGTGGTGAAAGGACGAATGAGATACTCATCCCTTCCAAACACAGGGAAAAATGTTATTTCAGGGATGATGGTAATACACCAAGAAACCAAAGGAAAGCATTGGATCAAAGAATATGGACAGAGCAGAACAGTTTGCTCTCAATATAATTCAAATTTTCTGGCCAGCTTCCACTTCTGGGCAGAAGCTTTAGGGGCATTCATAAAAATCTAATTAGAAAATAACATCTCTCATGAATTATTAGCTCTCCTCATATCTGGTTGTAATAGATTAAATTAAAGTCACAAAACCAGCAAAATATACTAAATCAATTATAGAGAAAATTTTTATGTCAATCACAGTCTATTGCTTCCTTTTAAAACACTGAAAAAGAAATGGTTTAAGCCTCTCTAGAAAATACTTGCTTTTCCCCTACAGAAGTATTCAGAAGTTTCCAAAAGCCATGAAACTTGTATTTTCTCTCCCCCCTTAGCACAAAGCAAAACAAACCACTGGTAAACAGTTATATAAACTAAAAACCTCTGTCTTTTTTTGGTTTTGCCCATGCAGCCATCTGTATGTTCCCATCCACTTAAATATGATGAGCCTGTACTTTTACTGGTGAAGACAGAGCAGAATTTGGCATTGATTGATCCAGATCTATACAACCGTAATTTGCTCACCCTTTACCTAAATTCTGAATAATATTCCTTCCCAGAAGCAATTTTCCCTCTCTTTGTGCTATTGTAGCTGATTCCATCAAGGACTGCACAAGGTGCAAAGGAAGAGCAGACCTTTAGCTGTGTCTCAGTGAGAAAAGGCTTTGCAGGAGCACAGCAGCTCTCACTGCTCCCACACAGCTCCGAGAAGTGGCATGGCCACATCTTTATCATTTCAAAGCTCCAGCTCCCTGCTCGGGTAGCAGCTCCACATCATATAGAGCAATTTGAAATCTTGGCACTTGGCTTTCAATAATTCCCTGTTAGATTACTGTCTGTGGAAGAGCATATAACACAACTGCTACAAATGCTGGGAGCAAAATCTTCAATAACAACTTAGCGCATATGATAACTTTCCCAATTTCCTGCATCTACACCACCTATCTCTTTACTCTGGTCTGTAGCAGCTTGTTTCTTTATTGAACATCTGCCTTGGGATCCCCTGTCATAAAAAGTAATAAACACATCAATCCGAAAGAAAGAGTATTGCATGGCCCAAAACTACTTAACCAATCAAATTGGCAGCTGGTAGCATGAAACCAAAGGGATAAAACTCCGAGGTGTTTTTAATACAGTATATTTCTAATGATATTACACACCTGCTGCCATTTTGCACACCTAGCTGCCTGAGTGCTTCTAATAAGTTAATTATAGTTTCTAGCACCAATTATAGATTTCAACCTTTGTGGAAATACAAAGCAATGGGATTAATTTGTAAATCTGCTATCTCACTGATATTTGACAGCTATTGCTTTGATTCTCCTTCCTACAAAATACAGATGGATTGTCTTGGGAAAAAAAGCATTCTTTAACCAAATAATAATAAAAGAGCACAATAAAAAAGCCTTGTAGCTTATTATCTACAGACCCCACAACTTGTAACTGTGACTGTAATTATAGCTGTTGGAGTTTCCCCTGCAGGTTTTGCTAAACAAACAAATGAAAAAGATACCCAAAAGGAAAAACCAAAGCAATTTGTGCTCTCCAGTTATCATAATATAAATATCCATAGATTACTTGCATAGAGAGAAGATCAGATCTAATCTTTCACCAGAGCTCCTTGTAAATTGGAAATTACATTTACTTCAGGTGTATGCTGTTTGCCCAGTTCATATCCAGCTGTAAATTAGAGCAGTTTTGCCTTTTGGGAGAAAGACCTCACTTTTGAAATGTGTCTTATTGACTGTGTATAGATTACCAGCAGCTGATCCATGGAGTAGATTTGAAGGTAGAACTGCCTATAGGCAACTTTCTATATTGATTGTAGATTGATATTCAGTTGATTTTTAAGAAGAGCAAAAATAAAATAAAGCTGCAATGTAATTGCCAACTTTCTGTAGGAATGAGAGAAACAGGGTGCCCAGGGAGTTAAGTGATGGAGTCGCCATTCCTCTAGGTATTTAAAAGCTGTGTGGACGTGGAACTTAATGACATGGGTTAGTGATGGGTTTGACAGTACTGGGGATACTGGTGGACTCAATCCTAAAAGTCTTTCCCACCCTAAATAAGTCCATGATTCTTTGATTAGCTCAGACAACACTGCTTTTTTGACAAACTATTTGTTCTTCATCCTAACACTCACATTAGCATGCCCGGGTCACCTTTCTCCCCAGTGTTCCCCTTGGTTTAGGAAGGTGAAGAGGGGAGGAAGGCTGAGGTCAGCTGGTACATGAGCCTTCAGTATCCGCAGAGCCACGGAGGTTCTTGGGATGCTTCTGGATAACACTAAGGTCTGCATTAATGTGCAGCCTGCCACACGTGTCCCTTAGCAAGAAAAAAATCCTCATTTTGGGTGAAACATTCTGAACAGTTGTTTTGAATAGTGTTTTCTTTCAAGGCTTTATCACAGTAAAAGCCACAAATAGCTCCCTGAGCCACAACATCCATGAATTCCCACTTGCTATGGAGTTCAGGCTCATAATTTCACACCAGTGTAGGTGAGCTGATTTCTAGTAGGACTGAGTTCTCAAAATAGCCTTTTCCTTACAGGCATTACTAATGCCTCTCTTCCATTCTCATAAAACCAGCAGAAACTTATTCTGTTATTCAATTCATTTTGGTTTAAATCAGTCCTTGTCTGAGCACATAGCACAGTTCCAAACACACTTCTTTAGGAAACCACGTGAAATGATTTATTCTTATGAAAAAAACCTGCGCTCAAAAAGTTACAAAACTGAGATACCAAGCACCAGCTTGGATCCAGCAAAGCACTTACACTTTTTTCCCAACTGAAATTCATGCAATTTAAATCTAAATATACCCCCAAGTGCACTGGTGGTTTGGGACTGAAAAGCTCAATGCCCAATCCAATTCTACTCAGTGTCACACTGACTAGTAAAATCAAACATGAGTTAAGAATGTGCATCCATTGTGGATAATTGCTGGAAGCTTATGGGAAACTGCTATACAGCCAAAGCATTTTAAATAACATTACCCTAGTTTTATTAGTGTAAAACAGAGAAAGCCCTGGTTTTCTCAGGTTTAACAGAAAGAGGTTGTGTGAACAGCAGAACTAATGAAGACTAATTTCCCATAAATTTAAATTCTTTGCCACCAAAATCCTGCCCCTATGCCCTCACCACAACAGTTCTGCTCTCTCCCTGCTGTTTAGTGTTTCCTCTGCACAGGACACGGCCCTTTGTGTGGCTGACCGACCAACTGGCTGCTCCAAAGGGACAGTGATGGACACCTCCTGCTGGCTCCTCCTCAGAAGGGACACTGCTGCCAGTCACTCTCGTTTTCCCACAGCCCAAACATCACAAAACAATCCCAGAACTTCAGTCTCTGAGACTTGAATTTTTATTTTATATCTGATTAAAGTTGGCCATAAATTCAACAGCCTTAAGGACAATGAGTTAAGAAGCACCAGAGTAAAGAGAGCTCCCCAGCCAAGCTTGGTCCAGAGGGGTACAAAGCCTTGTTCCTACAGATGGAGGAGTCCTGGTGAAAAGTGTCCATGCCTGAATTTCATCCTTCTATTAATCACAGGACATATTTAATTATTTACCCTGCCAAAGGCAAGACTTTGTGCAAAGCACCATAATAAACTCAGGAGCGTGGAGAAACTTACCTTTCTGCTTCCAGGAATGTCCATCAGCTTCTTCCAGACTCCTTGAGTTCCTCCCCATCACCATTCTAGTTCTCTTCATTACCATAGGCTCAAGCCATTCATTCTTCTGCACAGCTGGGAAAAAAAAAAAAAAAAAGAAAGAAGTTTTTGTGCCTGTGCTCTCATTCTCTGTCATCTCAGACTAACTCCAGCTGTGGATAACCATGAACATTGTGGTTTGGGCCCACACAGGGGTGGCCTCCTGTGCATCAATGAATTGCAATTTTTTCCTAACAAAGAAATCTGTTCTTGTGTATTTGATGCCATTATTTTAGTTCCCACCTAAGACAAACTTATATGATAATCACTTTCATGGCTTAGAAAAGGCAAATTGAGGACACAAGTAGACTACCAAAAAAAAAAAAAAAAAACCAAAAAAAAAAAAAAAAAAAAAAAAAAAACAAACTCAAAATACCTTTATTGCAAATACTTCCAAGATATCACTTAATTTTATCTACAGAAGAAACTAATAAAGCATGCTCACCATTTGTAGAGTGCATAATATGATTAACTACTCCTTCTTACCTGGCACATCTCAGGTTTCCTGTAACAGCAATATTCAAATGAAAGTATTTAAGAGGAGAAATTGCTGTAGTAGCAAAAGATTATACACTGGCACACAGTTTGTGAGATGTCTATGTATTTTTTCACTGCTGGTCAATTCACTTTTATCCCAAATTTTCAATTTTCATCTTTGAAAAAAAAGCCTTCTTACTCCTTGATAGTAGTACTTCTTATACAGCTCTGTAACATACACCCCAGTAAATACACAGTATTTTAAATACATATGAAGTATTTAATATCTCATTCCTCATGAAAATCCTCTGGTAGATAACTGATAATTACTCACAACTGCTTCTGATTTGGGGCAGTTACTTTGATGTATATAGCTTTTTAGTCTTTGAGGGGGTTTTTCTTTCTGATTGCATTCTCTCTAAAACTGCTGGCAAGGCCACTTGCTTGAGGAGGGTGGAACTGAAGTGCAGCACTTCCTTTCAGAGTACATTATTCAGTGATGGGCAGGCAAAATTACTTCACTGGGTGTTTGTCTGCCCTCCTAATGGACATGAGGTCTAAACCCCTTTCCCTGTATGACTTTCCTACGCTTAAGTACCCGAGTTCCCTGAGCTAGAGTTTGTCTGCTTTTTAACACTGGCCATGGCACAAAGATTTATGTTGCTCTGTGTGACCATACCAGTCATCCATCACTATTAATTACAAAAAAATCTTTCTCCTTGTTTTTAAAAGCCCTTCGAATTAGCTTCCATTATGAAGCTGCATCACAGATGGGCAAATGCTGGTGAACAAGCAGAAGGGAAACATTCTTGAAAACACCTTTGTGATCTATCTAGGCTGCTACATCAGGGAGAAAGTCAAGGGATTTAGGTGGCTAAAGATGACTTTCCTCAGCCAAATTTAGGTGAAAGTTACAGAGGCAAGGTACCTCATCTCTCTCCAGAGTCAATGGGAAGAGATAGCAAGAAGTGTTGCAGAAGTCTAACATGATATAAATACCAAATCCAGGTGGAATGATTAACCCTCTGGAGACGCTTCTTGCTATTCATTCATTATAGAAACCATCTCAAAATACGGAGCCAATCATCAAAAGAACTTTGCTTAGATAAGATGAATGTTCATTTTCCCAGTGGTTCTAAAATTATGGCAACCTTGTATGCAAAAAAGGAACAGATAAAAATATCTGAGGAGAATTTATAAATATCTGAACACAGTTATGCCACTTTAAAAATAAAAGTATTATTTTTTTTTTCTACTGAAGGGGAGGAAATCATACTAAGAGTGAAAAGGACAGATAGTTTTATCTTCCAAAAAAGAAATAGCAGAAGCTACCTTTCTGCTTCATCTAGAGAATGTCCTCTAAAGTAGTTACACCAGGGTAAAAGGACATTACTTAGTTTCTTTTCATAAGAAACAAAAAAGTGTATTTAAACTGTGCCAAGTCCTTCCTAATGAGGGATGTGTTTGTACATATTCTGCATCTTTCTAGCTACCAAACCCACCACCCTGTATTCCTTTTATTTTTTTTCCAGCTCCCATGCCAAAGCTACGTGAACACTACTATCTTCACTAAATGCTATTAACAGGGCAGGCTGCAAAAATAGAGAATGTAGGCTACTAATAATAGGTTTTTAGTGATGTTCCTGTATTTTCCACCTCGTGTTTGAGTTTGCAGAGCTCACTTCTATTCCATTCAGCTGTAGACCTGAAGTCCAAAGACTTGCTTCTTACATGAAACTTAAAACAATATTCTTACAAAATCCTTCATTTCCAGGGCTTGAGACTTTTAGTAAAATCCCAAATTTTACATGTCTTCCAGCTGACCATTGGACATTAGTCCATTGAACACAGTGTTACTGCTAATCAAACCCCTATAATTTGACATTTTCCCTCTTCTTGGACTTGGACAATCTACAGAGTGGTCTTAGTCTCAGATCTACCAGAGCCCAGACTCTGCCTGGCCCCAAGGACAGCTGGAACGTACATCAGGGATTAAATCCCTTCTTTCACCCCAAAGGGCAGACCTGCACCTCCTCCCCTGGCTGTAAAGCAGCTTCACTGGCTGGCAGAGAAGCAAGGACAGTGAGGGGCAGGGCAGTGGTGCTGGCTAGGAAAGGGTGGGCTCAGGAGTTGGTTCATGTGCAAAGGCTCAAAGTCCTGTACAGACAAGGGAGACGCTGCACTGGACAGGCAGAGCACTGTCCTGGCTGACAGACAATTGCACAGGCACTCAGCTTGTGCCAACTCACTTGGCCACCTCTTCAGTAACAGAAACAGACCTAACACAAAAGCCTAAAGTGAATTCTTTTTAATTTTAGAAGAGTGAGCTGGCCCTGTCTCACATGCTGCAGAGTACCGACACCGCTCCCTGTCAGCAGGGCAAGAGCCTTGGCACAGGTGTATTGGGATATGCCTTCATGCAGTGTCTCTGTAGCATCAGACTGTACTAGACTCAGCTTTACATTCACGTCCTGAGGGAGGCTGCTCACCAGCCCTATGAACATATGGCTCCTGCAGGGTGCAAAATTCCTCTCTTGCCTTCGGCAGTGGCATACCCATGATGTCTCCACTTAAATTTTCCCAATTTGATCTGGGTTTATATTTCAAGAAAAGTGTCCTAAATGACCCTCTATTTATTTCTTTTTAAACCAAACATATTAGGTGTGTTAATGTTTCATCATCTGCTCTGGCTTTCCCATTCCAGGAAGCCTCACTGTGCTAACAGAGGATTTTTCAGTGGGACCATATTCATCCCATATGCCAACAACAGCCCTCTGCATGGCTCTTGCTGGCTGTCAGACAGGGAAGGAGTTAAAATCCTAATTTTTCTATTGCATTTCACTTTAAAGATAACCCTCTTTTATTACAGCATGGCTCCAACCCTTGGCTTGCACTGACATTGCTCAGCAGAGCGTTTGGTTTTCTCTTTACATCGCATTTTAGCGAATGTTGTGTTTTATAAGATAAAATGATAAATGGCCTGACTTAAATGACCGGAGGGTATCTACTTTCCTGCTACTCTATTTAAAAGGTTTCTGTGAACATTTTACACACCTTATTGTGTGACTGTGGCTGTCTAATAGCAAAGGAAACAATAGCCTCTGATGTCCACAGAGGCAGGGCATACCACACAGGTGCCATGTTTTACAACACCACTATATCTTGTCATTCAGAAGTGCTCCCTGAACAAATTGCCTGTCATATTTAAAGATAAAATCTGACAGTGCCAGAGCTGACAAGTAGTCCTCAACCCTGACATACAACACAGAGCTGAATTTTGCTAGATTCACTGTAGATGGATTTGTCTTTAGAGATTCACAGCAAAGCTAACTGCTGGCAGAGCAGCAAAAATTATTTCAAAACATTGCTAAGTGTCAGACTTTATTAAATGGTTGCTTTAAAAAAGGGGAGAAAAGCTTCCATGTCAGATTTAGAGAAGAACTATACAGATATGTTTTTACATATTTTACTTCATAAAATAATGATTTACAGTGTTTCTAAATAATAGAAAATCCTGCAGTACATTTCAGGATTGCTCCTTAGCACTGGGATTTCTATTTACACTACAGGAATTTGTATTCTTTTATCTTTTGCCCTGTGAGGCTCTGAAAGGTACATACAGTAAATGAGAATTAGGAAGGGGTGACACAGTGTTCAGCAATGCCCATCCACTGCTCAGGTGGTGACTGGGGGCACTCAGAGGGTTGCCTTGGGAAGCAAACACTGATGCTGTAGTGCTGTTTACCCCTGGCAACACCAAAGGGAGCAGAGGATGGAGGCTACAGAACTACAACACAAGTGGCGCTGGCAGATGGACAGAGGCAGGGCAGGTACTCCACAGCTATGCTGAAACCCCAGCCTGCAACTACCTTCAGATCAGCCCCTTTTTGTTCTCTTTTGGGGTTCTGAGGGGTAAAGAGACACATAGGCATTAATTTGCTTATGTAGCTCTTTGTCACCATTTTATGGCTCCATCAGATACTTGTACATTTAACTCCCTCTTTGCCCACAGAATGCAAACTTTTGAATGTATAGCTGGAGAGATTTTTCTGTTCCTGTTTATTAACCACTAACAAGGAGCTACGTGTTTGTTCTCAAAGAGGGGGAAAAAAAAAAAGCATAAAACACTATCTGCAGCTCAATGTGCCACGCTGTGTCAAACCCTTTCACAAAGACAGCCTTGATGTCGAGATGTCTTTTCACACCTACTGCCAGCTGAGAGCTGAACTGATGCAAAGGGAATGTGCCAGCAGCAGCGCCTGGCTGCCCTCCTCAGGCACCCCCAGCACTGCCCCATCACCCTGCGCTGCCAGAACCACTGGGCTGGAGCCAAATGGACACCCCATCAGTGGGAAAACGGGACAGGACACAGCTGGAGGTGGAGTCAGCAGGTGTCACCCAGAGAGCAGGTAAGGGCAGGCAGGACACCAGGGGAGCAGACAGCCCAGTGCCATCAGCAGTCACAGGGGAACTGTCACAGTGAGCAGAGGCAGCTGACTCCCAAAATCACAGAATGGCTGGGGTTCGAAGGGACTTCACAGATCGACTTGTTCCAAGCCCCCTGCACTGGACAGGGACACCTTCCTCCAGAGCCCACCCTGAACACTTCCAGTGCTGGGACATTCACAGCTTCTCTGGGTAACCTACTCCAGTGTCTCATCACTACCACTGAGTTATGTTTCTTCAAGGAAAAGGACCCTCTGCACAGGGTCAAGGCCAGCAGTGAGTGCAAGTACCTATGAAAAAGCTGGGGAAGAGACAAGGAGGGTGAGATGAAGAACTCTGTCCCCTCCACACCGGGTGGCAGCAGGAAGGTCAGAGCAGGGGGCTGCAGCAACTTTTCTGATGGCTTCAGGTGCTGCTGTGCAGCTTGAACCTCTGTAGGAGTGTGGGCCAGGAGGATTATGCAAGTGTCCAAAATGGATGATTGACATCAGTTAAGCCAGGATCAATGACTGGAGAGCCCACTGCTACATCTTGCATGTAAAACTGACATGTGCAGAAGGCTGTAGAATTACAAAATAGAAAATTAACTGGTCAGAGACAGGAAAAATCTCAGCTACTGCCCTACCTCCAATTTATATTTCAGCCACAGACCTGCCATGAAAATCATGATTTGAGTTTAAGAATAATGGCTGAAGATGCCTTTCTGTGAATCAGTAATCTGAGAATCAGAGGGGCAAACAAACTCACCCTGCTTCTGTTCAGATCCACATGAGCTCAGTGGTGCCTCTAATGCCCTTTAATTGCTGTGATCTCCCCTCCCTGCCACAGGATTACTGCCCACCCATGGTGTCCTCCCTGTGCTGGTATCTCTGGGGCAGCTCTGCTGCTAGAGTGTGCAGCCCTGCACTGTGTGGGGAAATAATACTGTGTGGGTATGAGAGGGGGAAAATTCAGTGTAGACACAGCTCTCTGTCTCCAGTGAAACCATCCTTTCCCAGCCTTACCCCAGGCCCTTGGCTGAGGTTTATGCCACGGACACAGCAAAGGACTATCCAGGTATGATTTTTAATTGCAGCTCTAACTTGGTTTTGGCAGCCCCTTCTGAGTGCCTCTTTTACTGTAAATCTCAGCTGGGTCCCTGGACTTTAACCCTTGGAGTGTCTCTTGTGTATTCCATCTGTTGAATAAAAATATCTCCTGCTGTCACCAGCTGCATTTAGTCCAAGAAGAAAATAACCCAGACTTTACTAAGATGACCCACACAGGGACACTTCTCTCTGTCTGCAACAGAAGAGACACTTACTTGAGTTTCATTTTCTCTCTCACAGAACTCTTCTACAGCATGGACCTCTCTACTAGTCACTACACTACAAAAATCTCCCCAAGTACTCCATCATCCTGTTTCCTACAAAGCATGACTTTGCCTTAGAAATAGTGTTAGCAAGAGATGTAATTGTCATTCTCCTGGGCTGCATCAAATCTTATTTAAGGATGGATCTCCTCTCAATTTCTCTTAGAGGCACTTTACCCTGGAGAGAACCAATCCATTATTGGAAGGAGATGTTCTGACCCCATTAGCTGGGCAGACATGTGTTTGAACTGCAGACCTCTGAGCATCCTCAATCCGAGATGAGCTAGCCCAGGCAATGGTGTGTGGAAGGGATGCATCCTCAGAGATCCCTTTGCATCCTGCTCTGCACCAGGCAAGTGCTGAACGCACACTGCAATGGGCACCTGAGAGATCACTGCAGCTCATTGAAATGACTAAATGTAAGGGTATGCAGATAAATATAAAATGCTGGGAAGTGTAACTTTGGATGTATTCTATGATAAAAAAAAAGCATTGGAGAGAAATTCCTTGTGATTTGTAATCCTCATATTGGCATGTACAAAAAATCACTGTTATATTGAATTTTCTTAAAAGACTGCTCTGTTCCAAGCTTACTTCATGCATGTTTGACTCTAGCCCCCTGAGAATACCAGAAAATGCATAACACAAGCATTTGCAAGCTTTAAAAGTAGAAATTTCATAACTTAGTCTTAGTTAGTCAGTTGTGGCCCTGACTCTAATGAAAGTGCTGTTGTCCAATATGCTTTGCTCTACATTGATTTTTCTTCTATCAGCTGGGAGTTCTGGTAAAAGAACAATAGATCTAATAATATCAGTAAAGCAAAGAAAGTAAGGAACAGTGAGCTCTTCAGTATATACAGGTCAAGCCACAATCAATTTCCAGATTTGAAATGATATTTTAAAATGTATGTTTAATACAAGATCTTGTTCTAAGTCTATCAAGTCAAAGCTTGTATAGTTTCAAGTTCCTGAATGACTGCTTTATCAAGTAGCCCAGACTCAGGCCCCAGAGGTTAAGCAATAAAGGAGAAACAAAAATAACTTAAAAGTTTCTGCAGTTAGTTGAACCCAGCAACAGCTCCATAAACTGCTTTTACATTCCTACAGTTTGACATACCATAAAGCCACAAGATACATTGAAAAGCTATGAATTTGCTAAGTAGGATTTCACTTCCTCTTGTTGTTGGAGGCCATTAATTTTATTAGATGCTAGCAAAATACTTGTAAACAGAAAATGTGAAGGCTTATGAAAAGTGCCCTTTATTTTCACCCTAATAATTAACATGCAACTACGAACAGGATAACAGAAACCTAATTAATGAAGTGCTGTTAGTTCCAAAATCTTAGTGATAATTATACAGCAAGTTTCATACAGATGGGCTGAAATGAAACATGATTGTGCAAAGAGGGCATCACACAGATTAGATGAAAACTTGCATGTGTGTCTTTAGTGGATAAGCTGATTCAGTTACAAACTCTAAAGTCATACTCTGGACCCACTAAAAAAGCAAGAATCCACAGTGATATAAAATTTCTTTACTTCTTTTTACCCATTTACAAACTCAGTGTGATTCCTCTGGTTTGAGATGACAGTTCTTTATATGAATGATCTTGGAATAAAAAAACCCACCACCTAAAAATATTTAGCAAAAACTTTGAACTGTGATTGTATGACCACAAAATACAGACATTGGCTGACAGGTAAATTGCACATCTGCAACTTCAGCAGTATAACTTGAGACTTTTTAGACAAGAAATGAAGTCTCATCACCAAATGAAAAGAATATCTTTCAGCTATAGCAGGGTGTACAACCTTATGGTACTCTCATTTGCAGGGTGATGACTGCAGGTAAGAGGCTGCAAGAGCCTTTATGTGAAGAGAGTCTCCTCAAGGAGAATTTAAGTTCCCATCATGACAGATTTCTATAGAAAGAATGGAATTAGGGTAAAAATCCAAATTCAATGAACACTGAATCCTGATTAGTCTCTGCCTCAATCAAGACCAGCTGCTCTGCAATGTAAATGCTGGAAGAGCACCTCAACCCCCACAGAAGATGTTTTTTCTTGAGTCTTCTTGTGCTTGTGTCCCTCCAGCAAAGGGCCTGATTATCTTTTTTTCTTTATTTTAAAATTTTTTTGAAAGGTCACTACTGCCATATGTTTTACCAATTTTTAGGAAAGCTTAAGGAAAAGAAAGGATGCTCTGAGAGTAAAAAAAGGAAGAAAAAGGAACAGCTCAAGGGACTCGAGATCCCAGGGACACTCATCTTGGTCTTTCTAGATATGTATAGATTATATCACAATGGATTGTAAGAAATGTTTCAGCCTAACGATGGTTTTGCAAATGGTTCTCCATCCAGTTGCCTGGCTTTTACTTAAATCAATTAAACATTTCCTAAAGCCAAGGAAAGAATGTTCTAGGCTAAGAAATCCAATTTCTCACCTCTTGGATGCCTTGCTGACTCTGAGCTGGAGTATGTGTTAATAATGCTGTCTGACAAGTTTTTTACTTGGAGACTCCATTCCATCCTGGCCAACATGATTCACATTTCCATCACCTCTTGGCTGGAATCTGCTAATGCAAAATAATTTGCACACAGAGCCTTTGGCCTTAAGGGAACTCCAGGAATCACAGAACACTGCAGTGCACCTCAGCCACGTGGCCATGTGCACATCAAATCACTCTGGTGATCTCTACAATCAGAGCATCACAGGAAAGCTGCAGTATCAGTGCCTGCCTTGCTCTCCCACTCCAGTCTGGAGTAGCATGGACACATCTTTCCACTGGGAAAGAGAAGCTAATGACAACTATTCCTCTGACACAGTAAAACCCCACACAAAATCTGATGTGGGTGTATATAAACCTGCGAAATTAAACTCTTTAAACAATGGACATCACAAACCTTACTACCTATTAGTCTATGTACAAGACACATTTCTTTGACTTTGCTTTATTTAACATGACTCCACATGTTTTAAATTGCAAGCTCTACTGCAACAAACATGGAACAGTCAATACACTCAAACAGGCTGATGGAGTGTTGGTGGGCACTGAGTTCCTACTACTCACATAAAGTAACACTGGGAAGTGTAAGGTTGCATTGCCAGAAGAATATGTTCTAAACCTAGCAGAGACATAATTTTTTGTTGAAGGAAACACTATTACAGGGAGCAGAAGTCAGTCATACTCATTTATGATACGAGTCTTCTCAAAGGCACTAAAATTTTTATGCCTTCCTTATTAAAAGATTTGCAATATAACCAAGTATTTAATTCTATCAATTCAAGAATAAAAACAAACCCTCCTCCATCTATTTTATCTATTTACCATTATTAAATTGCCAGCATAGGCAGATGAGGATAACTATGCACTTGGACTTGACACAGTTCAGGTTGTGAGCAAGGTGCTACTGAAAAGTAGACACAGCATCTTCGAGTTTGCTGCTTTGATAAAGTTTATATCTCATTATTTTGTCACAGAAACCAATTTTGTCACTTATGCACCTAAACTTCCATGCACTGCAACAATGAGGTATTGAAGACAAGAGCTAACACCTTCTGAAGGGCAAATAACAGACAAAGATTCTTTGAGCAGTTTATTTGATATATGTCAGTAAATTAGTAAATCCATAACACAAACTTACATATCACTGTATATCTTGCAAAGTTGTATAAATAGGTCTTAATAAAAAGTAGCAGTACCAAATGAAAAAGAAGTCAAAATAACTTAATAAATTGACTAGAAAAGAAATGTACTTCAGGGAATATTTGATACATAATTTTAAAGTTTTCTCACTTCAAGATTACATCTGCCTAACAAAGCATAAAACTTGTTAATAACATTACTGTTAGTACTGAGACAAAGAAGGAATGCCCTGGGAAAGAAGGGGCATCAGTCAATAGAAGAGAAAGAACAACAATAAAAGAATTGTGGAATTCTTTGATGCTGGATAATAATTTATTAGGATGTTCATCAAAACAGCTAGTAAAACAGTGCTCTCAGTAAAGTACTACAAGACTACCAAATAAGTACCAGACCAAAGTGCTAACAGGTGCATAACCAGCATTCCAGTTTGCTTCAGCAACTCACCTTTACCTTGCTAAAAATAGCACAAATACCAACAGGGTACTCTTAAGAGTTTCCTAATACAGCAGCTGTACCACCTTATGGGGCACACAGTGGAAACACCTAAAATAGATCTAGAGGAGTGGGGATAATATTATATCATATTATACTGTATTATATACTGCATATTCTCCATGGAATCATTTAATTCCAGTAAGATCTATCTTTCCCACTGAGAGCTCAGTGACTTGGAATGTAACTAAAAGATTCACTGGAAAGTTTTAATTAAACCTTAGGAGGTCTGAAAGATCTCTATTATATGAGATACACTATTGTATGCTATGCAATTAAATATTGTGCTAAATATGACATGAGTAGGACAGATTCCAGCTCAACTTTCAGATATAACTTTGGAGGACAACAAGTTCTATGAGAGCATCCTTAATCTGTAAACTGAGCTGATTACTGGAAGTAACAGAGATATGCCAGCGACACAGGGTTACATAACACACGTTCCAGTGTTGGCACTCAGATCCCAGATGCACTTTTCACCTCTGCCTCAGTTTCTCTGTGTAAAGCATCCTGATAATTTAAGATAACGAGCCACTGTTAAAATATCAGTACAATTAGATAAATTTTCAGTGAAGCCGTTGAGGAAAGGGACCCTGGAAAATTTCTTTCAATTTCATATGTTACACCTTGAGGGTTACAATGAGCCAGGAAAAGTTAAAAACTTGTGACAATAAAGAGGTAATTTCACTGCATTTGTTTTTTCCTTTTTTTTTTTTTTTTATGTGGGCATTCATCTTCCACAAGAAACAAAGCTTCTCAGGACATACCGGAGAGCAAAATGCTCAAGTCATACGCACTTAGTTTCAAAGTTATGTTGCTACTCTGAGAGAGAAATCAATGTATACTATATTAAAAACAATCATCACAGCCCTTCAGATGATTGGAGAGCTTAACTTTGAATGCAATTCAACCTAATAGAGGCTTTAATGGCTTTTGACAGATTGTTCCACTGATCAAGGGACATGTATGAAAATAACTGCCTACCAAGCCCTGATTTGATTTTAAGAAAAGAAAACTGAAGGTTAATGGTAAACAGAAGTTGATTGTTCACATTTTCACTGAAATAACTCTATCTGACCTGTTCTTAGAAGCAGTGGAATAAAGGATAATGGGAATCTTATACACCTGACTTTTTACTTTAGCCTGTAATCAAGGGGACTAATCAGACCAAGATGTGTTGGCACGAAAGCAAGTATTTGACGATAGGGAGGGGGAGGAGAACAACTTTTGTGACCAAATTCTTGATCATCATGGACAAGTCCTGTAAAACCAGTGGAGATTTAGAGGATGTAAACCATAGCATAATACATCCTTTTGGATTATGAATGTTATCTCCTAAGCAACAAGAAGAGAAATGATAGTTCCCATGACATGTGAAGTGCTCATGCCTAAATATCAGCATTTTAATGTGCTAATTTTATCAGTTATTTCTTGGCTTTTATTTTGCATGTTATTCAGCCAGTTCTATGTACAGGCTTTTTGTAATTGTATAAATTATCTTCTTTTGTTCAATGAATGCCCTCAGGCTAAGATGAAGAGGACAGATGAATGTAAATGAAGGTGCAAGCCCAGCCACACTGAAGGTGACGAGTCAGTTTGGACAGGAAAGAGAGCAGTGGTCCTATTCAGGACTGCCTCTGCTTGTACAGGTGGGGTGAGCCAGAACAGGGTGGGATGGGAGTCCTACAGAACAACAAATGTTGGTGGTTTAGCCAGAGTCCTCCATCACTTCCTAGCAGCTCCCACCCTCTACAGGCAGATTATTGTAATCCTGAATTTTTTACTCTCATGGGGAGTGCAGTGGGTGTCTGTTTTGGTGAGGAACCTCATGCAAACAGAATTCCTCTTGTCTGACCCTTCCCTGTGTTAGATCACTGTCGTGGTGGGACAGGACAGAAGATGAGCTGCAGCAGCTTCAATCTCAAATGAAAAGCAGAATGTTTGGAGGTACTCAGTCCGTGGAGCTGCAGCAGGACAGAGGTGCAGGCTGAAGCTGGGGGTGAGTGTTTCTCATCCCTGTTGCTGCAGTGGAACAACCACTCTCCCCAAATCTGTAATCTTGGCATGAGCTGAGAGTGGTCAGCTCCCAGCAGAAAGCTGAGGACTGGCTGTCAGGGGCAGGAAGGGCTTTAGGGAGCCAGCATTAACTGTTCATCAGGTGGTAACAATTAAGGGAGGGATCCTGACCTGCACTGTACAAGTTTGAGCTCAATGACTCCCATATGAGTCCAGTTAATGAAGTTGTGGCCTTGAGGAAGCACATCCCTCGGGTCTCGTGTGCATCTCACCTCATCCCTCTTGCCCTGCTCTCAAGGCTAAGCCCAAGCCTGGCCTGGGTGAATATCCAACAGCTCAAACTCCACTGCATGGCCCAGGACTAATGGAACAGCACTGCTATAACTGAGAAAGGAGCAATGCCAACTCTTAACACACTACAGTATTTTAATCCGCCTTTAATGATGGATATTAATAATATTTTGATTTCTGTGCTGTTAATGTGAATGGAATCCCTGAATCTGTCCCACTGCATTAAGTAGCCCAGGGTGGTTTTATAGTGCATCTTGTACCACTACCAGTGAACCTAAAACCATATTCAGATAATAATAAGACAACTGATTTGGATATTTATTATGGTGCATGTTACCCACCCTGCAGAGTTTTCAGTTGATGTTTACTCATGGCATTCTTATTTACCCTTTAAATAATCAGAACTTGCTGTAAAGCTTAGAATATAAGTATTGTGGCTTTAAAATCTACTGTATTGAGATTAATTTTATTTATTTACATAACCTTTTCAATAGAAGAAAGGACCTATGGGATAAAATATTTTTATATACAGGGATATGAACAAAGCATTATAAAAACATTTCTAATTACATTGCATAACACAGCAGTTTTTTATCAAATACTTAAAACCAGTCTGCATCTTTCATCCCCCAAATTACAGAAACAATAGAAGTTTTTCATTTTCTGCCAACATTTTCTTTCTATCAGTGTAAAACCAACTCTGTATCAGATTTATAAAAGAAAGCCCTTGCCTTGAGCATTTCATTTGTACTGGTTCCATGTTTAGTCAGTAGCTTTTGTAAAATTGATGAATATTGTCTAAAGGCAAGTGCAGACAGGCAAACAGATCTGTATCTTCTGCAATCCATTTAGCCTGACGCACACGTGCAAGTGAACTATTTTACCTCAATTCAGTCCTGGCTGATGAAAAGTAAATGTAAGCAAAGTCGTGAACTTCACCATTTTTAAAGAACCACTGAATTTAATGTCAGAAGTTAATCTATGCTCTCACCTCTTCCTTGAAAAAACTCGACCTTGGTCCTCATGCTCTTAAAGCATCCAGGCTTGGCAAACAATTGCTATACACAGAACATTAATTAGAGGCTGTGTCTTCCAGCATATCCAAAAAGGAAGTGGGTTATCTTATGCTGGAATATAAATGGATTGCTAAAGAATCATTGAAATAAGCTAAATTATAACCACTCGAATAGAAAAAAGAAATCTTCAAAGTATTTGTCAGCTTCTAACACATAATCTAAACACAGTAATAATTTACACTTGATCTCTCATGCTTTTTATATATATTTACCTTTAACTGTGTTCTCCTTTTGGGGTACCCTTTGGCATTACTATGTGCTTCAAACAGTTTCACCATCTTACTCATGTTATTGCTATAAACTCCTGTGGGCTTTGGAGATATAAAATCTTTTCATACTTGTGCATTTCAACTGAACTCAATCAGGTTATACTGATTTAGATGATGCAAGTCTGGAATGCAACACAGAGCCCTAAACCACCTGGTTATTGGCATTTTGTCAGTCTTATTCATTCCAAAGGTGTTCATTTGTGCATGTCACTGCTATCCATGGCCTAGATAAGGGCTATCTGAGTGCACTGAGACTAGTACTAGGTCAGCTAATTCACTACCTTAAATCTTCAAGCATAGGCAAGACCTGGGAACGTGTATTCTAAAAATTCTATTATTACTGCCAGCAGTCTCCTATTAGGTTTGGGGTTGTTTTGGTTTGGCTTTATTTTTACTGCTGCTGGAAATAATTATTTGCCAATCATTTTTTTAATAGCTTTGCCTCCACTTCAGCTACAAACTACATCATTGATGTGACTTCTCTGCTCTTTGTGGTGGTCAGATTCCTTTCAAGACTGTGGTCCCCATGGATTTTAGCAGCCCTTAATTAAACACAAAGTAATCATAAAGTTACAGCACAAATAAACAGTCTCCCTAAACACTGTGTTAACACTGTTACATCTTTAGCTTGTCTGAATCCATATTGCTCATTTCCTAAGCAATATCTGTTTCTGAGAACTGCCTTTACAAAAGCAGAATTCCCACATCTTCAGCTAGCTTTTCTCTAAGTGATCTCCAAAGTAAACGGTGTTTAGTGTGGCACTAATCCAAATATGTGCTATTTCCCCACTGGTAAAGCCAGCTTTAGCTAGTGCAGGGAAGTGAAAGCTATGCCCATGGCAATATTTCCTAATACGAAATCTATGGCACAAGAGACAACAGATAAACGTGTGGATCAAGGTAATATTATCAAACCTAATTTAAATAATAACTTACTCTTCAGAGAGTTTTTACATTCTACAGGTAACTAAAAGTTTTCACAGAAGCCCAGGACTACAATGGAAACACTTGATACAGGTATTTATACTTTTGCTGGCACAGTTTTACCAAAAATCTTATGAGGTACAATCTCTACTTGATATGATTGTCCTGGCAAAAGCTGGTAGGTGTGGACATAGTTTTATACCACTAAAACTGAATTTTTACTGGCACAGCTTCCTTAGCTCCAGGGAGGTCTGGCATATGTTATACTGTCAAAAGTACAATTTTCAGGAGTACGAGCCTCATCCACACACACAACACATTGCCAGAACAGAAAGCTGGTGTGTTCTGGGTGAGTCTGGTCCCAACAGAGACTTTAAACACCACATTAACAGAGGAGGAGGAGGAGACATATTAATTTCTTGGTGGCAACGTCAAACTCTGAATCTTGCTGCCTTCTTCTGTAGTGGTAATACAGCCTGAGTGCTTTTTCACTGCAATGATTTCCCCCTTTTTGTGGCAAAGTTGGACACCAGCCCAACCAGTTCAGTTAAAATAGTAATTTACCAAATCAAAATTCTCTATCTCATTTAGGAGCACCCTGTATCATCCCACACAGAACTGGCTTTTTATAGCACATTACTACAAAACATGACAAACAGCTTCGTTTCTCATAGCTTTCTGGTTTGTATTCATATATCTCACTTGATGCTGCAACAGCCAATATCACACAATCTAGATCTAGTTTCTCAGGGGACCAAACAACCCAAATGGAAGGTCTTACTTAGTTCCATTAGCTCTTTCGGCAAAGCACTGGGAAACCTGACCTCAGAACAGGACTCACAACATGCAGAAACAAAGCAGTGATTACAAACTGAATTCTGAATTCCAGGGAGCCCAGGAGGTAGAGATTCACATCAGAAACCCCTCTTAGTAGTACTCTGTTGCCATGAGGCAAAACAATAAGAAAGTCTTGAGATCTATGTTAGAATGTCCCTACAGAATTCCTCATCTGAAAAAATGGTCTAAGAAGGAGCCACTGCACAGAGGAATACCTCCAGCACCTCCTGCCCCTTCGTGTCACTGGATGGAGAATTCCCAGCTCTGTTTTGAAGATCTCCAGCAGCCTCACCCCAATGGCCTCTCACCAGGATGCTCAGGAGATGCTTTGCCACAGGTGTGAGATACACCTTGGGTTGCTCAAACCTGCCAGACCAGAGACAGTTCTGGGCACTCAGGGAAGCTGAAATTCAGATATCAAGGGAATGTGTCAGCACTGGCAGAGCTGGGCCTGCTGAGCCTCAGGAAGAGATGGCTAAGAGGGGACATTACTGATGTCTGTCAGTGTCTGCTGGAGGGCCAGAGGATGGGCCAGGCCCTGCTCCTGGTGCCCAGCAATGGGACACGAGGAAGGGGCAGGAGCTGATGCCCAGCAAGTTCCACCTGGACAGGAGCAAGGATTTCTTTGCTGTGCAGTGCCCGAGCACTGAACAGACTGGCCAGGGGCTGAGGAGTCTCCCTCACTGGGGATAGTCCAGAACTGGCTGGACACAATCCTGGGCTCTGGGTAATTCTCCTGGAGCAGGGAGGTTGGACCAGGTGTTCCCACTGTGTCCCTTCAAACCTGACCCACTCTGTCATCCTGTGAAACACAGATATCTCTGGGCTGTAGGGTCAATGGGAACTAGAATGGAAGAAGAGGGAACTGGTATTCTGGACTTCAGGTATTAAAAAACCACACACTTCTGTAAATCTGGAGTCTTTTTTATTACGAGGCAGTAACTAAGATACTGTATAAAAAATGGTAAAATCTGCATTGACACAAAAAATAGCATATGATCAAGGAATCATAAAGCTGAAAAGATTTATGATAATGACAAAGCTTCTCCCCAGATGACCAGCATCAATAATTCTAGGCTGGAAGGTCACTTGTTACTCTATCCATTGAATAAGATTTTGCAGATAAGCAATTACTTCTTCTAGATCATATGGCAGAGGCATATTACATTCATCATCATCTGTCCAGAAGGGATGGCATTCTGGTTTCTGGTCCTCTGGCAAGCTCTCTGCTGCGTCTGACTGGCATCTGAAAAGAAAGGTAAGCAGATAAACCACTTAAGTAAAACTGTATCGAGAAACTGAATACTCAGCAAGGATACATTTGAGCATTAATTTAAAGAGAAAGATGATAATAAAAAAGAAATACGACATCTTCTGACACCGAATGGATTGCACATTTCCAGTGAAGTTGATTTCTGTTGTAGGCTTTGTATTTTCTATAGGGATTTCTCAAAAAGCTAATCACAGAGAAAACTCAGTTAGTGTTCCTTTATACGGTGAATTATTTTTTCATTATCTCAGCTGTTATTTAAAGTATGTGGTTAAATCATTATCAGATTTAAATGTTTGCTGGTTTCCAATGTATTACTAGATTATTGAGAAAGATTAAACTGAATTTACTGCATTAGGGTCAGGGGGGATAGATTAAACAACATTAAAGAAGCCAGACTAGCTTTGTAGATTCTGAAGATTTACAAGTGTATCAACCTGCTTAGCACTGAAAAAGGCAATATAAGAAGAGAAAATTCTATAAAGAAAAATGGAAATGGAGGTTAATAACAACTTTCAATGATGAATGGGTGGGCAAAACTTCAATAAAATTAAATTAAGAGGTTAGTGTATGTTAGTCCCCAGAGAAAATGTTTAAATTACAATGTTTTTTATTAAATGGATTATTCATCAATACTAGTGAAGTCTAATTATAATATTCAACTGAAGTGCAGCCTGCAGAGGAAAGTTTTTATAAGTGGCAACCATCACATTTCTAGAGATTAGACTGTAATATATGCTGCATCAAAAACATTGTCACAGTTCAAGGAGGATTTCCCCTCTTCTCTTTTCCCTTCTCCTGAAACAATTTGCACATTGCTGATTAATTAGTTAATATTTGCAGTGGGGCAAAACAAAGAAAAATTCTAAGAATTACCTTAATTTTGGTATATACTGCAGGTCTATATAGCTCTTTAAAGAGATAACAACCAAATTGCAGAAACACACTTTTATCTCTTGTGTGAGATTTTTAAAAATTCATGTTCTATAAAGTACATTTTTTTTTTCTAAGAACTTTGAAGTTGCATTAAACATATATGTGTTTTTCACCTCAGTAAAATGAACTCTAAGAATACTGACAGAGGCAACTTCCTTGTCCACACCATTGACCTTCTGGAAGAGACTGCTGCCAAATGAAAGATGTCTTCTTCTCCTGGGAATTATTAATAGCAGTGTAATCCCCATGAGAAAACATACTTCAGCTTTACACCCATGTTGGTGGGTGGTTAATTGCTGCAGCAGCATCCTGGGCACTCAATCCATCGTACATTACACTGCAAGGACAGTATTAACACATAGCATTCCAATATATCTTCAGCTCTCCACATCAGCCCCTGATAATAGCATCTGTTAACATGCACTAAGTACTATTATGTAGCACATCACTTCATAAATAATAAGATTAGCCGACCTCAGGGCCCTGGGAAGAGTAATGTGTTTAAATGTTCTCATTATTTATTTAAAACAAGAATTAAAGGAACAGAAGCTACTTGTGACAATCCTCTTAGCATAAATATTAAACTGTTTGCATTGATAAGCTGCACTGTACAGAATAACAGAGGATTTGTTTTGCTGGCTGCTTTATAATAGTTGTTAGAGCAAATGCAGTTTAGTGTGTGAGTTCTGAGAGGTACTTAACTGATTGCGCCATCATGTTCTGAAGACATTTTCCAAATTATATAAAGGAACAGGAGAAAATTAATATGCAGGGGAAGCTGAAACTAATTACAGCATAACTCTATAAGGCTTTTAAAAGCTTGCTTTATTTTCTGTCCTGGCACAAAATAATGCACTCAGTTTGGTGGGTAGTATAAGACATTCCAGTTTAAGCATTTCCATCTAAAAATGGATAAATTAAGCATGTAGAGATTATTGCAGATGACAAATCACAAAGTTCAGACAGTAAATGCTACAGGCATGTTATGTGATCCACAAAACTCAGATAATAATAATAATAATAATAATAATAATAATAATAATAATAAACTCTCTCTCTGCCACATTTATTAACAACAGTTTTCACTGAGAGAAAAGATACATCAACCTCTAGCTTCCTCAGCATTTCAGAGCCCTTTTTTTACCTTTCATGTCTTTTTTTTCCTTGCTCTCTGCCACAAACAGATTCACCAGTTTTCCCTCACACTGTGTTGCTGTAAATGTGGTAGCAGTCATGGTGATGCTGTGCCTGGACAGCCCAAGAGCCACTACTTGCTACTTTCCCTTTTCTACATTTGTTACCAGAGAGGTCTCCCCACAACCAAGCGTGTGCCTGAACTTCCAGGCAATTGTGCAACTGGGGAGGTTTTACCCGTGGCATATTCCATGTGAGGCATTAGAGGAATGGAAGTGTGTCAGGCCCTCAGACTTGCTGTGCCAGTCTGATGACAGAAATGCATCAGTGTGCTGTAAAAATATAACAAAGGGAAAGCAGTGCCACAGTACTCCAAGTTCAGCCATCCCATGGTGCTTTCACCCTTCTGTTGGATTTCTACAGCTTTGCCCCATACCAGCAAGAACAACAGGGAATGACACATTTTTACAATTTGTCAATCATCTATTTTGACCAAAATGACAATGCCTGTGCTAGATCTGCTGGCATCAAAAAAGGCTTAAGTTTTTCATATTCAAAGCTATGGGGCTGGTTCTAGGCAGTCACCGCTGCACCTGGCAGTTCAATAAGCAATTCATCTGAATAGCTCCCACAATCTGGAACATGGTCAAAAATGTGCTTTCTCACTCAGAATTAGGGTGCAAAACCCAGACCTTTCCACATGAGTATATTTCTGATTAAAAAAAATCTACAGGAGAAATTGTTCCTACAATGGTCTTTAATTTGTACCAGCGGAACAGAGCTGAAGATCTTGCCAAAAGCACAGTAACATTTTAAACTGAAGCATAACAAAGACATCTAAATGATTGCACAGAATTATTTAAAATTCTTTGTATCTGACAGTTAACATGATTTAGGTACAATAACTCTTGATAAATAAAACTAAACAAAAAAAGGTTGCAAACATCAAGCTGTGGTGGTGCTGGGGAAGTATGAAGGTTTACAGTACTCTAAGTTAATGAAAATATTCCATACCAATTAAAACTGTTATTTGAGTTACTACAGTCAAAACAAAAGAAAATAGGACTAACCTATGCATATTATATGTAAAACTGTGTAAAGAGTGGAAATCACACAAATTCTGAAATACAGAATAGATACCTTGAATACTTTATCTGCAACAGGAGAACAGGAAAACTGCCTTGATGTATTTCAGATCAATTTGGCTGCAACACCTTGATAATAAGTGTCAAACAACATATTATAGAAAAAATTGTTTATAGAATGCACAAAACTCCATGGTCCCTACTTTCTTAATAGAACAATCAAGACTTGTGACAGTTTCAATTAAAAAAGCCCATTTTTAGTTACTGTTGAAGAGCACGTTCTCTCTACCTCTACTCTCTAAAGTTCTCAGATTTTTCATAACCTTTTTATCTGTTTTTGACAAATGGACTTTGCTCATCAATATTTACCAAAATTCAACTAAGTGATGACAAACATTTCTATGACTGTTTGACTTTTTTCACAAAAGCACATGATGCTTTCCCTGGAAGGTGGCTGATATCTCCATGGGCAGGTGTGCATTCCCTGAGACAGACACTTGCCTGGTCATGTTTCCCTGGACTGCACTGATTTTCACTGATTTTTGATGATTAGGGTGTCATCTACATTAGAGGGCACTGATCACAATGTTAAAATTAACCAAGCTAGCTAAAGAGTGTGTTAATTATGAGTATGCAAGCAGTCAATAAAAGGTTAATGCAAAAGTCAAAGGATAAATTTATTTCAGTATTGCATCACTCTACTGACTGAATGACTAACATTATGCTTTGTTTTTAATCAATATATTTTACAGTAATGCGTGAGTCATTGATTTGAAAAAAAACTCTTTTTTCTAATAGTTAAGTTTTGCAACTATTAAGTATCAAGTGTCAATATACTTAAAACACTTGTTTCAGAGCAGATAGCTTTTTGTTCTGTTGTCAGGAACAGGAATGCATAAAAGGCAAGAGGAGGCCTTGGGTTCTGCTAATGAATGTGATTAATGCAAATAAGAATTATTACCTAGGAACCTAAACAAGGTACTGTGAATTAGAGTCCCTGGATTCTCTTGCACTGTTTGTCTACTCCACAGAAGTGTAGTCAAATCAGATCAATAGGGGTCAATCTGTGGCTCAGACTGACTGCACAGGCACATTAAGAGTGAGAAGAGGATACAAACAGCCCTGTTTCCAAGATGGAACTAATTTAGTTGCCTATGCCAGGCAGTTCAAAGACCAATGGAGACAACATGGAAATTCATGGGGTAAGACAAGGAAAATGGGTCTGGCTGATTTCCCTATGCACTGATATGGTCAGAAGGGGAGGATGGGACATTTGCCCTGCAGGTACAAAAGCACACACTCACCCATCCATACTTCCTGCAGCATTACTGAGATTTTTGTGTTCTATATGGGGAGCTATTTTCTCCCTCCATCCATGCTGGAATAAAGGTGTTACTGTACTGTCATTCAAAACTTCAGGGTAACTTTTAAAACAATGGCTCAGGGAAAAAAAAGCATTTGGATCCCTTTACTAAGACCTATGCATTCAGTACTCCAGCCTGGATCACCTGGAGACAAGGGAAACCATCCCCATGCTGTCTCAGAGGTTTTTTTTAGAGAACTAATCCAAGACCTGAGATCTACACAGGGAGCTGGAGCTTAACTTGTTTATAGCAAAAAAAAATTGAAAGCTTGAATTCTGATTTAGCTAATTTTAGAAGAAATAACACATATAGAATCAGTGTTTCAGCTGGAACTTCATCGAAGGTGTTTTGAAGGGTGTTTGGAAAATGGTTTGACTAATGCCCCATCATGACAGAGTTAGGGTGGAATACTTTCTCATCTCTTTGTTTCAACTCTGTAAAACATAAGGAAACTAATACTTAAAAATCCTTCACTTGATATTAACTTTTTTAGTTTGCATCCTAAAGACTACTTGCTGAAAAAACAGAGGATGGAAAAAATATAAATATACTGAAATACTTTTTTTTATATGCCTGTAGCACAAAAAAATTCTAATTTTTCATGCCAAAACTGACATTTTGAAATTTATTGAGTCCAATCTAGACCAAAGATTTTCTTAGTTTTTTTAAAGTAACAAATCAGAAAATTTACAACTTGGGCAGAAAGCATTTCTTTCACTTGTTTCCTGCTTGTCCCTCCTGTGACTCTGCACAAGTAAAACCTTCCCAGGTTTACTCTTTACCTTTTAAGAGCAAAACAAATTAAATCAATATTTGACTTTGCAAACTAGATTTTAGAAGTACTGGTCCTAAACAGGCAGTGAAATGAAGTGGCCAGATGGAAAGAGGGCAGTGCTTCATTCTTTTGGACATCTAATCCCCAGTGCATTCCCAAGAAGTCTGTCCCATTTACAATAAGTCATTGCTGATGTTCTTTCATGTGCTGTAACTACAGTGCTGAGACCAGGACTGCATTTATAGAAGGGAAAAAATGAGTTTGTTTCCAGATAAGAAACTTGAAAAGAAAGTGTCAGTTTTAGGAAAGGGATAGAGGCAATATCAGCTAAATATTAATCTAAGGAAAAAAAAAAAAGTATCAGCTGCACAACGATGCAAGAACAAATACATTTTCTGGCACGTTAGATGATCTCTCATCTGCTTCTTTCAGAAGTTGATAATGGCTCATGTCACTGGTGCTTTTGGCCCTTACCACAGAACCAAAGTTTACAGTCACTGACTCAAGAGCTTTATGCCTTCAAAATAAACCATTCCACTGGAAATGAGGACGCTGGCTACAATATCCTGAGGCATCACTGGTGACAAAGTAGGGTAGCCTGAAAACAGCCAGCCTCGTGTGTACTTTGACAAAGTGAATCTATAGCAGGATCCATCTTTAACACTGGCCTGCAGAGTGCATTTTGCTGTTCCACAGAGGGACAGGGAACAGATCAATGAACCTGACACTAAACAGGGTGAAACAACAGTTGCATCAGCTTGAAAATGTCAGAGTTTCTATTATTACTCAAATAGTAAACCAGGTAAATATGAGAAAAACCCTCCACATGTTGAAATAACAGCAACCAAAGAACTGGTGGAGGCCAACTGAAAGACCTTTCATGTAGTGCAGCAGTGTGCTTCATATGCATTTGTAGAAATATATAAAACTCAAAACCATTCTAAAAAACCATTTTGCTTTGTCTTAACTGCAAATAACTTAAAATACTTTCCTCCCACAATATTAATTAAAATCTGTCAAAATGTAGTTCAGTCTTTCTAAACTATTTAGCTCAGAAATTAAGGAAAATGATAAAGGTTTGTTTCAGCTGCAGAGTGGGGATTATAAAGCCCTGAAACCTCAGAAACATTCCAGCTCTGGGTGGAAAGAATGAAAGAAAACAGCAAACAAGAATATCCTTTCTTCAAGACAGTAATCTCTGCTGTGGGGTAATTAATAAACAGAAATCTACCCGGCTTCTGATGAGTTTATCAGCAACATTCCTCACCATGTCCACCAGCTCTCCCCTGTAAAGGGCAATACCTGAGATGGCCCTGCAGCTCAGAGAATAGTCCTGGCGTCAGAGGCATGGTGTGAATTTGACTTCCCCAGACACAGCTTTTCCCCTCCTTTGTGTCCAACAGACCCAGAAACTGTCCATGAGAAAATCAGCACCTCCTATTCCCTCAGGAGAATGTCTGTGTGGGACAGCCTCAATTCCATGTTTGTTTGATTTTTTAATTAAGGAACATCACTACTCGCTATAAAGTGTAGGGGGTAGGGAAATCCCCCAGAGAAACACTGAATAAATAACATGGCATTTGCTGAAAGATGAAGTTTAATCCAATTTAACTTACAGATCTAAAAATTTTTCCCTTTCAGTCCTTCTTCTCAGATGCTTTTGTTTCCTGTTTTTAGAATTATGTGTATACAAGGAATGTACCCTGACTGTATGAGAAGCACGTTTACACATATTTATATGCACACCCCTTCACACCAATACTTGCAAAAAATCCCATTAGTCCAAAAGAGACAGCATTTAGGAGGAAATTTTCAGCACCACAGACATAGATTTAGTTACATACTTTTCATGATCAGCGACGGGAAGGGAGCTATTCCCACCGTGTTAAGAATATTTGGCTTTGACTTCAAACAACGCACAAATATATCAACCTCAATATAATTTATATTCTCTCAAAAGGAACCTAAAATTCTCTAAGCCTTTGCTGAGACATCTGATGTTCCAGTCCCCTCTGCTGCACTGTATGATCGGCTGTTTTATTTCACTTGCAATCCTTGCTTTCCTATGATTTTTTTAGACAAAGAAGCAAAATGTCTGCTATATGCTGAGTATAAACGCAGCTGACTCGTTTTCCCCAAAGTATCGATTTTATGCACTTTTAAAATAACTATTTTCATTCTGTTTGCATAATCAGCTGGGGCATTGTTCCTCTACATTTGCAGAAACACAGATGGAATTGCTGATTTGGAGCCTTTGGAGAGATTTTATAGTATTCTCCAGAATCTAAGCTTCTATTAAAATAAGGTTTCAAGCACTTCTGGTTGTGAAGATAGCCTGGACAATGTAATTTGATGCATGGTTATCTTGTTGAGTCCACAACCAGACAGACAGACGCAATAGCACCAAGGGAGCTGTGAACTTCCCCCACTTATTTTATTGGGTGTTTACTTGGGGCCAGATGCTCCCCTCTGTTGTGCAGAACAGCGTTAAATGAGTGAAAAAAAAGAGAGGAAAAGGAAATGGAAATAAAAACCAACAAAGAGGAGAAAAGGAAATCCCCACAGCCCACTTCCCAGGGGGCTACAGATGCCCTCCCTTGCCAGTATTAGACTGCTGGAAGATCTGGGGCTGAGCCATGCATATGGCACTTTTTTTTTTTTTGAAAGCCACTGTATTTTCCAAAAGAATGTCATTTGGAAAGTTAATGATGCTTCCAGCATCATTTACTCTTTAGCTTTATTTTTTGTTCTCTTTTTACATGAAAGTCATATAGCAAAAATGTAACCATAGGATCCTTTTAAATGACACGGCAGGAGGACGGCCCTCCCGTTTAATGTCACCTCATTTAAAAGAAACCACCCCGTTTTCCAAAGAACTTCAGGACCTGGAGGCTCTGCCCTACTGCAAGAAAGCTAAAACATTTTCCTCGTGAGTTTATGCTTTTCAATAAGGCATCTTTTCACGTTAATAAAAGTCAACTGCTGTATGACAAATCCCTGTTATATAAGGAAAGTAAAATCAAAGGAAACATGACTGAATGCAAGTAACAGCAACCACCTTACTTGATCCTTAAATCAGTCTGGAGAGAAAGGTTCTATACCTTCTCAGCATCAAAGCAATGTAATCCTTCCTGCACCACTCCTGCTGGCTGCAAACACAACCCACCCCCAAAATCCCCCAACTTCCATCAGGACCAAAGCAAAGGTGACCCAGAAGTGGCAGCACTTGGCAGCTGAATGCAACTGCAGACCTTAGACACATGTAGTAACCACTGTGCAAGGACTCCATGTATGATTTTACATGGGGCAGCCCTTTGTATGGCTCACGAGGCACAGTGACACCAAATGGAGATCCTGCCCCAGAAACCACCTGGATCCTCTCAGACTCTTACTAAGATGCACCTCTTGCCTGCTTTGCTCCATTTCAGTGAATTTGCACATTTCAATAGCCAAAAGGAAGCTATGATAGATGGATAGCAAGCATCATATGTGAGAGCCAAACGACTCCAAGACTCTCTCAAGACTGAAATGAAAATGTTGTTTATCACTATAACTTGAGGCATAAATACTTGTATGCACATACAGACATTCTCTCTCTTTACACATATATACATTATATATACTCACACACATATAAGAAAAGCTTATACCACATCTTCTATCCAGAGCCTTGAACTCCTAAGAGGCTTAGGAAACAAAGAAACAAACAAAACTAAAGGTTCATTTTGCTGCAGAACGACACGGTCTTCCCTGTGTTGTGCACTTTGGCTGTAGCCTCCAACCAGAATGTTTATAACATATATTGGAACTCCTACTGTAAGAGAAGTGCAATCCTGTGGGCTAAAACACGGTTTCTTTAAGGTCAACATGAGGTGAAACGGACGCAGGAGGGAACAAGAAATAGGGAAATGAGAAAACAGATACCAGAAAAGCAGAGAGGCTCAAGAGGAAGTAGGACTTCAGGAATAAAAAAAAGGAAGCCTCATGTAACTAATCCCATTTCAACCACTGCAGAATTTCTCCATGGCTGCTGCTTTATTCAGTGATATTTTATGGATAAATCACTATAAAAATATACCACCAAAAAAATTCCGATGCTGGCAGAGAAATAGAATTGATACTCCAGGAAATGTGACAGTACATCCAGCCACAAATAAAAATAATATGGTAACAATGTGCTCAACAAGCTGCTTCTCTACAAGTGGAGTAAATCCTTGTAACTATCAAGCAAGACCTCAATTTTTTCTATTACCCTTTGCATTTCAAATACCTGCAAACATTATATAGAGATTTGAAATATCCTTTTCTACTTTCATTTGTAAATAATTACCATTGCCCAAAAACAATGTGAAGAAATATATTTTTTACTTACTTTCAAGTTCAGCATCACTATACTTCAAAATTTTTGAATTGAGGTAATTCTGCAATGTTTTCTAAAACCCACTAAAATTCCAGGAAAGACTGGATGATGATTTAAAGTTACTAGACTGGATTATTCTCTAGTTTATGGAATATGATTGCATTCAATCCATTTAAACACAAGATAAAGGACATGTACCTCATCCTGGCCTACATTCACAGCCATTATTTTCAGAAGTACTTACAAAAAGTGCAAGATTCTGATCTATAACATCCTATCAGTGGAATTGAATTCTCTCAGCACCATGAACACTTATTCACCCTAATGAGCACCAAAATGCTACTAGCAGGCAAAACCTAAAATGTCTATTGCAACAAATGCACACAGCTCTTCATCTTACTTCTGCAGCCGAAAGATCTTTCTGACTGCAATATCAATGACTTTAAACCACAGACTAAGACTTTAGACCTTCTGGTGGTGCCAACTCACTTGTTTTATATGCTATGATATATAGTCCTGGCTTTGAGCTCGCTCTCTCACTACTGATGCTTTTGATGCTTTGTTCTCTTTTTACTTTAGGATGGAAAATAACAAATAATGCTGAGTTCTCTTCTTACTCTTGAATTCTTCTGATGTCTATCTTCAGAACTCTTCTAACATCCAATTTATGTCATTCTTTTTCTTTCTTATGCTGTGAATTTGAAACGAAAGAAGGTAACAAAATATCGTAAGATCTATGGACGACTGAAATGGCCTTCAGAGCCAACTTCAGAGTTATTCATAAAACTACCTTGCCTCCACAGAAAGTAAAAAATTGCTTCTCACTAGATAATGCAACTACTCCTGAAATTCTTGAAGTTATTGCCACAGGGAACAGTCCAATCATAATGAAGTATATGGTGCTAATGCCTCATGAGTAGTTCAGATGGGTTATTTTGTTAGCATTTGCAAGGCACAATTCAAATTCATTTAGACGCTTTCTCTTGACTTATTCTTTACCATGAAATGGTCACAAACCCCAAAGTTTACTAAGAAGAAAGGCCAACATCTGCTGTGCTGACTGACCTGCAAGGCTATTCAGGTTATTTTATCATATAATTCCTCCTAAAACACCACACCAGAATTCCAAAGACCTCTTATATTAGTTAATTCAGGACCCGATTCAATCTTCTCTCAGTTTTGAGGAAAATGCATAGTCACACATTCAAATCTCATTTAGCTCAGTGGAACTTCCAAATATATTTTAGATTCAGCACAGGTTGAAGATTCCCTCTGTGTAGGGCCTGGGAGGTGATCTCTGCACGGCTGCACAAAGCACAGCCACACACACATACAGGATTATCTGCAACTTCTCTTAAGGGCCTGAGGCAGCCATCCTATCCCTACCCCAATCCCTCCCTCTGCATTTAGTCTCTAGTCCCTGTGCTACACTGAATGTCCCAACTCATGAGAAAAATCTGCTGCATGTCACCTGAAGTAAGTAGGACTTCAATAACCTACCAGAGGAACTTCTCAGGGGTTTCTGTCAAATAACCTACATTACACTGTCAGGTTGAAATTCTGTGGATAATGGTGTAAATTTTTGATGCCAAGTAAACAGAAATCTTTTGTTGTTGGGTGTCATTTACTGTCCATCCCTCGATATTTTGTACAAATTCCTGGAAAATCAAGATACACATCATGGAAAGTATCTGTTTCACTACTCTCACAAGAGACCTACTGTTTTGTCTTCCTTTGTTCTGTGTCTGCTAAAGAACAGTTATTTCAACTTTATGAAAAGTGGATGAATTTGGCCTTCTATAGGTTTTATTTTGTCTAGGAATGTTGTATTTCAGACTCCATTTTTCCTAGTTTATAGGTTGCCAGCTGAGCCTCCTTACAATGAACTGCTGATAAAATTTTTTCTCTTCCTGTTACAAGAAAAACTGCTTCCCTGAGTATGCAACTGACCTAAAATCCCTCCTACATTGTTTGCTTTTTCAAATAATATTGTGATCACATCAATCTCCAATGCAATGTGATCACCTTTTTCTCTGCTGAAATGCTATTACTCCAGCCTGTCATAATGCCAAGAAATGAATGTAAACTTTAAGGGCTTTGGCAGTAGTTACATAATCCTCCTCTTTTCACTCCAAACAGCAGGTGTCCCTTTTTCTTTTTTCCATTCTTAAGTGCTCCTGAGGAGTTATAAATCTGTAGTTCATACTTTTCAGATATGTGCAGTTCTACAGGGAAATTTCACCCTCTATCCTGCTCATTGAAGTGCCAGTAGGAGTATCTGGGGACATCAGTGACATTCCTCAGGAAGATGAGAAGCCCATTTTTTCGACCTTCTTCTACAGAGTTTGTCCTTTGCACTTCCACTTGAGCTTTTCCAGCATTTCACCAAACTGAGCAGGGAGGACACCACTGCCCGTCCCAACACTGACAGGCCTGGCTCAGCTCTTTCTGATAACAGCTATCAGCTTCATCTCCTTTTCCAACACATCATGACTTCATCAGGCCCAGTTTACCTAATCTTGGCTAGTCTGCACAGCCAGGGTGAAATCACACTCTAACCACCTGTTCTCCTCCGGCCCCTGGGGAATGCTCCATGCACTTATTCCTTTTACTCTCCCTCCTGACAAGATATTAGAAAAATACTGTTTATTTACATCTGACTCATAATTTAAACTAGACCAATCTTGATATATTTGTGGCCTTTCTAACTAGAAGGCTTTAAATGCCTTTGTGACAACACCTCTGCATTATGACAACTTTGGGCTTTAAACAGCAACAAAGAGTGTTCTCTGCATCGCTGAACTTTAGGAATTAAATACTTTACCACCAATGCAAAAACCCCACTTGGCACAAGTCAGCTAAGGCTGTGCCACCAAGCTTTTAGCAGTGTTCAAACCTGTTTTTTCTCAGCTTCTTCCAGAATACATCCACACAAACAATATCCACCTTTGCACACAGCCTCTTAGAGAAGTTGATGTCTGGCACAATGTTGGGCAATTAACTTGGACCAGACTGAAGAACTCTGTGGACTAATAATGCTGATTTGAATTCTGGAAATTACAAACTGTTAGAGCACTACTATCATGACAAGGGAGATGGAGTGCTCCTGGGATCCACAGGCTCTGCAGCAGATCATCAGGCAACAGAAAATCTGGTACAGGACTCATTTGACAGATTTCATGAATATATAAAGCATGAAAATCAGTGCACTTTTTCTGGAAAACAAATATTGATGGGCAAACAAAATGAGAATAACATGGAATAGCCTTGTTTCCAGCCTATTAGAAGCAAGTTGAAGGAAACAGAGAAAAGAGACTGTGGAGACAGGTGAAAAAATACATGATAATGATAATTTATTCAATTTTCTTCACTTTCAAATTTAAAAATTATAGATTGAAGGAAAATATCTTGCATGGAAGAATGTAGCAGTGGGGCCTGAAATTTGAAAAAGAACCCAGAGAAATTCAAATATGCCTGTCTTTTACAGTGAAGTCAATCACACACTGGGAAAAACAGAACATTCCTAATTTCTGACAATCTTCAAATCAAGAAAAGATTCTGGCCTGGAAACCATGCAGTTACCCAGCTAGCACAGGTCATAAAAGAACAAAATTCAGTAGCTTGTGATAGAAGTCAAAACAACTGACATAAAATCCAAATACAATGATGCTCAAACTTTTATATATCAATTCTTTAATGAGCTTACTTGAATAAGACTTTCAAAGCTCCTTGTAATAGATCTTGCTGTAAAATGATTCCACATTCTAAGTGGAAAAGATACTCCAGGAGAATGAAAGAAGACAGAAGAGTTCTTTTTTCAAAGCCCTAAAGAAATCAGTTTAGCCTTTGAACCCAACACCACCAGGGAGAGAAAAAGCCTTATGTGTGGAAAAGAAACTTTTTTGGAAGCATCAGATCCCCCATTTCCTTGTAGTTGTTATAGACAGGTCTATATAAGTCTAATATCTAATATACATAGGTTTAACTGAAAAGAGAATTGCCCAAAAGGTATGTACACACACACATATTTAATTAATATTACATTTTGTGATGTAATTTATGAAAAAAAACTAAATATATGGAATATATAACTAAGCAGGCCCGTTTATACCTTCATTTACTTATTTTCTCTAAAGACATCATGGAATCACCAAAAATACAAGGTCACATTGAATCAAAGGACATAATCTTGCTTGTCCAGAATGTCATTATGGAAGAAGCAGGAAAAGCAGCTGTATTACAAGTCGCCTTTCCAGCTCTCACAAACAAACTATTAATGGAGAAATCCAGCCTTTATGGTACATTACAGGACCAAGGTCACCTGGGAAGCCACAAAGCCTCACTGGCTACCCACAAGACCAACTTGATTAGTCCCAGTAACCTTCTGCCCTTGCTAAGGGACTGAGAGAAACCCAGCTTCTCAGGACGCTGCTGACTGGGTGGTCACACTCTTTGGATGCAGATACACAGGTAAAAGGCCTGAGGTTCACCTGGAGCACTAAGCCACACTCAATGCACTAATTATATTTATTATATTCACTAATTATAATTACATTGATAATCCCAAATTCTCTAAACATGAAGACAGTCTAAACTCAGAGTCTGTGTCAAGATTCTGTCAGCTAAAGAGGAGCCTAACGTTGGCACAGTAACCAGGAAGGAATTGTTACAGGAAATAACCCGTAAACACATGCCAGACACTTGAAAGCACTGTCTTTACAATACAAACCGAATAAACCCATGCTTTCAATATGTGCCTAAATTACAAACTCTGTGTGTTTTCCCTGTGCTGAATCCTCCCTCATATTCCCATGAGAGAAAGCAGTTTGACTTATTAAAACATAATTAGCTCACTACAGAAAACAAATTACATATATAATATGAACGTATTAGGAACCCAGTGCAGTTTCCTTCTATATCTTCATTATGATTGAGTATTCAACTGCATTAGAATGCTGGTGACCATTCCATTGCATCAACAACTGGTAATTGTAAATTTGCAGACTGCCAGAACCTCATAAAATAAGGTGATATGGAAAAGAGGGGGGGAATCTCTTAGTTTTAAACCAGTTTCTTCCACACCAATATTTGGTTTTCAGATTCTCTTTATTACATCCCCATGTGCTAGCAAATAACGAGGTTCTTTCTGTATTTACTATACGCCCTTTGAAGGTATTTTCTTTGTCATGGATCTATGAAAAGCTCATTGAAGTTCTTCCTATGTTGGTCATGGTAAAAATATGGTAATTTCACCATAATTTTCCCAATAGAATTCTGCTAGTTTAGGCACAAACAATGAATGAATGTGTGTGGTATATTTTCATGATTTTTGAGGGTTTATTTCTGAAAAGAAGCAAATACTGGTGAGAGCACACACACCTCCTTTTATGGACTTTCTGTGTAACTTCTGATTCTGTCCCCAAATTTGAATATGATCTGGAGTATCTCATTTGACTTTATGGTGCTGCAGTGTTCTGAGCTGCAAAGAATAAACCATAGCTCCATATCAATAACTGATTAGAGGATGTTAGTTATGTTTAATTGTTTGGCTTTCTGTTCTTTAAAGCAGTCTGCACTTTCAAGAGCTCACTGGATGTACCTCTAAAGATAAGCCAGCTGTGAGTTCAGGCAAGCAGAACCTACATGAGACAGACCTGAAGTTGAAGTTACTTATGGAGTTTATAAACATTTTATCTGTAATAGTTAAAGCTGTCACCTGAAAGGAAGTGCAGTTTTGCACATTCGTATAAAATTTTTCTATTTAAAGCCCTATACAATTAATTTAAAGCTCTAATTATATGCAAACAAGGCCACTTATTTCAGTTTTATTCTAAAACGGTGGAAAATTAGGACAGTTTCTAATTTTGGTAATTAAAAATTTAATTTCAGAAAATTAGTAATTTTGAGCATTCAAATAAACATATATATCATTTATGGAGTAATTCCTCTTATTTCATAATTACTATGGCTATAAAAAAGCTTTTCTTTGACAAAGGATAACTGAAGTGATACATATGATTTGCCCTAATTCTCTGCAAAGTTGAAGTGAAGCAACAGCTTTATATATGTCTCTATGCCTTTTTAAATAACTTCGTCTATTTCTAAGACAGCATTCTTGCATTTTTCTCCAAAGTATTTAATTTAGTTTCAGTTAAGGCAATTTCTTAAAATCTGTATGCCTAACTGTAAATATAACAAATGTGGTAACTAAAGCATATCAACTGCTCCAATAGATAGCATTTACCTGTAAGCTCATCTCCTTCTAGAGCATATTCAACTACTTTATGTGCCCTCATAAACACCAAACTCCCTTCTGGTGCCACAAAAACATCTTCTCAATGCATGGGAAATCAGCACCTGAACCAGTCAAGAAAAAAAAAATCTAAAATCCTATGTACATTATACTTATTGAAAAATCTGGTCTTTAGCTTATTTTAAATAATTTCTAATGTTTCCACTTATCCACAATCTCTTCTGGTGACAATGAGCACAGTGACAGCACATTGTCTACCAGAGCTACCCACAGTTATGCTATGAACAGTTTCAGTTCATAGCATGGCGCAAAGGATGTTTACAGCAATTGCCCAATCATCTAAAACTCAAATATACCAGTCTAAAGTATTTCTGAGAATTTTTCACATAATATTTTAGGGATATCAATCTGTGTTGAATGTTTTCCATTATACTCTATATTTGCATTGAAAGTGTCTAACTACTTCATTAGAAGCAAAACCTACTGTGACGTGATCATTTTACAGGTAATATATAACCAAATTTCAGATTTAAATTTCCTAGAAGGCAAGAGATGCATAGTCCAGATTTCATACTAGTTCTACACTGCCTCAATCAAACTGATTTATCTTCAACCTTTTACATCAGCTTTACACTAGCACAATTGACTAGAGTTCAATGGTCAGTCTTATTTACACCTAAAGAAAGAACTGAGCCCACAGCATCTCTTTTCATGAGTCAAATACCTTGTCCAAGGACTCAGTAAAAGTTCATACTTCGAACTCCATGTGTGTTTATGCAGATGCATGACACCCACATTTTAAACAGTTATGCAAATGCCAATAACTGATGCCATTTAATCTGGGTTGAGTTTTTAACCCCTCAAAAGGCAAGGACACGTGGACTGTTTAATGCAGTCCCATCAGAGTACAGCATGATCTCGACTTATAAGAAATTTCAATTAGTTATTCTTTGCTTTCAGGTACTGTAGCCACTATAGTAATTCCACTTTAATTCCATCTGACTTCAATTGTGTTCAAATTATAGTAAAAAGGAAGAAGACAACAAGCTGTAAATATGAAAAGAGACAGAAAATCATTGAGAATCATGCCTTTATGAATATTTGATGAAGAAAGGTTAGATCTACTGCTGGTAAATTACTAGAAATTATGTCCATCATGTGACTCTGTCAGCAAAGGTTAATACAAATAGGTTTGGATTTAGTTGAGATGACAAGGAGGATTAAAAAAGATTTGTCCTGTCCTTGCTGCAATTAGTTTTTCTCCTATTATTACTGTAACGGAGTTTATAGTTAGGATTATGGTAACAGAACTCCTGCTCAATGAAATAATTTTGTTTTTCATAATACCGTGTCACTTTGGCAATAAATTTTTCATCTCTCCTAATCTACCTCTTTATTGCGCATTTGCTGAAGTGGAGATACAATCATTAACCCATTTCTTGCTGGATTAAGTCTCAGTTTGACTAAAGGGGAGTTTTGGATGCCTTCCCAAGGCTCATGGGCTCACTCCTGCCCTTCTGCAGTGCAGAGCAAGGGAGGAGGTGCTGGTAAGGTGGGACATCACACAAGACCCTTTAGAGAAAACTGGTGATGACATCTGATCTTGCCTGCACCAACAGCTCTTCTGAGCTCGTGGTGATGGAGAATGGGAAATCTGGAAGCTGTTACTGTACATGCATGCACACAAAGAAAAAGGAAGAGGTCTTGAAAATCTCACTCTTCCTCCACTTCAAAGCACAAGCAAAAGTAGATTGAAAACTTGATATTTTCTGTAGAAAGAAGTCATTCATAAAACTATCAAGCAACTATGAAGAAGAAATCATAAGCTTAAGCCAAGTTAGTTTCCTTCTAAGATGCATTCCAAATTTTAGCTTCCATTCAAATGTTACATTTGGTCCTGTTTATTGTATTTATATTGCTTTAAATACAAAATTTTGCTCCTCTGAAGTCAATAGGTTCTTTGTCCTCTTTTCAGTTTGAATATACACTTTGAATATACAATTATATCCATGGGTAGCAGAAATTTAATTCAGCATTTTTATGCCTGATGAAAATAAAACTTTCTGTGTAATTCTTCTGATAAAAACATAAACGAAAACTCCAGAAGTACAAAGGATATTTGAAAGGGTACACAGAATTGCTAGAAAGTGTTAAAAGTGGCTAGTAAATGACTAATTGGAATTGGCATGTGCAGCACAATTGATGGCAAGCAGTCATCCTTTGGTGGTGTCCACTGAGAGTTACATATACTTCTTCCACACTTAACACCACGTGAACGAAGGGAATTTAACACATCAGGAAGCTTGCTGGATTATCAGAACATCTGATCAATACCATTGACAACAATTCTGTCTAAAAGCATTGGGGCAGCCCTAAGTAAGCTATGGGAACAGGCATCCAGGGCCTTTGCCAATACATTCCCTTTGACCCAGCATTCCCACTCCATCCCCAGAGGCAGCCTGGCTCCCTTTCCTGAGCTCTCCCACATAACCACTTTCCAGCTGCCTGGTTTAATAAAATGCACCCTTCGCAGTAGCTTTGACCCAGCTAAAACCACAACAAATAAAGACCCAAAAAGCCCAGCAGTGCCACCGTGAAGCAGGAGGAGCAGGGATCCAGGTCACACGCAGCCGCCCTGCTGCAGCCACCCTTCTTATCAGCTGCAGAGATTGCACTCGTGTAAATCTCTGCAACGTTCCCAACATTATGGGACTCAGTGGGATACAAATGGCTTCTTCATGTACTAGCCTTGCTCACAGAGATTTGAGTTACCTGTGGAGCAACTTTCCCACTCCCTGACATACACCTGGTGGTCCTGAAAGACATCATGACAAATATCCACTCGCCTGATTTAATGCTCTAAAAAGCACCCAGATTTTATTGCTCCAGTTGAAGTTAACTCTCAAAGACAGAAGACAGGGATGCATGTGTCTCGAAGTACCTCAGGTAGCATTAGGGAAATGAAGTGCAATGGAAAAAAAAACATTAAACTCATAGTATATGCAGCATTTCAAGTCAGACTGCTGTTCCCATGTACTGGTAATGGCCACCTATCAGACAAAGAAAGAAAAAGAAAGAAAAAGAAGAAGAAGAGGAAGAAAAAGAAGAAGAAAAAGAAGAAGAAAAAGAAGAAAAAGAAAAAGAAGAAGAAAGTGAAAAAGTAAAAGAAGAAAAAGAAAAAGAAAAAGAAAAAGAAAAAGAAAAAGAAAAAGAAAAAGAAAAAGAAAAAGAAAAAGAAAAAGAAAAAGAAAAAGAAAAAAAGAAAAAGAAAAAGAAAAAAGAAAAAGAAAAAGAAAAAGAAAAAGAAAAAGAAAAAGAAAAAGAAAAAGAAAAAAGAAAAAGAAAAAGAAAAAAGAAAAAGAAAAAGAAAAAGAAAAAGAAAAAGAAAAAGAAAAAGAAAAAGAAAAAGAAAAAGAAAAAGAAAAAGAAAAAAGAAAAAGAAAAAGAAAAAGAAAAAGAAAAAGAAAAAAGAAAAGAAAAAGAAAAAGAAAAAGAAAAAGAAAAAGAAAAGAAAAAGAAAAAGAAAAAGAAAAAGAAAAAGAAAAAGAAAAAGAAAAAGAAAAAGAAAAAGAAAAAGAAAAAGGAAAAAGAAAAGAAAAAGAAAAAGAAAAAGAAAAAAGAAAAAGAAAAGAAAAAAGAAAAAGAAAAAGAAAAAGAAAAAGAAAAAGAAAAAGAAAAAGAAAAAGAAAAAAAAGAAAAAGAAAAAGAAAAAGAAAAAAGAAAAAGAAAAAGAAAAAGAAAAGAAAAAAGAAAAAGAAAAAGAAAAAGAAAAAGAAAAAGAAAAAGAAAAAGAAAAAGTGTTAGTAATCAGTTAGTGAAAAAGTGATCAGCCTGTTAGAAAAGAAAAAAGAAACATCTCAAAGCAGAATCTCACTACATGGGAGTCATGGATCAGTTTATAAACTTTTAAACACATTGACTGCTATTAAAAAAATCAGAAAGTACAACAAAGATAGTCACAGCTATAAGCTAAAATATGCACATAACCCCTAGTAAAAGAATCATGTGTCACTGGGCAGGAAAAATTATTTTCTCACGTTATCACTGACTTAATTATGTGTTTAGCCCTGACACCAGGCAGCCTGTGAGAATAATTCTATGTACCTTTGCAAGGTAATCCATAGACTGTGTGTTATTTTAAGGATATGATCCACATTCCAGAAATGTATCAGTCACTGAATTTTGTAACTTTTAACTAAAAATGAGAATATTGTTTCAAGATTGTCCGATTTGTCACTTTTTCAAAGACTACCAAATGATTCCTCAGCGACACGATTCTTTAAGTCTATCTTTTTACAGTAGAATCAAAGTAAAAATAAAACAACCTGAGGTCTTCATCTTTAAAGACAACATAATGAGATCAGAGATTCTGCCTGCAAAGAAATTAACTTATGGCTGATTAATGAAAGTAACCTTAAACAGCAGGCATCCTGCCAAGAACAGGACACTGTTAACAAATGGGTAGGAAATAACAGGCACCTTTCAAGGGGCTAGGGCACAGCAGCCTAGAAATCTGAGCAAGCTGCTTTCAAATTTGATCCCAGCAACCCGGAATGACCAAATAAGTCATATCTCTTATAATATCCTTCAAAAATTTCTCCCTTCCATGCATTCTATAATGCTGTACATAATGGATTCAGTTAGCTGTAGATGAAAAAAATGTTACTCTATGATAGAATTTTTGCATGCTATTACAGGAAAGAAACAGAAATAATATTTAATAACAATGAAAAAAATCTGCTCATCCCTATGAACCCTAAAGGTCCTCTGCTAATCTCATGATTTGCTCCATTTTACATCAACAGTATGTTTTTGTCTATTGCTGTAATTCATATTAAGTATCTTCAACTCAATTACTATTGCTCCCTGCTCTCTTTGTCTAGCATAAGACCAAGGTCCAAAAGAATGAGCTTCCAAAAGACACTTCACTGGTCTTTCAGACCTTTTTTGCTGCTTCTTTTGGTCTCAAATGTTCTTGGTTCCATGTTCATGCATTTGCTCCTTTACACAGCTCCCTCAGGTCATTATCACATTTTAGTACATCAGCCACTCCCTAGTCCAGCTAAAAAAATGTGCCTTAATATTTTATTCCACAGGACTGCTGAATTTCATTTGCAATAAGTGTTGAGTCTTCAAACAGATGAAAAACAGTTTGTTTGTTTGTTTGTTTCCTATTTAATTAGCTTTGCCTATGTTCAGCTTGTTTTACCTTGGTTATTGAAACTAAATCTCAGAAAATAAAACAGAGAGGCAAACACTGTTCTTCTTCCTTGGTGCTGTACTTTGTTCTTCTTAAGCTGTTAATAATTGATGTTTCTAGGTGCATAAACTATATAGCATGATTATCTTGGTCATCCTACCTTTTGAAAGCCGACATTCTTTTTTCCCTTCAAAAAGAGTGAAAGCACAGTTGTGGAAATATTTTTTGATGGAAAATTCAAGATGAATATAAAATCTAGACATTTAGGATCTTGTCAACGTCAAACTGTTAACAACCCCACAATGTTCTGCATAATCTGGTTCTGAGTCATTCACCACACACTCACTGTCAGACAGGGTCTCAACAGAACTCCTGATCCTCTTACACACAGCTTGCAAAAGTAGGCCTGGAATGTTCAGCAATTTGTGGAACAAAACATACGTAATGCAGAAAAGAGTGTATACATAGAACTATTCAGCATGTCTACAGGAGGACAGAAGCTCTAGTTGCTGTCTGAAATCTCTAAAACTATCCATCACAACAGAAATTGCTAAAAGGTTGTAGGTGGTTAGAAATGGATTTTCCTAAAATCAGTTAAATCATTTCAATATGGCCAGGTGTGGATAGTAATTTTACTTGTCTGAAGGAAAGGACAATGTGCTATTTTACATATCAGCTGGCTTCACCAGTGGCTGTCAGAAGAGCTCAAGACTTTGATATTGTCAGAGCGGTTATATTCAGCTCTCAAAATTGCTCATGTGTGGCTTTGTATTTGATAGTTGAAGAAGAAACCAGGCAACCATACATTGCTTTTAATGTGCTTTCTTTAAGCCTAATGCTGGGCACACAAACCTGATACAGCTTGTAATACTATGACATGCTGACAGTGAGCTTTTTCTCATCAATCTTATATTAGCTTCATTGCTTACTTTTCTGTGTAAATGTATACTGTGCACTTTTGTAAGTGCATTCATTACATGCCCTATCCTATGAAAATCAGTGACTTTGTTGCATTTCACCTGTAAAGAATCCAACTAGCACACTAAACAATCAAATGTTTAGTGCTAGTGACCAAAGGCAGGATTTATCTGACAGACACCTACAACTGCAGGAAAAAAACAAAGGTCATCCCAGGTTGAATGGACACCTAGAAACGCAAAGCAAAAATTACTCTGAGAACTCAGAGTGAAGAGGTTTGCCTTCCACCTGCATGGCAAAAACCAGCAAAGTACCATAGAGATTCATGCAAGGAAATGTTGGAGCCAGGCTCTTAAGAGAAGACTCTTAAGGGGTAACAGATCAAAACTGAAACAAGAGATATTTCAACCAGATATATATATATAAAATCATTCTTCCCACGGAAGCAGCCAAGTAGTAGAACAGGTTGCCCAAAGAAGTTGCACTACCTCCATCTTTGAAGGTTTTCAAGCTCTGACTGGGTAAAGCCCTGAGCAATCTGATCTGACCTCACTGATAATAATGCTTTGAGCAAGAGATTAGTCTATACAACTCCTGAAATCCCTTTCAATTTCACTTATTCTATAAATCTGTTCATAAACTAAAGTTTTTGACCTATTTTCATTAAAGATATTTTAAATGCAGATTGTCTCTTTTCTGAGATGCAATCTGTTTTCATAATAATATGCAACTGAAACATTCTTACATTGAAGGTAAAAATGTTGACTGATTTCCAGCTTCCCAAAGCAGGATGGACAAGAAAGAAAGAAAAAACCCAAACCTTTATTGACATAAACCAACAGAGACTGGCTTAAGTTTTCCTAAGAATTAACATTATAATTAGGGGACAAGAGGTTTTGTACGAACTTTGGGGTTCTCACATCTTGCCTCAACAGGATCTCTTGGAATTTGTGACTACTCTAAACACAAATTGTTCTTCCAAAGAGATGTTGACTTTTGTGGTCTATTAAACAAGCAATACAAAACTGTACAGTGACGCAAGTGCTTCAGGCTAAGCTCCTAAAACAGCTCCTTTCCCCTAGGGACTCTCTAGAAGTATAGACAAGATTAAAACTAAACTTCAGTGGTTTAGCAATAAGTGGTCAGGAAGCAAAAGCAATTCATAACAAGTTTGCTCGTTGTTTCATTTCCAGGTGAGAAATTATTTGCCTACCTACAGAGAGATGGAGTAATTGCCAATGGAAAAACAGAAACAGTCCAGCCTTTTGGGGTGCATGAAAATCAACATGCAGTTATACACCCTTGGATCCTTCTTCCAAAGTGTCTCCCATTTACAGAAGGTTGCTACGGTCACCCTGGCCAAAGATTCTGAAAAATCTACATTTCTGTCTACAGGGAGAAAGGGACAGAACCACACAAGTGCACCAGCAATCACAGCAAGGATTGTTTTAGCCTGCTATAGCCTCCAAGTAATCCTAAGGGACTTATATTTGGGCTCAGATGGAGGGAAAAGAAGGGAAGTTAGAAAGAAATCTTCGCAACACAGCCTTTTACAGAGCAGAAATTCCACTGAAGCTTTTGTTTACTTTCTTTCAGATTGTGCTGTTGTGCACTTTTTTCCTCCATGGTCTGGAATGACCTACCAAAATCTCTGCTGGAAGGGCAACTTCACCAATAGTATAAGCAAATATAAGCAAGTAACAAGAACCCACTCACAGCAGTGAAAATTCTGTCTTGTTTTGGCAAGTCATGTTTTGGCAAACATGATAGTTACAAGGATAGTCACTGTCTGCACCTGAACTGTACAGGTTCTATAGGAAATCAAAGAATGCTTGAATATGAAGAATTATTTTTAGGATAGTTCTATTCTGTAGTATTCTATGTGAAAATTAAGCTGATTTACCGACAGTAATGAAGGGATCAGAAAAGGATTATGTCCCAAATTCTTAGACACGCTTTGCCTAATTACATCTACTACCAGTGGTCCCCCTAAGTTGAGAAAGCTGTCTTATATCTGTAGAGTGGATATAGTTAACAAGAAAGATTTGTGAAGCTTTCATTTACATTTTTCAAACATACATCTTTCAGTTTGTAATACCTCATATTAATGTATACAGTCTTATTCTGCTGTTCCCGTTCAGACAAGACACCCATTCACTTTGATAGAATTTTCAGTTTTATATAGGAAGCATATTCAGAATTAATTTATCTTAAATGGCAAACAGTCATTTTGGGGAGAGATCCAACAAGATTAATCCTATATATTTTCTTTCCTGAAAATGCTGGATTACCTTTATGTTTTAAATACAGACCTCACTTCAAACTGTTTCTTTTTTTCTATTCAGATTTCAAAGTACTGCAATCACTCGTGCCAGTTTCAGAAATTATTTCTTCTAAAATGCCCTATTTTAATCAGTGTTACATGAAGATACATGAGTTCAGATTTCTATTATATGAATGTAGTAAGCTCACTCTCCAGAAAAGGCCAAGATGTTGTATTTTGTGAAATACCTTTCTATACTCCAGTCAGCAAAGCTGTAAACTGGTAAAGACATTATACACCAAAATTTCCACTTCAAAATAAGTCCCTTCCACTGGAAGCTCATGTTCAGTTTGACAATACCTGAAAATGTTATTTGGAGGTTATAATTGTTCAGTAGGTCTCCACCTATGTTTCAGTAATCAAAACAGTAGCATTGAGTTTTTGACAACTGCAATATAATATTAGATGTGTGTTGAAGTTCACTCTTGTAGAATTCAAAAGAAAAAATACTTTCTTTTTAAGTCTTTGACAATTAAAAGTTTCTCTAAAGAACAAAAATAACTCTGCTTATAATGTAACTTCCATGTTTCAGCTTCTATTTCTCCCAGCTCAAAGCACTTTATAACATTGGTCCAAATAGTTCATGCTTTATGCTTGGAAGCACTTTCATTAACTATTTATGTAGGTACAGAAAGCAAGATTTGGTCCATGATAAATAATAAATCTTCAATAGATTTAGCCAGGATCTTTTCAATGAAACAGGCTTTTGCCAGAAAATCCTAATTTCTTGAAACCATAAAAGTTGATGAAACGGGTTGGCTCCAATTTATTAAATGTTTCAAAGATATTTTGGAAAGACATTTCCAATTTTAAAGAAACCCCTCATTTAACCATATGCAAACAAGTAACTTACATTTAACTAAATATATCTGAAAGATTTCCCCCAAGTCATACATATTTTTGGAACACTAATTACTTTTACTAACCTGTGCTAAAGTGTCTTCTGAATTAAAAGTTATGGTAAATTTTTAAGAATTTGACTTTTTGTCCTTATAGAAACTGTCTCAAATGCTGCCATTATCCCCAGGACTTACAACTGCCATTTATATCAGTATTCCTTACTACTATTTACATTTTCCTGCAGAGATATAAATTAATTACTTAAGATTACAAAGTAATTGGATTTTAGAAACAAAACCATTCTGTTTTCTGGAAAAACACTGAAACTGTACTGTCCTTTTCTTCTGTGAACACAAATGAATAAAGCCTAATTCACAGTCCAAAGGTGTGATCCCATTTCCCTAAGCACCTCTGAGCTAGCCAGGATACCACTACAGTTTATCCAACAGTGCTCAGAATAAAGTGTGTTCTTCTGATCTGGCAAAGTAAATTGGGCCTTCAACAAAGTGATGGACAGGGTGTAGCTGGGCTTCACCAAAACCTCCTGCAGCTCATTTAAAGCCATCAAGGGTACAACAACCTAAGGTGAATTTACTGCAAACTGTCTGTCTGACCGCCCACTCAGAGACTGAATAAAGGACACATGGAGCTCATCTCCCATCATGTCAATTATGGGTGAGAACTGGACAGAGCCTATTCTGGCTGAGCCTTCTCTAATCACAGTAAGTGCCCAGAAGCTAAGAAAAGGAGCAGATTGCAGATAAGCAAAAAATCCAAGCCAAGCATGGCACAGAAAGAATATAATAGAGATGCCAAGCCTGTGCAGTTGAGAAAGGCCTGTCAGGGGAAGGAAGAAGCCCCACACTGTCCCATGTCTGCAGCTGCTGCCTCAGTCCTTCAGCCTCCTGTGGGCTCATCAGGCAAATGTTTGTGTTCCTACAAATTCCCCAGCAAATACAAATATCAGCTCTAGATCTGCTCTGAGACAAAGCCTCCCACGATATTACCAGCCACCTCAGATATTTCCAGGATCTCCCACAGCAGCAACCCCAAAGTGATGCAGTCATTTGGGTTAAATAAACAGAAAAAATTAATGATTTGGGACCAGAAGGGAAACAATGACTATTCCTGTACCGAGGTAGTCCTTTCTACGCTGTCTTGCACAATTCCAGGACCTGACCAGCAACTTCTCATATGTGATACATATTACATATCTAAATCATAAATATTACAGTTATTTATGACAGCAAACAGAAGAACCTATTATTCGCACATAAATGGATTCTGAAAAAAAAAGCAGAAAAAAGGCTGTACAACATTTCCTCAGAGATGGCTTAAAGAACAAGAACTTAAAGAACTTGTACTTTGTTATTTAATTTTATCATTTATGCAGTTACAAATAACCTGAGGCACTAAAAATTGCCATGATAAGGTGTCAAAAAGGCTGAGTCAGGACCAACTGCTGCCATCAGAGACCCTGAAAAGTGATCAGAACAGAGGCATCTGTCCGCTGGATGTCGTTTTGGGGTTAGCTCATTTAATAGGGTGCAGGGAACCCAACAAAATCAGTGATTCTGCCAAGGTAAAGTTGAGGGTTCGGCTTAAATTAACAAAGCATGCCAGCAGATACATAACCTTAACTAAACACAAAAGTCTCAACTGAGCTAGAATTTTAAAAGAGCTCAAGTAGAGAAGTTTTCATTTTATATAAAAAAGGGAGGAAAAAGTAGTGATTTTGTCATGGTGGGAGTTTCTGAGCCCCTCCTTCACAAGGGCAGCAAAGAACCTGCTGGCATTTGCCAGGAGACCACCTACAGTACCTATAGGATATTGGAAATGTCAAGAGTGAGCTGCATGTGAAAATAAAGAATATGTGCCCTATTTCCTATGGAACACCTCAATATGGCATGCATAATGTTTTAAAAATTTCCACTGAAATATTGGCTGCTACCCTGGTCCAATCTCAATTGTCACTCAAATGTCAGGACAGAAAGAGAAAATGCTGGGCTGGGTTTTTTTCCCCTTGCTTTAGACTTACCAATAATTTTACTGTCAGTCACCACCTTCTTCTTGCCACTAATGGTATTCCCTAAAAATCTGAGAGGTGGCATGAGCAATTCTGAGAGCAGCACTCAGCCCACCCCAGGGTGGGCAAGCAGCTGAGGTCATTACACTCGTGTGACCTTGTGGCAGCTGGTCTCCAGGTCAGAGTTGTTGGACTCCCACTTCCAACACAGAAACTCATTTCTGGAATTGTAAAATAAGGTACTACATGTCACACTGCTATCACAATGGTATAAGAAAAGGATTCCTCTCTAAAAACTACCCCAAAGACAAAGAGCTGACAAACAAGGGCACGTGAGGCTGCACAAATGTGGCCAGACAGTGCAATTCTTGGGCAGTCAGAATATTGCTACTGAATCATTTTCCTGAGAAAATCTTCAGAGAGGCAGTGGTGAGATACTTTTATCACATATATGCACATATTCATAGTTGGTTATGCAGAAAACTCCACAAGGTGAAGCTGCAGGGCACAAATATGACATTGTATTATAAAAAGTGCTGGTTTACATTATTTTCCAGTACAGAAAAAACCAAACTACAAACCGTGAAAATGAGATATGCAGGTCATCTGTGTTAATTTGCTGCTCTGACTCAAACCTCTAGATTTAAACACAGAAATGCAAAGCACAACTTTCCAACATTCCCTGGTAAGCAGCTGCTTTATGAATAACTGGAAGAAAACCTTTATGCTTGGTCACACCACCAGCAGGAGACAACTGGCTTTTCTCATGTAATACAGGGAATTGCAGCCAGTACTTCATTAAAACACAAGACACTTTGGCAGACATGGATGCTGAACATTGCTTACTGTTCACATCTGTGGGTAAATGACAGCAGGCTGAAACTGTTGCCTTCCACTAAAGAGCAAGTACATGATCCAGTGCAGTTAATCAATAAGATAATGGAATGAATCAATAGCAAAGATTTTTAGGAGGTCTTAATTAAACAAACACTTGCAGATACAAATGATGTCTTCAATCTATTGATGGTGCCAGGGTGAGGGGTTAAACACGAACAAAACCATCAACTTTATTTTACCAGCATCTATTTCTCTAAACTACCACTACCATTTTGGCCTCTGCATTGGCCCATTGCTGCATCCCTATTCATTTTCACCACCACATTACACAGGCAGATTAGCACATACATAATAAGGAAAAAGAAACAAACTGAAAAACCCCCTGAACAATTCAAGATGTGGTGACAAAGTAGATTATGCACCCCGATTTCTTCTCTTTGAATGGTATGACTACCTAGCCAGAAGCCCTAATAAAGCCACTTTCCAGCTGCAAGGTGTACAATTAGAATAATTAAAGAATACCTAAATTGATAGACCTATTAATGCAGGAGATCTCCATGGGCCTCCTGCACAAACATGATAAGTCGATATTTTTGATTCTCCCAATGGTTTTGTGCCAGGCACTGTTTTAAAGAGACATCAATCTGTGATGTCAGCATTTATCTAATGAACCTTCAAAAATCAATGTCAAGAGGGCCTGCTACATGTCTGCACCCAATTTGTCCATTTCTCAAGGGACAACAGGTAAAACAAAAACATTTTGTTGCATTCTGCTATAAGGGAGGGGACTCATTTTAACATTCTGCTGTATCGTGGGGTTCTTTTTAACAGATTTCTTGGATGAAATCAAGCACATCAAGGCAAACATTGTATCTGAGAACCATTTATTGATAATGAAGCATATGTGTCCCTACTAGAGAGGAAGAGAAAACTAAGCAGAGAGGGGGAAAGAGAGACCAAGACAGAAAAAGAAAGACAGGGACAGAACCACCAGAATCCCTGGTGGGGTGCACTGCTAGCTTCCAACCAGCAGGATGAGGGTGTGTGCTGTGAGCTGTGGCAGCACAATTTCTTCTCCACCCCAGTCACTGAAAGGTGACAAGTGCTCAGGTTCATACTACAGTTCTCTGAGCTTGGCTTCTCACACATTTTGTCTGACATTCTAACATCTTCTCTAACACATTCATGGGGAGACCATCCATTAGGTTTTTTGGGATTCCCTTCTGCCAGCCTCATGACCAAATCAACTGTCTTGTGAATGCGAGGTCCCATCAACCCTGGTGGGAATGGGGGCAATCCTGGGTGACATCCTTGGACCAAATCAGGTGCTGAAGATCAGGAAGATGTAGAAGCAGCAATGGTGGGATGCCAAGACAATTGCTGTGGCAAGCCTCTTCCAGCCTCAGTGTTCCTGGACCTGTAGGCTCCTTGGCTCTCTCAAGCCTAACCCTAAGCCTGAAGGCAGTTTGGCAGTGATATAGAGGTCCTCACAGCCCCAGGTGGCACAGACTGAAGAGGTTTTTGGGGGAATCAGCAGGCTGCTGTGGGCAGTGCAGACAGCCCTGTGGAGTGGTGAAGCAGGGTAGACAGAACAGGTGTGGACAGGGACGGTAAGCAGGAACAAAGCAACGTGGACTGCAGGGAGACAGAATGCAGGCAGGGCAAGGACAGGAGCTAAAAGGGGTTGAACAAGTGGACAAGTGAATAAAAAACTGGATGGGACCCACTTATGACTGATTTAATTGCTTTTATATGCTAAGGCTCCTTAGCCTTAGTCCCATAGTCCTATCCCTTGAGGATGACCATTGGCTAGTCAGGGGAATTGTCCTCTAGCAGCAGGAGTTTCTCACCTCTCAGGGGAGTCACCTGCAGCCCAGTGGTGGCAGTTTTCTCTCCCCTGATGGCTGTCAGGCGAATTCTCCACAGAGACAGAGCTTCCCTCCATTTTCTACAGGGGTCCTGCTTCGAGACTCTAATTTCACCCTGCCACACCTCTAGCTGACCCCTACATGTGCCACGTGTTAGGACTCTCAGAACGTGGTGTACAGTTCCTCTAGAAATTTTCCACCTGCTGTCAAAAAATGGATTCTTAACCCACAGTTCAAGAAATAAAATTGGACAGCATTGGGGCCTAAATAAAAACTAAATTGGTTCCTCACACACTGTAAGAGCAGTGAAAACTGCCTCTGACCACCCTACCTGGTTTTGACAATGGTAATGGAAGGAGGGAAACTTGACCTGGCTGTAGACAACAAGAATAGGTTTCCAAAAACAATAGGTATTCCAATCTTTGCTATAGCATATATATAAAAACAATAGGTATTCCAAAGACAAAAGGAAATTATGTGGCTTAAGACCCTCTAAAATTGCCTTTGTCAGGCTTGCAGTAGAATGGCAACCAGGTGATTGTTTCTTAAATTACTATAATCAGGATTCTTAAGGATAACAAGATTGCCTTAGCTATTAATATAATCCTTATCCTTGTTGCCAGTAGTAAATTCCTTGGCAGAATTCTTGTTTACACCTGAGAGCCAGGGTGTTCAATCCCCTGCATAGCTATTAGCTAGGAGAGCCATTTAACTCTGCTGAAGCAGTTCTTTTAGCTGTTTCTTGTTAGTGTTTAGACTCAACTTATCCTCACTATTCTGTCCACAAAATTCCCCACAACTGATATTTTGACATGTTCTGTATCAGACAGAAAGTGAGGGTCTAAGTTAGCGTCTCCCTCTCTCCTGTTTGAATAATAAACTGGCCTCTAGTTGCTCCGAGGTATGGCTGCCTCCAGCTTGTAACTGCAGGTGACAGGTACTCTCTAGCAGATGGGCTGTCTTGTAATCTTTTTCTTTATTCACAGCAACTCTGTCTCTTCCTTCTGTTCAGAGAATTTACTCTTGTTGGTAGCATGTAAACAGTTAGCTATGCCTTAGACAGTTCAAAGATGTGCTGTGTGGGTGAATTAGTTGCTGCAGGATGCCTGTCTGCCTTTATACACACACTTCTTTCAAACACTGCCATTTTCAGATTTCTGCCCAATTAACTGATGATGACAGAGCCCAGTCCTGAGCTCCTTCCCCAGAGGAAACTTCCCCTGAATTCAGAAAAAGATCTCAGGGAGCAGAAAGCTGAGAATCCCTCTGAAGGTGCCACAGTTTCTCCACCCTAAAATGCTGCATTCTAAATATTTAGTACACTTGCAAAACATTTACATTCTTACCTAAATACAAAGCATGCAATTTAGTTCCTTTCATAACACTTGTGTTTCTTGATGAGTTGGAATAAATTCAGGTTTTGCTTCACATATAAAAATTACACAGATTTTTTTTCTTAAATACATGTATTCTAAGCAACTAGGGCAGCACTGACACACGGGACAGCTTCTGCAAACTACTGATGTCTCATGACATGTTCACTAATATTTCATAATGGCTTTTTTCCTTGCCTGTCTGCTGTAGGAGAGCTGCTGATTTGTCTTTATTCACTGATAACACAGTGGGGCCAAGTTTTCTATTTGGTGCAATCACATGAGGACTGCATTTGATTGCTGATACCTTGGTAAATGGGGTTTGTATTTTAATACCAACAGTGTTCAACTCATCTTTTGGGAAAACTAATCCCCCATGTAATGAAGTTTCCCTCCACATAAACATACACTCTTGCATGTTTATGAAATGCTCCTTTTTAAATTTTTCTTAATGCAAGTGAAATTTTCAAATCTTCCCAGTTGAACCAATCTGTACTTTTGGTACAAACCCTCATGAACCTTCCTAGAGATTCTTTTTTTAACTATATTTAATGTACCACACTTCTTTTATTAAAATGCTATTCATTTTCCAAAAACAAGTATGCAAATTCATTTTAAAAGCTACTATTCAGTTCTTCAAAGACATGTTCTATAGATATGTAAAGTTATGCCAGCATGGGAATGCAGCACTTGCTGTCCAAAATGCACCACCAGTTAAATGAGTAATAAATCAGGAGCCATCTCCTACATTAGGGTCACAAGAGAAGAAATTTTCCTAGGCTTTATAGAACCTACATTTATTCTGATTTTTTAGAAGGTTATGTCAAGTTTCTAAATTTTATCTAAACTTGTAATTCTGGTCTGCAGTTGTTGGCTAATAAATAAATAAATATGTGATAGATAAAAGTCACTAGACAGATGTTTTACTGGTTAACATCCTTAGGTGATATAATAAGCTTCTCCTTCATCCTTAGATATCTCCTACTGAAATTAATTTGATTTATATTTGAGATTTCAATTTCCTGGGAGATGCCACTAAAGGCTTGTGCCTACATGGCACTTTGGCAGGTCAACTTATTAATAAAGATTTCTGTGGAAAAACTGAGTGGGACTTGAGCATAAGTCAAGTGAAATCACACATTCTTTAAAGAAACTTTTGCAGAAGGCATGTTGCACCCAACACTCATCCAGAGTAATTGTTGAAGATATGATTTGCCAAAAAGTCCTCATTTTACAAATGGTAAGACATGCAAGCAACTAAATAACTCACTCTTAAATGTCATGGTGAACCTATGCCTGAGCAATGACACATTTGTGCAAAAACAGAACATTATTGACGTAATATCACCCCAGTATTATGCCAGAATACTCATTAATAGCTCAGAATTATTTAGGAAGCAATAAGATACTCCTTCACAATCTATCAAGAACTGACTGGTCTCCATCTTTCTTGAGAGATCTTTGAAAAGCAAATCAAGACTTAAAACATTACAGTGTTGCAATTTTAATATGCATGATTTACATTCTTGTTGAAAAGGATGAACTAAAGCCATAGCCAGACTCAGCATGTGTGCCATGGTCTCTGGAAGCATGTTATAAATGCAATCTAAAATCAATAGCAAGAAACAATTACAGCATCTGAATACCATTTGGGTGAAATAAGCTGATGCTGGTGAAGCAACCAGCAAATGTATGTCAATACCTGCAACAAAGTATTCCACAGCGTTTGCACAAAGAGGGGTTGAGTAAATATCAATAAAGCAACTCCTACTACAAACAGTAAAAATGATAAAATCAATATTATAAAATAAAAAAGTTAGCACACAGATGAACACTGTGATGTAGACAGTGCTGTGTTAGGAGTGTTGCTAAGTTCCTGCATCTCAGTAAAAGAACAGACAATGACTGCATTTGTCCAGTGCTCTGATTAATGATGAAATCAAAATATACAACAAATGGTATGCAAACATTAGACCATAGGCATCCATATGAAAATGTATTTATGTCCTGCAGCAGGAGGAGTCACATATCTAATGCACCTGCTAGTCCTGTGCACTGTCAAGAATCCGTCTAACTAGCCTACAGCACGCCAGGTCTGTCTGCTTAATGGGAAGATCCTCAAGGACACACATTCACATTTGTCCATAGAAAAGGCCTGAGTAAGAAAAAAATAGCCCATTATTGCAAAATATTTATATTAAAGCATCAAATCCCAGTAAATTCTTTAAAGACCCAGCAACTAAAAGGGTAAAACTGCGAGTGACAGCCCATCTGCAAGATGCTGTCTGTAGTTCTGACCTGCATTTAAAACAGGGCTGCTTAGCCTTTAGAGCACCTAAAGTTGGCTCTGTTGTTTGCATTTCATAGAAACTACTTTTGAAAGTAAACAAGAACCTTTAGTGAATTATTTAGCATACAAATAAACCAGCAAAGAACCCTAAGTAGGCCAATATGAACTAACTCGATTGAAATATTCATCTGTAAATAACTTTTCAATCTGCTGCTTTCACGTACAAATACTACATGGAACATTAGACACAACTAGCTTCTAGGGATATTTAGGCTCACTGGAGAGCAATTTTTATGTCTACTGGCATCTGTGGGTAGTGATATGGACTGACTGTTAATATAACCAACATAAAATTTATGTGAACACTCACTGCAATAGCAACACACTGTCAGACAGCTGGTGGTTGATGCGTAGCACATGCGGATTTTATATGCACTGTGTAAACTAACCTTTGCAAAAAAGATTTAGCAGGTTTATTAGTTTAGGAAATCGCTATAATTAAGGATAATTCATAATGGCCGCTTATCCATTCTATAGCAATAGCTGCTTTAATTTAGACTCTGTTTCTTTGAGCCATAAATAAGTGTGCTGATATCTTCTGCACAGATGTGGCACTCAACCTGTTCAAGTTGGTTGAGTTCTGCTTGTGTTTTAATGCAAAAAAAATAGTAGATAAGCCCATAAAAGGTACTTTGCTTGAAATAAATTAGCAAAAAATGCAGCTTAAAAATTCTGAAACTCTACTAGTAGCTCCTTTTAGGGAGGGGATGGTAAAACTCAGAAATTTTCCACAAAAAAGAAGCTAACTACATGGTCAGAGAACTGACCTGAGATAGAATACCAGATTTGCATAATTAATCATTGGAAAAAGAGATATGTCTGTGACCTACATGTATTATTTACAATCTATTCAGTCTGTAATGGAGGGTTTGACCTCTGTGAGCCCTTCTCATAACACTGTGACTTTTCTGCTTCTCTGCACAACTCCAGCCTTCTCTGCAGTAGAACAAGTGTGGTGTTTCCTAAATTCAGTTGCCACTAAGATTCCTGCAAAACAATTCCTCGTGTCCACATTGGTTATTTAGTGGACAGCACTTTTCCTGAATTGTCAGCCATCCCATGCCCCACCAGCTTGGAACCACCATGGGTCTCTGACCAAACCCCCACAAATCCAGCTTTCCTCCCATTCCCTGCCTTTGGACATGGGCATTCTTAGTAGAAAACTTTCACAGATGACTCCTCTGCTAACCAGGACCTATGGTATGGCCTATAGTAACCATAAAGAGCCATAGTAGCCAACATATCTAATTTGCTGATTTAAAACAAACAAACAAACCAAAACCCTGCTACACTTGTCACTTGTGACCCCATTGGTATCCTCTTTAGACAATGACTACAGACCCACTCAAATAAAAAAATTATGATTTTTCCAGAAAATGCTTAAGATAGTTGAGAAAGCAGCTTGAAGTATCAAATGATCAGCAAACAAATTTGGAAGCAAATACAATCCAGATTCTCCTGATTCCAATTTATGCTTCTTCCTTTCTGGAAGAACCCTAGATTAGCATGGACAATAAAGAATTTGGATACTGAGCTTTGCAGCAGATGACTAAACACAATGGCTCAACATATTATTTCCTTGTGTACAAAAGGCAAAAATGTGGAGTAGCTATTACAAAACTATCTAGGCTTGTAAGTCTCCTGCCACAAAATTACTAACATATTGCCTTTCCAGGAAAGGTGCAACCTACATTTTTTTAAATTTAGATTTTATATTAACCTTGAAAGTGACATTAAATGACATAAATTCACACAGTGTCATGGAAGCCAGAGGAGCACAGTAAACACGCCCTACTTGAGATCAAGTCAGTCAAAGATAAGATGCTTTTCCTGGACTTTTCCCATCAGCTCAACTTACACTGCACCTGAAGAATGTATGCCAGCCAAAACACTGGACCTATGAGTATGGATCTTTGCTAAAAAGAAGATACACCTTTTTTTATTTTTAAGAAGAAAATATAAAAGTTTAATTAGTCTACTTGCAATCACCAAGAAAACACACCAAAAATCACAGTTAACAAGGGAAAATGTAGCAATCACCACACGTACTGAATTTCAGGTTATCTAGGCCTATCGTTTTCAATCTCTTGATGACAAATGACCACACCATTCTACTCATTTCCAGTCCAGTCTGAAGAGGTAATCATTGTGAGAGCCAGACTTCAGTAATAAAAAGATCTTGGCTAAGCAATATGTTTCCAATCCATTGAATTATTACATTCAATTTTTTCATGAGTGTATGGAATACAGTATAAAAAAAAGGTCTTTCAATACTCTCTGCAAATCCATGAGTTAGTAAAGCACAACTACTGCTTTAACACCATTCAAAACATAAACACAGCAGTAATTATGTACCTTCTGGGTAGAGGCACTACCAAAACAGAAGTAAAACATGAAACAAACTTTTTTTTTTAAGGAATTCCTAGGAGTGACAGGAAACAATTCTATTTTCCTTACCCAAATCAAAGCTAAGATTAGAATGGAAATGAGAGAGATGAGGTCCAAAGTTAGAAGTTTTGCTGTCAATGCAAGACACCTTTTGGCAGTATCCTCTTGCTCTCTAGGTTCTGACTAACATGTTTCAAATGAGATAAAAGCTCCTGCATTAGCATTCAGTTCAACCAACAAGAGCAACTGCCTATGGAATGGAATTGCTTTGCCAATGGCATATTGCACATAAGCTGAGTGAAACCGCAAATCTCCGTGCCAGAGGAAATTTTGAAATTTCCATTGCTTTTTTTATACATTGCATTTATTTTATCAAATAACAGCCAAATAACTCCAAATTGCAAAACTTGGTCTGATTTGTAGAACTGAGCTGAAGCACTTGGTTTTTAGTCAGCAGAACACTGGGCTGTTTTCCTTGTGGTGATGTTCAGCTTGATGGGACTTGTGGCAGGTGAGCCTGACATTCACATTCACACTATAGTTGACATCCCTTGTGGGATAAGTTGACATCTCCCATAATTTATTCAGCAGTCATTTAACTCCTACAGGCCATTACATAGCTTTAGCTTATAAAGTCCAAAAAACATCAAAGATATAGTATTTTTGCCAAGAAGCTGAACAAAATGAACAAAATGGGAGTTTGATCTACCCTTCTAGAAGGCGATTTCAAGTGCCACAAAATTGATTTTTTTTTTTTAATAATCAAAAACCTGAACTTTACATCAAACTCAAAAATTAAACAGGTAATTGTCTCTGTTTTCTTTTAATAAAACAGAGACATTTATCATGGGAAGCTTTAGCTTTGTAAAAATGGCACCTTTTGGTGAAGAAGTATTTGACCTTAATTTTGATTACCTCAGATGATTGTCACTCAGCAAAAATATGGTAAAATGGGAATAGATACTGCTGTGCTAACACTTACCACTAAAATTTCAGAGTATTTGCTGCATCTTCATTGAATAATTCCTATATTTGGATAAGACATGAATCTTGATAACTTTAAAAAGGCTTTACTGGTAAAGATTGCAATGGAAATATAAACCCTACCTGCTGAAAAATACAAGATGAAAACACACAAGAATGGTCTTAAAGAATCTGAAAATGTATATCTGGGGCTTGGGTCAGGCCTGAACAGGGAGAATGACACCATTTCAGCAACAATTATGAGATAAACTAACATCTGTTTAACCCAAATTTATAAATTCCTTTTTCTCCTGAGACATTTCTTACAGTAAAACTGTTCTCTAGGTACTCCAAATTGCTGTAACAACTAGAAAAAAAAAATCAGAAAAAAGTCTTATGCTAGGCTAAAGTGGCTACACATGATTCTTAACAAAGGTAACACTTGTTATTGCCTTGGACAAGAAGGAAGCATGCAAACAAAAAGCACCACTTGTCCAGGCTGGTAGTGCACAAGAGAAGACATGCAAGCCATGGAAAGCTTGTCTGAACAGGTACTCTACCACAAGGGGTGGGCAAAAGGAAAGAAAAGAACAAAACAAACAGAAAAGGAAAAAGCTGTGCAGGAATGTAAGGGATAAGATCCAGCATGGTAGAGATATTTTAATCCTAAAGAGCATTCTGTGATGAGGAACTCGAGGAACAGAAGGCAAGGGAGAAAATAGGTTTTGCCATTTTGGTTTATTAGGTTTATTTTATCTGTGCTTCAAATAAAATATAGCAATGGAGAAGCTAGCTAGGTATTTGCTAAATAGTTTGAAGTGCTGATAATGATAACCAGTGCATCTTACTGCACAAAAGCTCATTATGTGACTTGTCATTACTGGGACTGATTCCCCAGTTAACCAAACTCTCATTCTTCATGGCCTCCAGAGGAGGGCATTACCAAGAGAACAAAATGCTCATGCAGCTCAAGAAAAGGGTGACTGGAGGAAAGTCAGTGTAGGTCATGTGGGGAGGAGACCAAATGCACCACACCCCACCTTGCACAAACCATCCAGGCAGTCTCTGACCAAAACTGTGCCAAAGAGGCAAAGAATTAAAAATAAACTGCTAATGCATGAACTAAATAGTTGAGTGGGAGATGTGGATGTGACTGTGGAAGTGCTCAGCAAGGAGGTTGGGACTGGCACTGGGGCTGAGCACCAGACCCATCACACCTTGCTGAGCTCAGCTCAGGACTGAAGGGACCTCTGCAGACTCTGCTCAAAGCTGACACTGTGCAAAGGAACTGGGGACACAACAAAGAACTCGCAGATTGGAGTAAAAGAAGAAAACACATGGGCAAAAAAACCCCCTGAGCATGTGGGACGTAAGGAATTGTTGACAGGATTTTTTAGTCCCTCTTCCAGGGATCAAAATTACTTCAGAGACTGCCTACAAAGGGAGATTCCTTAAAGTGGAAGCCAGTGGCCAGACTGAGAAGAAAAGGAGAAAAGCAGAGATTATAAAGTAAACAAAATAGAAACTCAAGCACATCATCTGTCTTTGGTTGTAACTCATTTCTTTCCTGAGAAATAAACTTCAAATTATCAAACATGAATAATGAAACAGAAGTCACAAAAGAGTGACTGAATACAGAAGTGGTCTTCAGGGTTAGATTACATCTCTTTGTCTTAAACAAACAAACCAAAAAAGCAATAGAACTATCATTAGCTTTCTATAAAATACTTTTTAAACTGAAAATCACTTTTTTTTTTTCTTTTTTTTTTTTTTTTTTTTTTTCTCCCAGAAAGAAATGCATTTGCAGTAGGAGTTAACAGTTTTGAACATAACAAACAGCAAACAGTTTGGCACTGATTTTTAGCACTTATGGTTGACTGCATTTTTAAAAGCAGAATGTATTTCTTAAGTTACAAGTTTCTTCATTGGATTTGCAGATGGGGACCTCTATTGGTATAAAATAATTACTAAAAAAATGACACCTGGAAACAGCCCCATTGGCTCCAACAAAAATCACATTGGCCAAAATCTCATTTTCATTACGCCAACGTTAACATATTCCCATTTCAATTAAAATTGCAGGAATTAGCCCAATCAAATGCAATTAATAAAAGAATTTGGTCCAACTGTGAAAGACATCAAGTATTCTTAAGAAAAAAAAAAAAGCTACACAGAAGAACTAATATACTTTGAAGTTAACCTTCTCATACTTATGCCTGGGGGCCCTTCTGTGCATGTGCCTTAAGTGTATTTTTACTCCAACCTCCATGTAACCACGCAGCGTCCTGGCTTTGGACTGACATATCTCTGTGTTGGGCAGGATTTTCAATCCTTCATGACTATCTATTTGTCACTGCAGGTGAGTGGTAGCACTCAGGCTGATCCCCAGCCACTTTCACAGTTACTTATCTGTCTTTATGGATTCTTCCTGTGTGTCAAGTTGGTGCATAACAGCATTACTGTCAGGGTGACAAAACTGTCCCCAGAGTGTCACAAATGACTCCCCGGCCTTATGGCTGCAAGCAGGTAGTAACACATCGACACTGCCTTCCTCAGCTCATCTTTCTCCAGCCCTGCCACCCGCCTGCTATTCTGCACACACATTCCCCTCCTCCGATGGAAACCTCAGCTAGGAATTAAGACAGTTCTAATCCGGGTACTTTAAAATTACCGCCAAAACAAGAGAGCGGAGTTTGCTTTCAGGGTGAAATATTTTTTCATTTGCCTTATTAAATAATAGATTTTGGGGGGAAGAATGCAGAATTCCTGTTTTCTAAATATAGAATAGAATATAGAATTTCCTGTTTTCTGAATATAGAAACCACAATTACAAATTCAAAATAGTGGCTAAAAAATACGCACACACTGATTTTTGCTGAATTCTACATATCATCCATGCTCTTAATTTTTTCATGTGTTTTTCTATCAATGAAAGCCTGGGATTTTTTCCTATAACTCTGTTGCATTTTTTACTTAATTGTATTCTGCGTGCAGTAACACCTTTTTTAAAATAACGTGTTCTCCAGCTCAATATTGGGTGTTTATCTGTGATAAATTTAAAATCTCATTTGACAAGTGCTGGTTTAAAAACTTATTTCCCCCTCGTAATGTAAAATCATTCCAAGGAGAAAAAAAAAATCATCAAGTTAAAACAATTTATATTATTTGAAGAAGGCTGAGAATCTTGATAAATACAGAGAAAAAAAAATAGTGCTGCAGCAGCAAAGCTTGTTCAATAATCTAAAAACGACTTCATAGTCACACAGTACAATCTAAGATTTCAGTGATTCTTACATGAACTGTGTTTTATGCAAATAAGTTCTGCTTTAAGTCCACTGTACTCCAATTCTTCAGAACACCCTCAAGGTAACTGTTTCCAGACACTGACAGTGGACAGGACTCCGTGAAGGAAAATCCCTGTGGTTTTGTCCCTTCATCACTTTGCTGTATCAGCTCATCTCCCTGTGCCTCAGTTTCCCCAGCTGTGAACTGAAGATTGTTACACCAAATTTTCCTGTTAAACTGGCAAAAACCCTGCAGAGTAGTGAAACCAGTCAGCATTAAAAGCACACTGAGACAAAACAAAAGCCTTCTTTTTTTTGGAAGAGAAACATTTAGAGAATGACCCAGGGTGTTTGTGTGTGTGAAATGCATGGTCAGACACTGCTGCCTTGAGAAATGCAGCTGGAGCGAGGGCAGCTGACCCTCAGTGACATGCCACAGCCGAGGACAGGAGTGCTCCCACAAACACATGTTTGGCTGTCCGTGCACACCCTCCCCACCCCTCGGACCATTTGTCCTTCACCTGACAAACACTCATCGTCTGGGTTCTCAGATAGGTTCAATATGATTTCTGACACTGGAAAAACAAAGCTAAAAGCAATTTAGAAATACCTGCCCATGAAGTCAAAAAGGCAAAATATCTAAAGCTTCTCCTGGAATCTCTGACCTCAGAGGCTGACATGGTTTGATGGGAAATTTAATGTAATAGTCTGAGAAAGCCAAAAGGCCTATTGTCAGCAATGAAGTCTGAAAGTTAGCAGAATTAATATAACTGTACAATGGAAGTGCCCTCGAGGGACAAGGCTGCAGAACCAGGGCAGAGGGAAAAATGACTTTTGAAGTCATTTCACTATGACATTCTGTCATCACCGCTAAACGGAAATAAAAAATCATCTGAATCACCACATGCCTCGGTGTGTGTCCCTTCCTTATCTAATATAAAGTAATAACACTGACGTCCTGTGCCCCACCTAAGCTGGGAAGGGGCTCTGCAGGGACTTTGGGAGCTCCATTTTGAATTGCTAAATGCAATAAGAATAAATGCAAGTGGGAGTCTGTTTAGCAGAGAATGATGTCTGGTCTGTAGCCCATCAAAGCCCAATAAATCTCAATGCTTCAACAAGAGATGAAAATGGTTATCTCATCATTTCAGTGCCAGGGTGAAATTTTCTCTGAGCCAGAGTATTTTTACAGATGATTTATGTCTGGGAAGGGTAGTTGTTTAACAAAATGGCAGATAATGATAAATAGAAAGCAAATAGAAACAGCAGCAAGGGAGTGGTTCTTAGTTGCAGCAGCAGAATAAACAATATACTTACATAAAGTATATGTCACATATAAGTGCCATTATTCTAAATCCTATGACTTATATGTTACTTGGAACATCACATAAAAGAGCTGGTAATATGATTTACAGGATAGGAAATTTAACACGTATGCAAGGCAAATAAGTATCAGAATTCTTCTTTCTGTTACATTTCTGTTAATCCCACTCCACTGAAATTACTCGGGATTTACAATTGTATAATAAACAAGGAGTGTCTGTGTTCACTGGGTTTATTACATTATTATATTAAAAGGAGAAGGATAAGAAGATGGGCTAATTTTGATGTTGTTAGAAATTTATTTTTAAACACAATACCTATATTGTCTGCGGACTAAAATACAAATACTTTTACAGAAAAAGGAACGGCTGATACATATACTATCTGGACATGCTTTTAATAAAATCATCTAAAAACAAAACTTTTTTTTTCCTTTAAGATCTGGGTTTGGATGACATGATAAAACAAATATTCATGGAGTTAATGATGAGAAGAAAATGCAGCACAAAGCAAACTGCCTGTTTGAGATTTTTGAATTAGAGATACTGCAAACAATGTCAAATTGGAGATGGAGATTTGAGGTCAGGGTGCTCAGTTTCAGTTTCTTTTTCTGCATTTTTCCTGTGGCTGTACACAAAGGAAAAAAAAAATCTAATTACAGTTTTAAATGCCCAAAATGCCATGTCCACCAAAAGCCCGATGCTCATTAGTACTAGTAATTAACTTTACAACTGTCAACACAAACACCACACAGGCTGACAGATAGATAGTAGCTCTGAGGGTGCTAATAAATCCGGAAATAACAACTTGACACGCAGATGCACAAAAGGATGCAGGTGATAAAGAAATGTTGACATCAAATCTAATTATCTTCGAAACGGCCAAGTACTGCACAATCCCCAGTAATGCACTGTTATTGCTGGTGATGAGCCCCACTGGAACGGCTCTTAACCACAGCCTACAACGCAGCTTTTACAGCCCCTTGTCATATCTAGTGAGGACAATATCAAAAAGGAAATTATGAGTGTCATGACCCCTCCAAGTCAAAAATCTAGTGATGAATATAGGCTCAGCAAGGCATAGCAGATTACCCCCTTACGAGTTTTAAAGCCGGGATGATATATGACATTTTTATCAGGCACTTTCTCAGGAATGTCACCAAGAGGGAAAATAAAGGCCCTGAAAAGAGACGACTAGGTGAATTATGCAACTGTAATTGCCGATCATAACCTGATATGAGCTGAAATTGCTCTGTTTTCATATTGAGATAGCATAAAATTGTCGGGAAATGCAATGGCTCCTTAATGTGGCCTAGATGAGTCTAATATTCTGATCATTTTTCACTCAGCTGCTAGGTAAATAGTGCTTCTTTAACACAACCACCGTGGCCCAGGGCAATCTGGGGGCCCAATTTTACACTTGAATTGAGAAAATATGTGTAAACTACAATTTTTCATATTTTCTGCATACATAAGAAGATGAAACATCTTTATCATGTGTATTGTCTGGCTGAGCTTATACAAAATATTAGTTTATCTCTCCTACTTTGGTTTATTCCATAAGCAAAACACATAGATCTAAAGGACAGGCAATATTCTATATACAAAATAGGTCCATCTTTTATGCAGCCTCGTAAGGAGAATTCTACCATTTTGTTTTTGAAAAGCTGGCAATTAGCAAGTGTAGATTTTGCAAAATAAATTAAAATATTCTAAAATGCTCACACTTTTCTGCAAATTGGTGTTAAAAAAAAAAGGGAAAATAAAAGGCCATAGAAATATTTATCTGTACAACATGAGATAGTTTAAACAATAACCTCTAGGAGAAAAGGAAGGTGAAGGGCATTTCTTTATTACCATGCTATAAGATAAATTTATTTTATCATAAATCTGCTGCATTAAGTGGTTCATAAAACAGATTTGCTTAAAAAACAAATCTGAGTTAAAATAAAAACCCCTCAAATCAACCACAAAACCCAATGAAACAAAAAGCATGCTACTACCCATTCTCAGATAATAATCAGCAATAATACCTGGGGCAGAAAGGTCATAAACCATACTTCCAAGACAGGAATAATTCATTGTACTACTATGTGTTTAAGAATTAGTTTGATAGAGTCACTATCTAGGCTGTGAGATATTGTCTATCAATCTGACCTTCTAAAAATGAGCCCACAGACTCCCACTTAGATCAAAACCTCTGCTTTTATGATAAGCAGTGTCTTTCTTATGATGAATTTTAGGACCAAGCTTATGATGAGTACAGCACCATCTGCAAAATATAGAGGTGAAGCAATATAAACTCTTAAATAATTAGATTTTTCTAAATTTCTGGACATATTTTTCCTGCAAAGGAACCAAAAAAAGCAACCCCATTTTGCTCACTTGCTTAAGTTCACAAATAAACAAGTACAAAGGAGGTTGAAAGATTGAAATTTCTTTGTTTGCATTTATGTTATCTGTTCTTAGTTCCTATATATCCACCTTATCGAGGTGCTCCAACACTAATTGCAAAGCAGCTCTGAGCAGCTGCAATAACCAACACTTGGAAAAATCCCGTGTGATGCTGGTGACTGCAGATAAGAGTCCCTTAACAAACTTGGGTATATCTGCATCAACTCACTTCCTACTCTCTTCTACATTTTCTGCATCCTAAAGGCTGATATTTTGTACTAAATATCGAAGCAAAGTGATACCTCACTCTACAGAGAGGCTTCAAGCACAGACGATTTCCAAAGGCTTGAGGGTGTGGGATATACGGAACTGAAAATAACACTGAACACTGTGATACTTCAGTAATCACACAAGTCTTTGTAAAACATTTGACTGGAAACCAGAAGAGGATTGAAATATAGTTCCTAGCAATTAATACTGTGTGATCCTAAGTGTAGAGCTGTTCAGATCTCAAAAGAATTTAAAACTGTAGACCCATCCATATTTATTACATTACCACTAACCCTATTATGAACAGTCTTTATGTAATTAACATACCAGCAGGGAATTTAAGAGGTACTTGGCATTAATTTTCAATCCCTATTCTCCATGAATTTGGTACTCAATTGTAGTGATAAATAGAAGACACATGGTTATGATTACGCATTTTCTGTTACGATTATGCACCACAGTAGAAAAGACCTCGTAACGCAGCGCAGGCTCACAGTTAGCAAGAAAACCCATTTACTGCTGGATTTTCATTCTCTTCCACTAATTCAGAGACTCAAGTGACCACTTTCCATTTTCTTTCCTTTTTCAGAGGACCTGTTTAGAGAAGACTTTTCCCACAGTTACTGGCACTTGGCAGAAAAATAACTTCCAGCCTTCATCATTCCCTGCCCAAGTCAGCCCCGTTGAAGGTGTATTTATTCCATCTCCCTGTCTCTGTATCCCCCTTCCGGAGAGCAGGCGCAGGGGCTGCAGCCACTGTTGCTAAGCAACTCAGCCACAGCACTGCATCACCAAGTACAGATTGCTCCCATCATTTTCAGCCTCACAAATTTGGGAGCTGCTGTAATAATAGGAAGTAGTATGGATAACAAAACCATTATCCATAGACCGGTAAGTTAGCAGATGGATCATAAGAGCTTTAAAAAAAAAAAAAAAAAAAAAAAAAAAAAAAAAAAAAAAAAAAAAAAAAAAAAAAAAAAAAAAAGCTACTGTAGCAAGAACACTGAAAAATTATTGGTAGTATTATAGTATTATTTTTAACCTTTTTTTTTTTTTTTTCAAATCAGTACAGCCTCCACAACGAAGTTTACATACTCACTATGTGTCAACGAAAAAGGCTTTTTGAATGGTGGTGATTTTTTGTGGGTCTTTCTGTGCAAGAGAACACCACAATATCGGTGCTGCTGAAAGCTAGCACAAGATCTATTAGTAATCAAATTTCAGCCCAGATTTTATGGTTAGTCTAACCGAGTTAATTTCTCTAATGTTAGCAATTCATGGAAGAGGTCTCTTGTGGCAGCACAAACCTGGGATCCACAGCAGCTGTCAGAAGAGACTCTGAGGAATTCCTTATTAGCCAGAATGCAACCAGGCAGAAAACTCATTACACAGTGCTAAATATACTTAATCACATCTATTAGAGAAAAATGAACTTGATAATTACAACAAATAACTAAAGAGCAAAAAGTGTTCACGGAAAAACCTACACCAGGATGTGTAAGGAGAGGGGCTGCATACTGACTGTGTGTGGGAGAAAGCCTCGCTGGAAACTCTTCTGATTCTGATGGAAAACGATTACACCACAATGTACAAATGATTTAGGTTTCCCTTGAAAGTGAAGCATTTACATTTAACAGCTTTCATAAATGCAACATAAAAAGTAAATTAATTGCTTAGATTTTAAAAATTAATTTGGAAAGCTCTTCTGAGAGTTGAGACAACAACATCTCCACAAAAGGCTTTTCTGGGGAAAGGAAGTCTGCAACAGACATTCTCCACAATAAAGGTAATTTCACAACAGCTGTACTTCACTGCAGTACCTAATACAAGTGCTCAGAGTCTTTCCTTGTCCTGTAGCCTTTATTTTGCTACAAATGGGACTGGACTGTGCAGTGACTGGTGCACAGTTTTGCCCATCAGGCTATCAGGCTAACTGTATTTTAACTAATGGTATTGAACTAAAGGTATCAGGTAATGACCTCAGAATATACTTATAGGCTGAAGTCAAACACAAGCATCACATACCCTTTGTGGATTCATCACATACCATACACAGGACTCCAAGCAGACCTGGACACCATCTGCCAAAACCTCCCTTGCTCTGTCATCCAGAAGTATCCAAAATCTGTCTTAGTTTTATTTGCACTTTGTCTAGTCAGTGCACATGATGTGTGGGCACCCTAAAATTGCAGCAATTGCAAATTCTGATGCACAGACACTTGGAGAACACAACTGAGCAGCGACTGCAGCTTCAGATCTTTAGAACAAGCCTAATACCCAGACTTGTGTCTCTTCATACCAAATTCCTCTCACATCTTATGAAAAGCAGTTAACCTTTAAGCAGATCCATGAACTTGGAGTCTTTTTGAGCCCAAACTTTATTTAAAATTCTTTCCCAACTATATATATATCCTTAATTCAACATCATTGAAATAAATAAATCAGGCATATTGAAATCATCAAATAAAATCTAAGAAGGGATTCTCCAAGGTTTTCATGTAATTTTGACTTTATTGGAAGAGGACAGCTAAGTAATGCATGAAGCAAGACATCTGGGTTTTCTTTTTCTATTCAGCCATAGAACATTTTCACCTTTATTCCTAAGAAATACCATTAAAATATTGAACAGCATCTAGAAAAAATAAGACAAAATCTTCACAGTTGTATCCAAACCAAGAGTGAATGCAATGGCCACAGAAAGTCCCTACCCTAAAGGTTGTCAAAGACACATAAAACCTCAACACTTTGCAAGCCAAAGTGAGGGACCCAGGTAAGTGCCAAGTGAAAGGTCTACACTGCCAGCTTCCTCTCTTCACCTCATTCCTTTCCTCCAGCTGTCATGAAGAGAGGCAAGAAACTGCAGAATTCCATTTCCTAGGAACATAACTTAAAATGGTGGAAATTAGGAAACAGGATTTGATTCATTGTGTGGCCCAACAGCAGCAAAAGATCCAATGTCTGCATGACAGTAAATTAAGAGCAGATGGACAAGACCTTGAACTGATAGAACAAAATTTTTTTCATTGCTCTCTTGCACTTGTTCTCCTTTGTTTTAGCTGATTCCTGCCTTCTCTCAGTCATTTTTGCTGTCTCTGTATCATGTCAGAACCGGTATTTTAGAACTAAAACAAGACAGTAGCCACAAAACTCAGGCAGTAACCACTGCTCAGAAGGAGCACATATGCACCATTTTTAAATATGCTCCTTTCAATGAGTTACACTTCAGAGCTGATGTTATTTATAGGAAAAATGTAAAAGGTATTCTAAGAGTCTAAAAATTGAACATTTTCTTTCTTCCAGTGAAAACAAATCATCCCATCTACACATGGATACAGTACTTTGCTTAGCTGGGCTTTAGGATAACACAATGTAATTTGGGGGGCTGGCAGTAATTGTGAATAAATTTTGATTCTAAAGTTTACAGATCAGAGAATGCTCTTTTGCAAAGAAGCAATTGAGCCTTGCAAAAATTACGTGACTTCATAAAGTCTATTATTTAACCTATAAATCTAAAGAGAGAACCTTACTACAGAGAATGTGTAGTATTCCTCTGAGAGAACAAAGGTATCACAGAATTTCTGAAATTGCTTCCTCAGTTCTATATATCTATTAAATATTTTTTTTTCTTTGTGCAAACTGAAATTCTAATTTTAGGTTGTCAGTCATAACTTAGCATATAGATCACACCATGCCGAAATCAGCATTCATACACACACATCTGAATTAAATTATGAGCACAGGATGGTACACAAATTTTTAAGTTATTTTTATGAATTTCTACTGCATTTCAGCAGATTTAACTCCCACTTAGTTATACCAATACAATAAATGTTCAGGAAGTTTGAGATGTGGAAAAACAGTTTTTGCCTTCAAGACTCCTCTCCTCATTCTTTCTCTACGTTTTCAAAACTAGACACAGTTCACACTGGACTGCAGAATTAGATGAACCTTTCACCTGAATTTCCATAGCACTTTCTATAATCTTATGACTGAGATACTCTTTACCCTAGAAGGTTAAGTTGGCAACACAAATATAAGATTAACTGATATGAAGAGAAAGAGAGCTATGGTAGCAGTGGTAAGACAGAAAAATGAAACAAGCAAGTTTTAAAGGGCATAAAAGGCTAGGATCTTTCTTTATGTGTACAGAAAATGGCTACAACTGCACTAGAATTTTATTCAAAAAGTAGAAATTACTGATTGCTCCTTTCAGAGTATCAGCCTTCCTGTCCATGGTTATGAGTTTGGACAATAAAAAACTGGTTCCGAAATGTTTTTCATTTTACACAGTATGAGCTCTGAGCACAGACAATCCACAAGTATAATTGTGCATTGCAGTGACAAAAAAAAAGGGACGTAATATCCTTATAGAACAAACATGCTCAAGAAGGCTAAACACAATGAGAACATCATCAGAATGTCAGAATTCTGCTCTGAGAGTTTTGGGGATAAAGGTACATTGCAATCTTTTCTGTCCTGCCATTCAATAAATAATATTAAGCCTTCCTCACTTCAAACAGAAAATGTATCTAATTTAATATAAAAGTTCATTAGCATTTACTGAGAACTGAATTAGTGGAAATGGAAAGCTTGGTTTAGAATTAATCTGTTAATAGTATATGAACTGCAAGTATTTCCTTTTAAATCCAGATAATTCTTGCAGGGATATAAATTCCCATTCTTATTTAATTCTCTGTTGAGGGCCTTACAGGTATTTTTCTTTTCCTAAGGGAAGTTGTTTCCATTCTCAAACAAACAAAAAAAAAAACCAAAAAAACCCAAACCAAACCGAAAAAAACAAAAAAACCCTACAAAAACAAAAACAAAAACAAAAACTGTGGAGACGTTTTCAGAGAAAGTTTATGTTGAGAATGAAGAGCAGTTTGAAAGCCAACAGAGTGATGAGCAGTGACACAGTGATAAACACAAGAATAGAGGAATCATTCCTTTTGCAGTCCTCATGGACAGTCCAAGGATGCCACAAGCACAAACTTTTCCTAAGCAAAGAAGGTTGTGATAGCATCAAAGACAGAAAGTCTGATTAAAATGGCTAAACCAGAGCTTTGTTGTTACAAAGTGAGGAAATCTCATAGCTCCACATATTCCTAACTTGGTTACGAAGCTTTCCTTTGTTTTGTTTTATTTTTCCTATTTTCCAACGCCGGGTTGCACCAGACACCCTTGAAAAACACGGAGGCTTGGGAAGAACACTGACAAGCAGAGCAAGCAGAAGCAGCACGGTGTGGTGGCAGCTGCAGCAGCACGGGGCTGGCAGGGGATGGAGCACATGGCTGGCACTTCCCAAACAACAGAGACAACCACTACAGACCACGGATGGGGATCACTCCGTGGGGTTCCACCACAAGAAATGACAGGAAGAACTGTATCTATGACTTTCTCTAATGTTCATAACTCAAAACCTACGACCTTGATCACTTTAGCAGATGGTTTTGCTCTGCTGTAGTTGCAATTAAACAGAGTGTGCCAAAGTGAAGAGCAAATTACCCATGCTATCTATCCCAGTTAAAAAAAAAATCTGCAGTCTTCCAGTATCTAGTGGGATAATCTCCAAAATTTTTCAGCCCCAGCCCATGCTGGATTGCCATTATATTTTATGTCAGTCAGTACTTCAGAGAGTCCAAGACCCTTGGCATATGTTCTTAGTTAACAAAATGGAAAATTAAACTTTGTAGCAACCCCCTGCCACTCCCAAAATAAAAGAAAAATTCTATTTACATCAATGAGCAGGAAGTCTGATCTTCCTGTGCTAGCCAAAAAGCCTGCAATATAAGGACATTTGGCCAAAGAAAGGAATTTAAAGTAAGTAAACTAGCCTAAACTCACAGTCCTGCATTTCAGGTGCTAAGGAATAGTCATAAGGAGTATGAATTTTAAAATAACCTCTGATATTGACAAGCAGAAGTTTATTACTTTGACAGAGGTTTTATGCCTGCTCAAAAACGAGCTGACTATTTGAACACATAATCCTCATGGAAGAAGTGCTGCTGAATTTCTTCAACACACAAAAAATACCACAATTGTAAACCCAGTATATGCACAAACAAGGAAAAATATTTTATTGCAAGGAAACAGGATGAGGTATTTAAACCTGCAGCATTTTCACTAATTAATGACTCTGTATAAGACCCCATGAAATCTGAGGGACTGCACAAGACAATGCCTGAATATGAGACCTAGTCTTTGGTTCCCAGGTTCCAGAACAAGCTTTTCTCTGGGCTGCACTGAAAAAGAAATGTGAGCAGCATTTGCTCCTTGGTTCTCCAGCACTGATGGATGTAGAATAACAATGTGCAGTAGTTTTTACAAATTAAATGCATGAAAATTGCAATGAGTAGACTGAAAAAAATGGTATTTCAGAGTAGATATGAATATGAAGAAGATATGCAGATAAACTACCTCGCTGGCAAACTCATGTTAGGTTTTTTACAGTCCAGATGGTATAGAGCAAACCAAAAGGGGGCATTTATGTCAGAGCCTGTACAACAGGAACAAGGATGCTGATATGGTTTCTTTTTTATATAGAGCTGGGTAAAGAGATCAGAGAACACTGGAACGTTAGCCAAAACAAGTTATCCAGCTGCACTGTGTTTCATCACATATCAATTTTTACTGAAAGAAAACCATACAAATTTAATCAGTTCTTCATATGGTAATATTTAACATTTTTCCCCAAGTTGTTTGATATTATTGTTTTAAAAGTTCCTTTCCCCCTGTCCTCGAAATGTGATGTGTGATAGTGGTGAACACAGGGAAAAAAATCTATCCCTGGCAAGACTGAAAGCCTCATTTACAGTAGACTCAGTAATAAATGCACTGGCGTCTGTGTCAATTGACTGTCTCAATGAAGAACAGGTCACCACAGGGAACAGCACAGGCACTGTCCACATTTGAACTCCCACATCCTCATCCCATGCATGTTTGTAGCATCAGTAGAAATTAAATTACCCTAATAAACCTTTCTGCCTCTGCCTTCCCCAAGAAACAGGATTATTTTCCTGATATCTTAAACCACATGGGTTTTCCCTCTTTTTTTCCCTTTTTTTCTGGAAGGCTATCATATAGCATTTGTATAGCACTTTTAATTATTTGAAAATATATAATAGAGTGGAGACATGGATCCCACTTATATAAATGCCTATTAAAAGGCCATTTATTCTCTCAGTAACCATAAAACATAAAACACCTCTTAAAAGAGTATAATTCCTTTGTTTCTAAGCCAAACACATATAATAAGACAGCTTGCTCCTTTTAAGTAAATAAAAATGATTTGTATTAAATAAAATGAAATATTGTATGCACTATATAATTTAACAATAAGACACATCAAAGTATGCATTACTGTGAGCTAACCCATGCCTCAGAGGTGTTGCAAGCCAAATACTTTAAACGATCCAAGAAACATGTTGTTACAGAAAAGCAAAAACCACAGCACGTCATAAACCATTGGTCAGATGAGATGTAAAACCAAGTTCCTAACCATTTGTGGTCACTGAAATCCCCTGGCAATTACTGTGCCCTTAGAATGTTGATTTTGCCCAAACTGGGATGTTTTTTAATGCACAAGTTTTATGCTCCGTTCCTGATTTCTGCAGGGAGAAGTCTCCCCTGCCTGCTCTGCACTCTGGGTGCTGTGTCCAGTCCTCAAATGGTTACAAGGACTGTCCATCCTGCACGTGAACACGTTCATCTGGATCTCTACGTGATCTCAGCTACAGACCACTAAAATGGGTGAAACTAATGGGATTTCTTGGAGGTACTTGATAGTGAAATTTGATCCATAGTTTGTAACACAGTTTCAAATCCCTCAACTATAATACAAGCATAAATACCATGATTATGCTGTATATAACTCGAAATAAGATGATTAAAAAAAGTTAATTATTGAGAATACACCAAACTCCTTGACAGAACACAAAGTATTTTTAAAAACATAGCGAAAATAACCAGCACAGAAAAGCTTCGTGTTTGTATCAGTTTCATACAGATTTACACCACCACATCGCATCCATATTCCCCATTTAGGAACTGCTCTCTAGTTTTGATTGCTCTATTTTAAAAACCTTTTCAGTGGAAGCACTGTAAGCTGAATCAGAAAGCTGATGAGTCAGTACAGTGTGCTAAAAGGGAGTTTCCTCTCCAAGAGAAACAAGAACAAGTAGTGCAGCTTCAGTTCTAGCTGTGCCAACTGTCTTGTAGCAAAAAAATCCTCCTCTGTCTCCAGCAATAGCAGTCATTTCTTTCAAAAAATACACTACATATGCAGGAAATGGATTGTAATCCTATTGATTTATATCACCTGTGAGGAGTGAGGGAATGGCATAAAGAGAAATGTGAATCAAAAGCTGAGTTACGAGAACAGTTTACAAACACTGCCACCACCCCATAGAAAGAAACCTCATCCAAACACGGCAGAAATAAAGACTTGCTGCACCTGAAGCCTCCAGTCCTGCATTACTGAGACAGAGGGGTCACTCGGCTCCAGAGAGATGGAGCTGCTGATCCGGAGGAGGTGGATTGTTGGGACATCCACCCTACAGCCGGGCACAGGGGACGGGGACGGGGATGGGGATGGGGATGGGGATGGGGATGGGGATGGGGATGGGGATGGGGATAGGGATGGGGATGGGGAGCTCCCTGCTTGTCACAACAGTCGCACATTCCACCCACAAAGGCCCCTCTAACAACCACAACGATTTATTTTGTGATGCGTGAAAAACTCTTTTTAATAATAGAACAACCCTAACTGAAAAGTAATGAAGCCTAGTGGAGTTTTTCTGAGCGACTGTGACCACAAAACGTTCTACTTTGTTGATCTAAATACACCTGCCAGGTGGGTAGGAAAACCAGACTCCAGCATATCATCTTTTTCATTCTATTGTTACAGAAACAGCAGAAAGCACAGTAATGCATTTCAAATATTTCTGTCAAAAAAAGCTATGTTAAATAATAAATTTGAGGTGATTTTTTTCATACTTAATGTAAACAAAAAAATGACTGTGCATATGAAATTCTTTCTTGTAATGTAATTATTAGTTCTGAACTTTTGCTGCTATCTTGCAAATTAACTTGCACCTGCAGTTTCCCGTGGCTATAACTTCACCACCAAAAGTCATATGGTGCTGCAGCAATATTTAATAAACACTTTTTTATTAACCTGTCTTGCATCCACAGTATTATTACAATCAATAAATGTTACAACAACATTATTATGTGGCCTAAAAAATTGTTATTAATTTGCATTTGATCAACTCCATGTGTCCACAAGCCTTACAGGACTGCAAAGTGCTTCTAGCACAGAGCTGAAGCTCTTCTGAAGCAGATTCACATCCATTCAAAAACAAAAGGCAATGCCCATTGAACAAACAGCAGCCAAATCCTCCTTAATTTCATTGCTCTAGGCTGCTGGTGAACTATTCACACTGATTGGCATCGTTCAGTTTTCAATAAAGGAAATACAGGATTTGTTGAAGTGACAGATACTTCTGGAAATAAACTGCCAACAGATTTGCTATGTCAGTAATTAAGTATGTAAAGCTACAGATGTTGAACAATAGTGCCTTCCACTAAGATGTATGCCATAATATCAAAAAGTAACCTGGCATCTGGTTTCTTTATTTAAGTACTTTTCTTAGCGTTTGGATCTTAATTTTTTACAGTTGACAGCAATGTTATTTGAGCCAGTCAGTGGCATCTGGTTGCTGGGGGGGTGGAAAATAAGGAAAAAAAAAAAAAAGGGAAAAAAAAGCAGCTCTGTGCACTTTAATTAATTGTGGAGAGATTACATGGTCTTCCAACCGTGTAGTTTGTCATCAGAGCACATTACAGATTTATATTAGATGTTTCTCCACAGTGTCAAGAATAATTAAAAAGGGATAGGAAATGATGCCAGCTAGCAATGCTTTACATCAGCAGTGAAAGTTTTATATTTATTACAGCCAAAGAATTTTAAAAGAAGATGTCAATTTTGTAGTTATACTGTGCAAGGAATAAATATTAGGTGGGTAAAGCAGCCAATACATTTCAGCTGCTTGAATAATGAGAGGTTCATGTTTAATCTATCAGACCTACCAGAATTGGTGTGACATGTCAGTTATTAATGAAGCAGCATCCTCTTTTCTCATAAAAACATCCTCTCAATACAATAATTAACATATGTTTTTCTTTTCTTCCTAAAAGGAGCTCTGTCCAATTCCTCCTTTTGATTCATGTAAGAACAGACATGCCAACTGTACACAAATTCTTTTGCTCAATTAATTTGCAATACCTTTGGTCTTGGGCTGTGCTAATAGAACAGTGCTTATGTGTACTCAAGCTCTCAATTCACTCATCATAAAGGGCCACATTTCTCTCCTCCCCTGTGCACAGACTTCTTTGTACTTGCAGATGAGAGAAGCGTATGGACCTAAAGGCAGTCTGCAGCCTAAGGAACAATCTCTACCCAAACACTAAGGGTTTCATTTCTGTCCTCATATACACTCTTTCACAAACTGCATTTCCCAAATCCCCTCAATATATTTGTATTTATTTCATGCAGTTTTACTAATGTAGTTCCTGCTGCTTTAAGCATTTTGTATTAAGAAACCAGTGCAAACAAGTCGCTTCCTTTTGCTGTGGAACAGCTTTCAACCTCTGAGCTCAAATGGAGATTTTCTGTCACATGTCACTGCTAAAATGAATTATTAAAAACAGCTGTAAATTGTCCCCTTCACCCCTCTTATGTTGTTTTTTTACTGAAGCACAATTTCAGACAAATTACCACACATAATGGTGATCAAATGACCTGGCCCTTACTATTGTTTTTGCTGAGCCCAAAAGAGGAAACAAGTTTTCACGAGTCCAATGGCAGCTTTCCCATTCAGTTCATATCTTTCATTGAGTTACATTTTACAGAAGTAAAAACGCAAGAATTCACATCCTACATCAACAGCACCACTCAGTTATGATCAGAGGTCATGAAACAAAGAGCTGACCTGGAGGAAGCTGGAGCATCTCTCCATACAAGGTTCTCCTTGGTATAGCCAGGAACTCACTAGATGGCCTTGAGTAAGTCTCTCTTTCCTTTATGGTTGTGACTACAGAAAGGGCCATTCACTTAATTTAATTTCAGGCACTTGGGCATCTGTTCATCACCATACAATTTGATGAACATTGTTATCCCAATTAGAAATAAATTTCTATATGTCATCATAACATGCATAGCTTTTGAAAAAATACAGTTAAACACAATTTTTCATTGTTTAATTGTTCTGAGTTCATTTGGGATGCTTAACCACGGGAAACAGCATTACTGGGTTAAGATAACACACAAGTTTTCTGCTTATTTAAACTGCTGTGCCATGCTTCAGAATTGTCCCTAAAAGCAGGACTCCACAGCACCCTCTTTTGCTTGGTTTTGTTTTCTGCTGAATGATTTCATTTACACTAGAAAAAATGGCAATGACAATTCTGTAAAGTTTTGTATCTAGAATGAGTCCATCTGAAAAATGTAACCAGTGTGCAATTTGTCTAAGTGGTGGTTCCCTAAACACTGCAAAGCTTTGCAATGGAAGTTTCTATTTACTGCTCTCTTTTAAGCACCTTTTTAAATGTGTTTTTTTCCTGTGTATTATCAAAACTTTTGGGAAATTACCTGTCTGGATGCCCTTCCTCTCTTTTTAATTTGCCCACAGTAGTAACTGCTGCAACTACTCACAGAAGCCCCCAGGAAGACCAATACGAGTCACTGAGTGAGATCTCTTTCTTTGAGGCCAGACTATTGGCATTTTTTTGGCACTCCCTTCTCCCTAAGAGATGATAAAATATTCTGGGCAAAGTCAGGTAATGTCTGTAGGGAATTCTCAAGAGACTTGCTCTGATTATTTTTAGGCTGATAAGCATTTTGATTGGATTTGAAGAGAGAAGATGGGATGAAACTGTTGGTCTTATCAAATAGGATCAGATTTATTTTAAGATTATTTGAAGCACTGAGAGCAAGCTACAGTAGATAAAATATGAACACAAAAAAAGGAGGAGGAAATTGTTCACAGTGACCGACTGCACTACATACTGCATTTCACTTAGCTGATGTCTCTCTCGCAAGTGCCAGTCAAAACAAAAAATGTTCCAGCTTCTCTCAGATTTCTGTGTGTGACAACATGTGCCACTGACAATTCAAAGCCTTTTCAGTCTTCAAAAATCTAATAAGCATATTCCAATGGATTTCAGAGGTGCTAAAGAGGCAAAGAGCAGATATTTTCCCTTGTGCCTAGACTCAAATGTCCTTTTATTTTGAAACAAAGAAGTTCTCCAATCTCAGTACAACTCCTTTGTCATGAGAGACCACCTGATGAAAACCCACTTCTAACAGAAGTTTACAACTGATAAAGTTTTGGTTCTGCATCAGTGTATGGCTAATGTCAATATAAATACATATAGTACTTCTTGGAGAATTAAACCTGGACCTCAGAGTCTCTTCCAGCTCAGTAACAGTAATACATCTAAAATTCCTTCTCAATATTCCAGCTTGCCATTTCGGATTCAAGGACTCAAATATCATGAATGTTTCTGGGAAAATAATCTCCCCACCATGTTACTTTGTCCTCTAAAGTACTTTTACCCTCCCTCTCTCTACCGTTCAGTGACAGGCAGACAGCAAGGACCATTAGAAGAGATATGGTGGGTGCAGTAGCTCCTGCACACTTTGATGATCTGCTTTGATCACCTTGCATCATATTCATTAGAGAACTTCTACCCTTTCCATTCTGCAGAGGGTGGGAATCTCCATTGGAAGTCCTTTTCTCTGATTACCATCAATACTGGGGAATTCATAGTGTGCCATGTGGCTTTCAGATCGCAGACACACAGAGAGATGACAATGTTCAAATTTAATGCTTTGACTGTATCAACTTACAACTGCTTTATGGTCAAATCAATCCACTGATTAACAGTATTTTATCACTGACTTGAAATTTTGCCCATGCAGAACACAAGCAAGTGATATTAATATTTGCTCTGATTTATCCTACCCTAATCAACACTCCGCTGTCACCTATTTTAACTATTGAATATTTAATAAGTAGTATTAAAATAAAAGGGTGTTATTATTTTGGACATCTTCCAAAGCATATTAATTTCTTATGACACCTAACCAGCATCTCTAAAAACATGCAGAAGGCATTTTTTTGCATGAAATCAATGAAACAGATACAGGATAATCATGGATATTTCCTAAATTATTTCCTACAACAATGGCTGACTTAATTCTACCTTGCTATTTGCCTTTGTAAGGAGAAAGATTTAGAAAATAGAATCACATCTTTAGGTTCCTAGTTGGGTTTATATTATATATAATGCATTAAGTAATTATTAAGTAATTACTTCCATCCCACTCTGCTAAACATTAGTCTTAGATAAAGGCTAATCATGATTTAAAATTACTTCTCTTTGGAGGGGATTTTGAGGAAGATACCTTGGGTTGGAAACATGCCCAAGCCACAGACATATTTAGGAGGGCCCTGTAAAGAATGCCAACACAGTTTTCAGGCTTAAGGTATTAAACACTGTAACTTGTGCTACAAAGGAATGTGTGAATACTAACAGGATGGTCAATGGGGTAAGAAATGAATTAACTGTTTTCTTTTACACTTGTAAGGTCTCTAAACAACAGATGAATTCATTTACAAAAATATTTACCACCTAGTTTTGACTGAAAAAGATCTAAATGTAATCAATGTTGTTGACATTTTCACTGAAATGAAACAAATTAATCAAAGTATTTTAATTATAAAAATTAAACTCATTCATGCAACTGCCAAAAAAAATGAGGTTTCTTAACTAAAACCATTACATCAGAAATTAAAAACCTCTTTCACACAGATGTTTTCCAGGAGTTAAAAACATGCCTGGGCTGGCTACTGCTACTGGGTACCAAGTTTCTCAAAGCTAAGCTAAATCCACTGCACTTTCAGAACAGTATTTTTCATCTGTCTTCCAAGAAGTGGTTATTACAACAAATCAAGTGAAATACATTTTTAATAACAATAATGCATTATATATTATCAGAGGTCCTTCCCCAAGACCATTTGTTCTTGATAAAGGATACTTTTTTCTAGAAAAGAGTTAACACCACTGGTGTTACCATTGAGTGATCATGCCACCCCTACCTGTGTCCCATCTCCAGATGCACCTTTGTCCCAAAGCCTGCCCCTTCCCCAGATGCAGGGGCTGGACAATGGAAATTTAAGTACACACAACTGAAGTTAAACTCAGATGATTTTAATGTCTCCTTATGATCTGAAATCATAAGCAGTATACTAATGATCCAGTAAAACTACAAATTTGGGGAGGGGGAGAAAAGAGGAAAATGGGGGTTTTTTTAATCTGCCATATAAAATGGTGGTATATCCTGAACCTTTTCTTGTGTGCTCCCATCAAAATTGGTGGGAAGACTTCAGTGTCATTTGACCTGGATGCTTATCATCTTCTGTTTCTATAGTTTTAAATATTATTTTCCTTTTCTTAAAGGCCACTGTTCTCTGTAAAATAGTTGCCAATACTTTATTAGTATGCTATGTGTTCCAACATGTGTTAAGAGTTTTCTAGAATACTTTGGGATCCTTGGCGATAAAAGGTGCTACATAAATTTATTTATATATTTATTTATATATATATTTAAATGGCAAAATTGCCTGCCCCCTATAACACACGTACATCTAGATGTTTGCAGACAGCGTTTTTGTTGTCGTGCATGCCTTATCACTTTGTCTCCTTCACATATTAAAAAGCAAAAATTTCAGTTAAAAAAAAATAAAAAGAGAAAACATAACCACACAACTCACACATTTAGATTTCAGTCTGAAAACCTGATGGACCCGTACTGAATTCGCAGTAAATCCCATTCTAGACACTTACGAAGAAATGCACAGATACAAAGGTAAATGGTAATTATGCATTATAATGTTTAAAGAGGATTTATCCTGGATTTCAAAATATGTACAAGCCCTTCAGAAGTCAGCAGCTTTATACTGTATTCCTTGATTTCAAACAGTCTAAACATTTTAGCATTGATGTGTCTTTCTACTCACAGCCTTTGCAGTGCACCTCTTGACCTTCCAGCACTCAAGAGTGGGGCTGAGATAACTAAAATCTGGGGAAGGTAGTAAAACACCAAGCACATAATAAATTAAAGACTTGGAAAATTGTGGTAATAAGCCCTTTGGGGTAAGTCTCTTTTAAAGCAGTAGCACTGTTTAACACTACTGGAACAATTCTTGTTTTACTTAAAGCTTGTGTTAAGGAGCTTCACCTACTGCTTAGATACAAAATGTGTTTCTGTTACAGTGATGTAATTCTGTTTCAATGAGTTTCTGGCTTATATCATGATGTCTTTTGATCCTTGTCTAAATAAAAAGAGAACATTTTGGTGAAATGTTTAGTCCCACATACACAAAAAGACAAGTTACTCCTTGCACTGAACACTTCCATTTTCAAGGCATGAGGTTTAAGGAAGAAAACCATATGAATCAGCTGACTAAAATGGAAATTAACTTTGGCAAAGAGTCTTCTGGGATATCTTGTTTGTGCAAAGCCATAAATGAATGGGAACCACAGTTTCGGTCTAGATCTCACCTACATTCACTTTCAAAACTGAATCCTAGAGAGAAGATTGTTCTCACAGAAAGGAAGAACAACCAGCACCTGGAACTGGATGATGGTACTACCATGGTAATGAGAAAAAAACCAGAAACTACAAGGAATACCTGACACTATTAAGGATATTTGCATGAAGCCCTTAAGGAATCTCAGTAAGTGATGAAAAAGACTGATCTTTCATCAAAATTTAGGAATGCAGAGATGGTGGTCATGTGCATGCACAAACTCTGGGGAATTCTGCTTTAAACTACTCAACTTGAGAAAAACTGAGGCACTGGAAACCCGAGACTATTCTTTAGGTCTTTGACATCTATCTAAGGGGAGGCAGGAGGTGTACAGCTGGGTAATAGACCCAACCAAAAGCTCCAATACTGAAGCCGTTGTTTATATGCACTTAACAGAGGCGTTGCAGTTACTGCTACAAACCTGCCATGAGAGACATGGATAAAGCAACCAGCAATTTTGCAACACATGAAAATCAGAAACTAATAACTGTTAAATAACTTATAAAAAACCAGTCCCAGGTGACTGTCTAGTCTACACTTCTGCAATGGGGCAGCACTGATGTAATTATCAGCATTCATGTTCTCAAAACAACTGATGTGAAAACATGCTAAAGGTGTCAGTTGACAAATGATAGCAAACATAGATCAAAATGAAGCAAGCAAATTGGCAGGAAAAATGAGTGACTGAATTGCCTAAGGGATCACACAGGTGTTAGATATATGACCATGTGAACAGAAATGCATACAAGTATTCACACAGAGCATCTTTTTTACTGAGAACATTTTTTATCTCTTCACCATTATAAAACTGTCAACTCATATGCATTTATTAGCACTCTAAAGGAAAAAAAAGGCAGAATGACGCATTGCTATTTATTAATTTGATATTTTAAGTAGCAAAAGAGAAAAAATCCAGATATATTAAGTATGTGGAGACTCTCTAGTCTTAATAACTCTAGAAAATCTTTGATCTATGTTAATCTCATGTTATTGTGGTAAGCATGAAGGACCATCATTCATCTCACATGAGCAAGTCACTCTTGCGTGAGATGATAGATTTTATCAAGAAGAAAATTAAGTCAAAGGTAGCTGTCAAGGCACTAGGGTTTTGAGTGAGTGGAGAACCTCAGAATGGGATTTTTAACTTGCAGAATTTGATGGAGGAAGGAAAGAAATTTAATTGAACACTTCACATACATGGTACTTCATTGATCATCAAAAAGCTTTCTTCATCCAAATCTGCAGAGAAAAAGTTCTCAACCAGGGACTTTATCAGGTAGAGTGAACTTGCAAAGTAATCAACAGCAATTCAGTGCACAAATGAAAAAATGGGGTAGTTTAGTATTGGCAAGGATGCTCTTTCATTTTTCCTTTTAAATGTTATGGAGAGACGGGATTTGAGCACAGCAGTAAATGCAGGGCACGAGAATGTTGACAGGATATTAGAAGGAATCCTGTGGTGGCAGAGTCAATGTAATTCTCATCACTCCACAGAAACAGGCCTATGATATTTTATGAGCAGGGAGTACAAATAATATTCACTTTGGCTTTTAGCACAGCAGTGACTGGCAAAAATACAAAATTCTTTTTAAAATAAAAGTCATAAAATGGATGTTTTTTTCTTTTTTAATTTGGCAGGCTATGCTAAAAAACATCCAAAATGTTAAAATTAGAGGTTCATTTTTCCTTGCACTTGAGTATCACTTTGGGGTTTTTTTAGTAGTCAGTGCTGCTTTACAAGATGACACAAGAACGTTCTCCCTGACAAGCAGCAGATACTGAAGGCATTCCACTCGTGGTGAAGTTAACCAGAAAACTATCTCACTGATCATTACTGAGAGGAGTTATTGTCCTCACTGTCTGCCACAGATTCAATACAGGTCAGGTGAGCATTAGACTGTGACTCAGTTCACCTGCCAATACGCTTTAGTGCTGCTGGCAGCCTTATTCCAGCACAGTTTCCAAGAAGTGTTTGCAGCAGGACTTTAGAAATCAGCTGTGCAGGTATTCTGAAAGTTAGTGAACCTCTGGAGCTCACAGATTGCTCCAGGAAAGCAACTAAAACAGGGCTACAAAGATCTAGCATTCTTATTGCTTATTTAGCATCAAGTAAACATAAATATTTATACCACAGTCTTCTGAACTCATCACTAAATGACACTGCTACCATAATATCAGCAATGCAAGTTACCCCGACATTGTACTAAACTCCTCCAGCTGGAACAGTAAAGGCATTTGGACACTCATTTCTGCTGTATAAAATGTTAAGCCTGCACATTTTTGGTTATCTATATTAGAACTAGTACTTTTTATCTTCTTCTTTCACCTAATGTATTTCAAGTTTTCAAATTATTAAAAGAGAAACTGCACTAGACAGAAGAGCTGACATCCCATTGGTAAGGGACTGGTTTTAGCTCTGTGTTGAGCTTCAAGAAATGTAATGAGTAGACAGTTCTCAGTACCTGCTGCACAAGAACAAGCTTAAGCTCCAGCCACTGTCTGAACAGAGGACAGTGGGCTTCCCATCATGTCACCATGTACATGCTCTCCCCAAAGTCACAAACACCAGAAGATTAGCATGAGAGAAAGAATATGTGTTGAAATGACAATGAAACTGGAGGTCCATGCATATATTGTGTTCATACTAACACAAACCCTAAAATTATATTAGCTAGGAAAATAGGTCTATCTTTTGCTGTGGATGCTTGAAGACTTTTTTTCCCTTCTTCTCCACCCATGTTAAAAAAAACCCAAACACATCAATTCTCTTCATTTTCCCACACTAATGCATTATTGACTACAATGTACCAAACTTGCACTTGCAGTCTAACCCACTATTACAGCACCTTGTATCAGTACTTTAAACATTGCTTAACAAGAAAAATATGTCAATATACAATGAAAGCCTTCATTTATGCTTTCAAATTGAGGAAACTGCTGCAAGCTATGTTGTAAATTACCCCCAAGAATGTTTAACTAGGCAAAATAAAGAACAAATTTTAGTGACATCAGACGTGACTTGATTCATAATTAGCAACATTTAACAATATATTAACTTTATCTCCTTTCTATTCCAGTGACCCTTTCAGTCCTGAGCAATGTTTGTATATGCTTCCATAAATCATGTCTCAGATTTGTCAACGGGCTTGGAGTTTTGTTTGTAAAAATTATAAAGTGAACTCCTGGTTCAAAAATGTTTTGATAATGTGGAACATGGTAGGTGTGAGCTGCCTGATCTCAGCTCCACTCCAGCCTCTCTTAGAACTGAAAAAGAACTCTAATTAGTATCTGTGCAGAAGTCCATCACTTCAATAACTGATGCCACTGACTGGTGGGGCCACGCCAAACTGATCCAAACCAAGTCCTAATGCCAAGTTAGCACTCTGCCTAAAGCAACTGTCAAGTAATGATAGATTGGACAAATCTGATTGCTCTATCAAAACATTCATCTCAAATCTTGATTAGCAAACCTATTGAATTATGATTAATTCACAAGAGTGCTGCTGACAGATAAGGTACTTTATCTGACAATGTGTAGTAGTTACTTTGCCTGAAGCAAAAAAAGCTCTGAAGCTGCTGGTAAAATAAACAGTATCAACTACAACTCACTGCAAAGGATAATGAGGCTACATGCACCTTTTAATTTAATAAAGGATGATCTGTGAGAATTTAGCTTCAGCCACAAAAACATAGGGAAGGGAGGATAAGGGCCAGGAAATGACAGAAGTGGCAGAAGAGGAGGTAAAACTGCCAGATTCAAAGTGTAGAGAAGCACGGGATGGGCTACAGGGACTTTTGGGGCAGCTAAGGTGAATCACAAAATCCCCAAAATTCCTGACTTTGAGAAAAAAAGATTCCAAAATAATGGCATATGGCCTTGGTTTTACTGTCTCCTAGGAGATTGTGACACTTACATGAGATGTGACCTCATCTACTTTGCAGTTGCAGTGAATAAAGCAAATGGTTAAAAATCAAAAACTGTATTCAGCACATGAAAGTAGGAGACTTGCTTCAGTGTTACAAAATCTTGCATTATTTTTAATGTTTCGTAAAATCAAATAAAAAAGAAAACAAATCTATTGTGTTTTTGCAACTTTAAAAAAGTTGCATCTACAACAACAGCATTTTTGCAACTAATGAAAATAAAATGTCATAGATTCATCAAGCTTCTTTCAATGCCACCTCTGCACACTCACTATGAATTTGTCCCAGGCTCAGTATATCACAGCAGACGTTCCATTACAGGCTAAAGTGAAAACCCACCAGTTTCAACTCAATTTCACTGTCCTGATACCTGCATGTGCACAGGGGCAGATCCTTAGAAAGCTCTGCATTATTTGAATTTGTAGCACAGTTAGTGAAAAATAGGTACTGAAATATTTGGCTCTGACTTAATGAAGAATCCACCTTCTCCAAGTCACTTGCTAGCTTATCCTGACCTAATAATTTTACAAAAACCCTAATGCACTATAATTATGTTTCTCCCCAGCCAGTATTAACCTTTCTGTGACTCTTTCTTCTTTATTCTCTCTCACACATATTTATTTATTTTACCTAGCCTCTGTTAATCAATGTGAACTGCAGATGGGGTCAAGGAAAGCTACTTCCTCCTTTGATAGCCTCCAATGCTTTCACTCCTGGGGATAAAAATGCTTTAAATGGAGTTATATTCTAGGAAAATCAATATATGATTACTGCAAAGATTTGTATCGATTGCCCTGTTGCATTGCAAAAAGGCTAAAGAAAAATTGCATGGCACATTCCCTTCATTTTCTACTCCAGAGAACTTGCTGCAAATATCTTGAGCGAGTAAGAAGTATTGGAACTTTATTTAATAACTTAAACTTTTCTTTGTTTAACCCTGCTACTTGTGTGTTTACTTTGGAAAAAAAAATAAATCCCCACTGACATCTTTTTCTAATGCCTAAAACCAGAGAGCTACTTGTGATCCTGAAACACAAATGCACTGCAACAAACATCCAGCTTGCAATAACTTCACCCGTTTTGCATATTTCATAATAACAAAAAAAAACCCCATCCAAACCCCAAATTCCTATTTTCACTACTTTACCAGAATTGTTCATGCTTCTTCCTAGCACAGACACCACACCAAATATTCAGGCTGAATTGTGTTTTCACAGACTGCAGTGGTGGAGGAGCTGGGTTTCCTGACCTGGTTTCATTTGTCTTGATGTGACCAGAGTTAGACTTGTTTCTCCCCACAAAAGTCCTAAGAACTGGAACTAGGTTCAAGTTCAAAGAGGGTCTTATTAAAATTCTTTACAGGAATATAAAAATTTTTTTAACATATCCATATTTTGCAAGAATGGTCTAAATGCTTTCAGCAAATTGTTTTCAGACAACGATCTCTGTAATCCTGTTTCTTCTAGTGCGTATTTTCCATTTCCATTATGTGGCACACTATCCAAATAGGATACTGGTTTGACTGTTTGAATGGATAATTAAAAAGTTGTTAAATAAAGTAACACACCACAATATTTCAAAGTCACTTTGAATGAGTTCTTTGTTCATCAGTTTCCTCAAATGTAACATTGTTTGTCTCTTAGTAAGATGTTCAGAGGCCTACTGCCAAAAAATAATATGGAAAGAATAAGATAATGCTGTTTGTATCAGTGAACTCAGAACGCAAACATAAAACTATAATTGAAGGTACTGAATTTTTACCAAAATGTGCTTGTACTTCCCTATGTGCATGCAATTTCTTGGAATCTTGTGAAGAAATAAAAGGAACTTAAAATTTATAACTATCAAATTTATTGCTTTTATTTCCCCAACTCCACTGGAAAATCAGTTAATCTAGTTCAAGTACCCTAATACTTAAAAAGGAGTTGCTAGTCAGTGTCTTCGGCTTTCTGTTCATCTCCTTAGCCCTAATATATTTCAGTTTTGAAGAAATAAAAATATCATTGCGGATTCTTCCATTACTTACATTTTTCTGTTTCAGGAATACTGCAAATTATTTCGATTTCAATTACATTAAAAGGTATTTCATAGCATGCTCCATTACTTATCTTGTAGAATCCTTCAGGCTTTTCCCATGTTGCTCATTTTCATTATTAATAAATTCCTGCCACTAAGTTTCTTTTTTTAACACTTTGCGATTTTTTCTCCAATGTAGGTGCTAAAGATACCACAAATTAATGCTAAACATTCTCACTAATGGACAAAGTGACATCATTTACATAAAGAAAGGGCAACACTAAGCCACATCTGACTCACGAGACTAATTTTCAGGAATTTCCCTTCTATGGATAAGTATGTGCAAAAACCAAATAAATCCTGTTCTGGGTGAAGAGTTTCTAGCAGCTCAGTAATTTTGATGTCTGGCTATTTAACTGTTCTGGTGGGAAACAATAAAACCAAGGAATAAAGTTTGCTCACAGATTATGATTTATGTTAATTTCTAGGTGAATGAAGGGTCCCAAGTAGTCTATTTCTATAATTGGACTTTTGACATTTCTCAAAGAGTGCCTGGGGAAGAAGACAGGCACACCTTTTTACGGAATGTATATATAAGGAGAGTAAATACATACATAGATGTGAACACCTGTGAAAACCTGTCTCTTTTAACCAGACTGTTAAACAGAAAGTCTTAACTGCTGAGCTTTTCAGAAATTTGATTCCCTGTGTTTTCCAATTATTTCTTTCTGCAAAGCAATCTTACTCCACTGCAGCCAGTGCTGCCCAGCACAGCACATGCACTGCTGCTGTATCCCAGTGCTACCTGCAGAGAGGGAAAGCAAGTCCCCGGTGGGCACGACTCCACCACTGCCCCAGGGCAAGTGCTGGTCACTCCTAGGCTACTGCAGCACACTCCTGGAATGGCTGCCCAGACACAGCACTGGGGCCTTGAATAAGATAAGAATCCCCTTCATTCATACCTAGAGACTGAAAAAAATACCATTTGTACCTGCCCTGTTCTTATTCCCTACGTATTTGCACATGGCCCCATACATGGCCCCATTTCTGCAGGCAGAACAGGAGTTTGATGGATCCTTGCTCTGAACTTAGAGCACAGTTCCTGTGCTTATCCACATGCCTGTGCTGGCAGGCAGATGTTGGAGTGCCAGGAGCAGTGATGCTACACATCCCTGCTGTCCAACTTCCCTCTACTCTTCAGTGTAAAACAGGTTACAGACAAGGCATACATTTTAGGATTAATTCGATGTCATTTTGGACAGGTGTTCTGCTAACAGAATAATACATGGAACATGCACTTAGAGTCACAAAGCTAAGGGAAATAACTGCTTTTATGACATATAAAATGTATATATATATGTGTGTGTGCCTATATATGTATATATATGTGTGTTTGTATATATATCTCTCTAAAGGTAGCACCACATGCCCTTTTCTGCAAAATGAATTACAATATATAGCATAATTCACATATGCAGAAACTTGCATAAAATGGAGTAAAATATAATTTTCTGGTTTTTTAATAATTCTACTATTACCTATGAAAAAGTAAACAAAATTAATTTGAACTAGTTAATGTACATCCATAATGACTGGCTGTCAAAACATCCCTCAGATCTATAGACGACTTCTCCTAAAACAAATGGAAAATTATATATAACATTCTAAGCTTTGCTTCTCAAATTAACTTTCCTGCCAAATTATGTCAGATTCAGTATGTAGTTATACAGGAGAAAATTAATTATCAGCAAAAAAGCAAAGGGTTTTTTTTTAATTTTCTATATAATTCTAAAAATTTCACCCAAGTATTTACAATCAATTTTAAAAGTGTGCTACATACCACTAGTTAACATCCATATTAAAACTTCAATGATTAATTTAAGATTGTCTTTTTAATAGGATATTAAATCTTTACTGAAATCAAACCCTAGCCTAATGCACATGTGTATGTTGTAGAAGAGAGACAATACAGGATACACATATAAGACATTTAGGCAGCCCTGGATTTCCTTGAGCAGAGACAAGCAAAACTCCAAGCTATCCATCTAAACAAGATTGTTACTTTTGAATTACGCACTCTTACCTACCTAACAAAAATAATGCCATGAAGAAGAAAAATAGCCTCAGTCCAGCTTTTCAGCTACTCCCCAAACTCCTGTGAGAATCAATCATTAGCTAGTGTTAAATGTCTCCGTTCCACTGAGTTCAGTAGAACTAAAGCAGTTGACACTGGTTAAAACCCTAGACAAGGCTTATACACAACTAACTCTGCTCTCTCATAAGGACAATACATTTATGAAAAAACAAGATGATACAAAATGTGGAGCAGTGCTTCCTTCTGTTGGATGAACCCTCTGAACGGGGTGAGCATCTATAAGGTGACAGTAAGCAAAAGGCCCTCCTCAACCCCCTTCCCTCTGAATGTTTTTCCACATTCTAAAAAGTGTAGCCATTTTTCAGTTAGGCAAATATAACTGTGTTTTAATTTGGAGATTTTCATACGTTGCCAATTAACTATTGAAAACGGCAGCACTTTTAGCCTCAGTCTTCAAACTGTATCGATGGTCACCCACCAACGCACAGCCAGTCGCAGGGCACAGCAGTCACTACGTGTTTGGAACATGACTCTGCAGATCAGGGAATTCTCTGTCATTTGATGACCACCACGGACTGACCACAACACTCAGAGAATGGTAACGCTTGTTAAAGTAAATGTGAAGTGCTGTAGCCCACAAAACAAAGTCAGTGGGTAAGCAGAAGCTCTCCCAGACAGGAGGGCACCACTGGATGGTCAGTAAATGCCAGATTATAATCTCCATGAGAAGGGATGTTAGGTTCTCCCAAAATAAAGTTTCACTTTAATTAAAACCAATTAAAGATATCGCTCAAAATCTGGGGTAATTATGACCAGGCAACCTAGCAAATACTCAGAGTGCTACTACACAATTCCAGAATAAAAGCCTAGATTTAAAAATCGCAGTAATATATAAACACATACACAAACACACTCCTTTTAGTACTGACTCATAAAAGGATTAAGTGAAAATTGAATATAGAATCAAATACATGGAAATCTAGACCCCCATTTGACATATACATATGTAATTGCTATTCTTGTGTAATCTGTGAGTTAAAATCTGGTTTTGTTACATTCAAGAACAGAATTTCGTCAATGTACAAAACTGCATAGTTTATTAAATAAACACAAACTGGGATATAATGGCATACATTTGTTTTCATTACAAGTAGTAATGCAATATTTCTCTGAGGCTTACTACATTAGCATTTCTCTCCATGTTCCAAATGCCTTTGAACTTTCTGAAAAGCTACATCTGTTAGCTCCCTTGTATACAGCCGAAACTTACCAAGTGAATTAACTTTTAATATAAATTGCTTTGTTCACTATTAAGATTGATGTTGGACACACTGTACTGTAAGCTGCAAACTGCAATTACAATTCACTGCAATTATCTCTGGTTGTTAATAGCACAAGATAGCATGTCACTTTCTACCAAGTGTATAATTTATCATCTGGTTGGGGTTTTTTTTTGGTTTTTCCCTTCATGAACTCTTGTGGTATTCCAAATGTATAATCTTGTTGTATTTATTTCCCAGTGGTCCAACAAAATGCACAGCAAGTGCTGACTAGAACAAACTAAAAGGCAGTGCTATTGACAAGCCGTCACTTGAGCAGTAATGAACACTCTGCCTTTACTTTCACCTCACCAAACTAACAGCTTTAATTTATGATAAAGCAAACGAGAGACAACCTCCAGTTTTATTATACCCTCAGTGCTGTTTCAAATCAAGTAATTAGAAGGTCAAGAGGCAGGTCTAGCAAGCCAAACACAAATGCAAGCCCTCTGCACTGACATTTTTAAAAAATCTTGACTGTTCAAAGAGCATTTTATCCATCCCTCTTCTGCAGAGCAGTGCGAGGCAGTTTTTACCACCGTAACCAATCTGAAACAGTGTAGTTCAATTCTTTGCTGAGTAATTCAGCCCATATGTTCAAAGAGATACATAAGAGACAGTGTCTCTCTTCTCTGGGCTTCTCTTTAAAAGAAAGGTACAGGTGAGCTTTATAAACATGCTTTTCCAATAGAAACTTTCACTTAGAAGTGGCTTACTTTTTAGTATCTTTTTAGAAGTACAAGAAATTCCCCAGGATACCATAAAAAAAGAGTGAAATATTTGAAGCAAATAAATAAGAAAAAATAAATCTGTATTAGAAAGGTGAACCTAAATTCTCTAAAAGTTTATTTGTAACTTGATGAGTAAACTATTCGTAGAACTGCTGAAGAACTAGTTTTTCTTGAATGTTTAGACCAAGTGGAATAAAAGCACATAACTATATTTGGTCTTTTCAGTATTGTTACACAAATATTTACAACTAGAGAGATATAATTATGCTAATGCAGCATGTCTCCATTTTCATTATACGATATAATCTTGAATTTAAATTTCAGTCAAAAGTAACTCATAATACCTTAGAAGCTATTTAAAATTGTTCCTCAGCTGTGTACAATGAAACCTACACAACTAAGCATTCTTATTAGGCAACTGTATGCCTTAAGCTACATCAAAGGATACTCCAATGTATTATTACAGCTCTGTTATGTGGTGATTGGAAAATTACTTCCCATTAAGAAACTGTTTTTGCTGAGCCTTTGATGCGTTGTCTTAGACTACCTTCACAACTTCAGATAAATTGCTGAACTCCAGCCAGGTCTGAATAAAAGGGAACAGCTGTTTAACACAAATCAACAGTTTTAGGAAAAGATAAATCAGGATCCAAATGTAAAAGTGTGGGGAATGATTCTGAGTGCACCTATCTGCATGGCCATTGGGACCAAGGCTCTTCTCTTCCTAGAGTGTGTGTGGAATACATATTAGGAATCTTCACAGTACCTCAAAGACAGAACTTTTGTCTCATCCAAAATATTGTTATCACACCAGCAGTGTGTGATAACAATAACAGTTCCTACTGAAAATACCACACCAGAGACAGAATGGAGAGTGCCACTTGCAGACACACTAACTCCTGCACCACGTTTTTCTGTGACTCGAGTCTTGTAAAACTATCAAGCTATTTAGATCATATTTCCTTAGCTAAACAGGATGGTAGAATCCATACACAAAGGTTTAACTGCCTACATCCAGAATCACAGTTCTCAACAACCAGTAATATTTCTATGTAACCCAGACATTAGATGAGTTTAAGGACAAAAACTGCACCCAAATTAAAACAAATGTTACACAAGTATTTGCACTAGAAAACACTGAGATTTTGTAAATATTTGTGCATCATCGGAGCTTTTAGCCCCTAGTTTATACAATATTTTGGTAACCATGAGAGTTTTTAGCCCCTATTTATACTGTATTTTGGTAAGAATGTCTTACATATTTAATGTCTTTTTTAAGATTCTGTTGTAGCATTTTTGTAGTAGTAATTTTTGCTCTATCATTGCATGTTCACATGGCACATGCAATTTTACTTAATGACATAAGTGGTGTAAATGTGTGATTATATAATTAGAACATGCAGCTATGCTGTGAAGGTCCTTCTGGAACTGAAAAATCCTCAGAAGCTACTGTATGCAGACCTGAGAGAATTAACATAGCTCACTGAACTGCACTTTTTACAGAATACAAAAGGAATAATTTCAGAAGTTCTCTCAAAAAAGTTGTTCAAATAAAAGTCCTTTACACAAACCATTATAAGTAGCTTCCACCTTCCCCCTTCTACAGTTGTCAATATTTAATTTTAAATTTAAATGTTGCTCGTGCTGACAGGGATGGAAAAGTCTTGAACGACACAGTGAAAGCAGGCATGGAGTTTTATGGACATTCTGGTGAATAAGGACTTCCTTCTCTTTCCACATCTTAATTACCAGTCCTTCACAGCCAGTGCAGTTATGTGTAATTCACTCTGAATTCAATTTGGTCTAAACATCCAAATTTAGCTAGCCTGTATATTCAATTCTATACAGCCAAGTAACACCACACCAATACCTCCACAGTAGTGCTGCGCAGCACTCAGGACTGTGAAGTTTTATTCTGGCTCATATGAAAGCTCTGAAGCTGTTTTATTTCATGATTCCCTCGTGACTGTGCTGTTTTGCCCTGACAATGGTCTTCAGAGTCTATTTCTTCAAGCCTATGTTTACAGCATGAGGTTAAATTTATTTCTCTCTATTCTGTGCACTGCTATCATATATTCTCCACCACACAGATAGTGAGCTGCCCTCTCCCTACTTCACTGGTCAACAGCACCTGCAAAGATCGCTTTGCTTGTCATCTTTCCCCACAAGAAACTCCAACTCTGAAGCTTCCACTTTCCATGTACCCTCGGGGTAAGCATATTCTTTCTAAGATGCAATTAAAACTGATGGCATCTCTTTTGCTGTCCCCTCCCTGCTCCCATCTAACATTTGCTACCTCCCTTATTCAAGCAGAGCACACACCAAATGGTGAATACAAAAAAACTGTAAACCTTGCAGGAAGCTTAAAAACTAAGCACATGATATATGTGTCCTAAAATTCAGAATACAATGAAAGAACATCAGATGTTTCTGCTGCACAGTGTATTTTTAGACTGACGTATTCTATGTGTAGCAGGCAAAATCTGACTCAGATTGTGAACTTTGTCAGGTGGCAGCAGATAAGTGTGCATGTGTATGTGTGAGAAAATAAGAGACTGAACGCTTGACTTAAACATATTAGAAACTCTTCTTTGTAGCATTACCTGCTGAAATGCCATCCAAATTCACATGATTCAAACCAGATAATATTCAGTGTTAAGTATTTCTTTAGCAAACCTTTGATGGGTTCTCAAATTTATGACCTTTTGACAAATGGAGCTTACAAGGATCATTATAAGATTATGATTAAAAAAAACCCAACAAAAAAAATCATTCCTTGGTTCAGATGCAGCCATTGCAAAGCTACACAGCATTTATCTTCAAACTACTGTTCAAAGATTGTTAAGCAGTAGAGGAAGTACTGAGGATATAAGGAAATCTGTGAATCAGTGAAAGATGTTGGTATGCAGGGGTGAAGATATACCAGCTGGGCTCTGCTTCAGCTGGTTACCAGAGGGCCAGGAAGAAATTAGTCTCAGCCATCAGTTGAAAGAACACCTGGACATTAACCTGGGGCACCAATTCCCTTATGAACAAGGTAATCTTTGTTTCCTCACCAATACATCTAGAAACTAAATAATGACTATTAAAAAAAAATAAATAAATTCTTAGTCCCAAGTGTCCTTAAATCACGCCAATAAAGAAGAAAAGAAAGAAACATTTATGAAAAGGGCAGGGGAAAACACTTTGCTCTCATTTTAAGATGCAAGTGAAATAAACTGCAGTAGCTTCTCTCACCTTCTTGACAAAGGCATGCAAACATGGGGCTGGGTATAATTTATTCTTTAATTATTCTCGTTTAATTCTCTAATTAAGAGTTGATGCTTTCCTCAAAGACTTGGCTCATTGGACGAAAACAAAGCACAAGGTAATAAATTTAAGCTTTGGATAGACAGAACTTCTACACTGAAGATGGCACAAGCCCTCAAAATAAAAGCAATGCTGTACTTTGGCCAGTGGCTTGTACTTTCTCTTATTTGGAGATCTCGCCTTAGGAAGCAGAATGAGGACACAGTTTGTGTTTGCCTGTATGGATCATCCCAAAAAAATGAGTATTGCACAATTTCCATAGACATTTACAAAATCGCACATATGGCTAAGTAGAAACTATTAGTGGTGTTTGAATCATATTATATCTGGCAGCACTGATCTCCAGACTGCCAAATACCACCCAATTCCAAATACAGCACTAAACCTCTGTTTTAATACTCCAGCAGACTCTGCCCTTCAGAAACCTTCACAAGGAAAAGCCAAAGATTGAAATAAAATTATTATCTCCCCCCCCATAAGAAAGAGCTTTTTTCAAAAAGCTTTATGTATTTTATGGAAGAAAAATATTCTTGTAACAAGATATTTGATTGCTTTCCAATAAAAAAATGAAGACCATGTTATATTATTTATTTTATAAAAATTTTATATTTTTCTTTTGGTTTCTATTATCCTGTGTTGGAGGGAAAAAAAATAGAATTATTTCTACTGCCAAACTGGTATACACAGAGAAAAATGTATCTGCTACTCACACTGGAAATGAAGATGAGAAAAATAATTGGCTTTAATGATAAAATTCCATGCTTAAATGATTTTTGTTAAACTGTCAGTACATTTTGGAAGCAAATCCAAATTCCACAACAAAGTTGGCATCAATCTGCTCACCACTTATTTTTCCTCTGGCATTTTTGCTAGGGGCACCCATCATTTCCTCAATGTTTCAATCCTTCTCTCGGCAGCCAGCAGCATCCTGGTGGAGCATTTGATGATGGACATTCTATCTGCTCAGTTTTTATCAACAAATTATTGCAGCAAAACTTTACCTTACTGATGACAGGTACCCTGTTCCTAGAGAAGGAGGAAATCTAGAAAATGTTCACCAAGAAAGACTGGGAAAGAGATGGCAGGAAGGATCCAAATCCCCTGCAAGCTGAGGAAGCTAGAAAAGGTCAGAGACTTGAAATTTAGAAATGGGCTAAATGCTTCTTGCTCGTTCTGTTAAACAATGGTGTTTCTCCCTGGCCACAGAACTTCCTGAATAAAATGTGGGTTACTAAGTTTGTAAAAATCTTAGAATGATTTTTTTTTTTCAGCAGCACATTAAAAATGCAGAATTAGTTTTTCATAATCACATTTTCAATTAGCTGATTGGGTTTTGTTCTACCACTGATGAGTCCAATAAAATGCACAGAGTATTTTCCAAGAAGAGACTGTTGTCTCCTCGTTAGTATCAGTAGGTCAGTCTTTGACTGTCATAATTCAAAAGTACATAACAGTGAACGCTAAAAGTTCATGGGGGTCTCACAGATATATTGAGATGATATCAAATTTTAGTACTACCCCATACAAGTACACGTCTATTATGGAAACACATGTTTTGCAAGATTTCCAGAGGTAGCCAATGTCTTCTTAATGTGCATTTTTATGCCAGTTTTCTTTGATGTTTTGCATTAATGATAACCACTGCCCTTCAGATGCCAAGGAACAGAAATACTGTTTTCTCCCACAACGGGTTTTCTTACTCTGGTAATGAGAAACAAACCCCACTCCAGCCAGATATTGGTGCCTTCCATTTTTGGGTCAGCCTTCATCTGCATGTTATACACACACTAAAGATGTATATTTTATCTCTCAATCAGTTCATATAAGTACATGAAAGGCACATCCTAGAAATTCTTTGCTACAGCTTCTGATTCATGATGTATCTTACGGAAGACGTATTTTAGGTTGTCTGTCCTTTGATTTCCCACAGAAACTAATAAATAATCAACAAAAATATGATTAAAGATGTTGCTTGAACTCTCAGCCAAAATGAATACTAGCTAGTTGAAAATCTTTCTGATCCAAATATGTTTATCTTAGAAAGAGAATTCTAACTCAGATTTTAAAAAGCCTGATGAAGGGTAGAGCTAAGTTTTGACATGATCTTTTCATATACAAAATATCTCTTGAAATAAGAGGGAAAGGTTATGAAACTTGAAATTACAGAGGGATGAAATAGGGCTTAATAAGCTAGAAAAATATTCATTTACAATTGCAATCCTCTCTCAAAAAAACAACTATAAAAACATTTGCAATCTGCATCAACCAGCACTTGATGCATTCCTGTGAACACTGCTCTAAGTCTTTGTTCAAGTAACTAAAAGATCACAGTTGAAAGTAGATATTAGATTTAAAGTATTCTAACTTATATCTAACTTCCCAAATCAAAAGGTGAGGAATAACTAAAATGAAAACAGCAAACTGAGTATTTCCTGTCATTCAATTCTCTGTAAGTCCACCTGTTTATCCAAAAGTCTATCCCAAATTTTTCAAACATATTCAACAAATTTGGCAGTGGGCTTAAATTGAACTTGAGAACGTACGTGAGACTTTTTTCCTTGTCGTTACAAGTATAGGCAGAATGAAGAAAGACACAGTTAAAAAGTATAATTTATCAAAACATATATGACCTCTAGCGTTTTTAAAGTAGTATTTATTTTCAAATAGGCAAACCTGAGATACTTGCATAAACCAATTATTGCTATCTGTAAATGCTCAAGATCTGACATATAAACTTATATTTTGTCATGAAAGAACAATTTTAGAGGAACGACAAAGTAAATACCAAAAAAAGGGATTATATGTAAGAAGTCAGGGAGTGCTAACTAAAACTTTCAGTTGTTTTCTCACAAAAATATTGCTAACTGACCAGTTAGCTATTAAAAAAAATTGTTTTACAACTCAATATGATAACTACCATACGTGATAGAAATGCATTTTGTCAATTCTACATAATACATACTTATTTAGCCAATTTATACATTTTACTACTATGGAAATAATCACTAACTATTTAAATATTTAGTAAAAGTGATAAAAAATATTATTTACATCTACCTTTAGGAAAAATTGAAAATGTACAAGATGATAATTTCTTGAATAGTTGTTTTTCTAATTAAAATAAAACTTAGTGCATTTGATATACTATGAAAAAACCTCCTTATTCTCTAATTTTTGTCTTTCACATCCAGCAAGTCTTTAAAACCAGCAGATCAAGTCCTCTTACATATCAATATATATAAAGGTTAGAATAGGAAAAGAAGCTTTCTTGCATTTTCAACTCTCAATTGGTTTCTCAGCTTTGAATGAATTAGTCAGTGAACCATAATGAAGGGAAAACTCTCTCTGCACGCTGCCACTGCTGCCAAAAGCCAGCTTAGCAGTTTGGCAGCCCTGCTCCAGGTGTTTAACTCCTTCAGCCATCTGACTTAAGCACTTGAGCTGTAAACAAGTGTGCTGCTTCATTATTGGGTTTCATTGATCTTAAGATGTCTGTACAGCCTCATGCTGATTTTCACATATTTATTTTAAAGCAGAATGATACAAATAAAAATGTCAGTGTTCATTAATTTCCTTACACTGATTTTCTTTTTACTTTCTCTAACTTCTACATAACATATTTAAACTTGCCTTTATATTTATTAACAACATAGACCTTCATGTCTCTACATAAATTTTTTCAAGTACATTTTTAACAGAACCTGAAGAGGACAAACAAGAACAATGATTTCTTGCAGCTTTCTCAGCCAGTCCTGCTCAGCCCTTTTAGCAGGCAGCTCTCACAATAAATTTTACAATTGAGGTGAAGAAGTCTCCTTAACTTCACAATTTCAATCACAAGAAAATTTCAGTTCTTCAAACCATTTGCAGTAATGACACAAACAGAGCCCAAGCAGATCAACAAAATGCCTCTTTCCTCAAAGGCATGTAGGTACAGCATGGAAATTCATGTCCAAAGCGTAGGAAACCCATATGCAGCTACTTAGCCCTCCAGTACGACAACTTTGTTCCTGGTAATGAGTGTTAGCAGTTTAAAAATCCTGATGATAAAAAGCAGATGCCCAGAAAAAGCTTAATTTGATTTAGAAGGGAGATGTATCTCTAGCAGATGACCTAACCCAGGGACTGGGTCTGTTTTAACAGGAGCTGCCAGAGATTGACTTGCAGGCAGTGTTCTGTGGTGGCAAACCGGGAAGACCTCGCAATTCAGGGAACGTCCCCTGCGGTCCAGCTGTTTACACAAGGCTTCAGACGGTAATAGCTGAGTGATAAAGCTTGCACATAATCAGCAGGACCTAGTCATCTTTCACCTCTTGTTTATTCTGATAGAAAATCAAACTATGAAAAGTTCACAAGCAGGGATAATGCAGTGCTCCCAAGAACTCCATTTTACCAACATTATTGCATTCTTAGTACCCTTTTCATCGGACTCAAAGCAACTTTATTCTCAAAAAAAAACCAGCTTTCAGAACCAGTGTAGGCAGTGTCCAACACAACACCAAGATGAAAGTGACCCTCGTGCAGGAAAGCTTTCAGTGTGCCACTCCAGGAATATGCTCAGAAATACACAGAGATGATTTTTTTTACAAAAAAGGACATAAGCATTTCTATTTATCATGTAATTGAAACACTCTTTTATCCCCCTCTTCTGTGTACCTTTTTTATTTATACTCTACAGGCAACATAAACAATGATTTTACAGACTTTCAAAGAAATTTTGCAAGGGAAATAGGAGGATTCAGGTAAGCAGAGGAAATATATCTTTACAGTAAACAGCTGATACTCTTGACACATTTTCATTCAGTATGTAATTCATGGGAATAGCAGCATTGAAATACTGTCACAACATTATCTGCACTAGCAAAAAAAAAAAAAAAAATCTAGCATTACTGAAAGATGATCTGACATTTGGCCTTAAGTGAAGGAACGCAAACAAGTTTAATATCTCCTGCTGAAAGAATGCTCATACTCGAGTATCTCAACCCAGCCTCAAATGCACTAACACATCTCACTAAAAATCCTTTGATTATCAGTGGTGTTTCCAGCATCCATTAAACATAATATTGTTAGTGTAGTTCAAACATAAACCATTTAGCTTGTAAGTAAATGTGATTTTAAATCTACCTTAGGTATGGAGGCTGGAGACATCCACTCTCCTGTCTGTACAAGCTGCTCTGCACAGTTAGCTAACTAGTGCTTTCTCACATTTCATGAAGAGACTCCTCCAAACTCACTGAGGGAATTCCTGAAAGGACTATGAAATTTCAGCCAGAGCCCCCAAACCAGAGCATGAACCACAGAAAGACTCAGCCCTTTTCAAGACATCAAACAGTTTCTAGTCTGTAATTTAAAAAGCAATTAAAAATTACAGAAAGCACAATGTCTGTGTATGCGATCTCAGCAACTGCTCTGTGGGTTGTTTCATCCCAAACCTGTGTAAACTAAATTTTAAGGAAGTATTTCTCTCTCTGAACAAGTCCTTAGTGCATATTTCATATCACTTATGGTATTTCAGAGGACAACATAAACAACTTAGGTGTCTCAGTACAAGCAGTGCAGAACTGAGTGTCACACACACTGGCACACGCCCAAGTTAACTTCTGTGAATTACAAAAAAGCAAAACGATTTGCTAGCAGAGAACACAAAGATCTGAAAGAAATGGATTAAAAAATATTTTTGTGCTTCTTCTATTCAACAACTAAGTGGATAGGAAAATGTGTATTTTCAGTTTGCTATACAAAAGAATAGGTCTTTTATGAACTATTATTTTAAAAATTAAGCTTTATCCCAAGTACTCTATACTTGCAAAAATTGAAAATAGCATCCCACCACAAGCATGACTTGTAGGTAGAGACTTGAGAGGAAACACAGTAGGCTGAAAATAAAGTTGTTGCATATGTGTAAACTAGCACAGAGTTAATTTGAGATCTGTTGTACATAGAGGGAGCTGAAGGCATGTTTTACTGTGCATCAATGAAGAATGTCAATGATTGGCTCTATAAATCAAAATCAAACTAAGCTTCACTTACCTATTAACTGTTCATAAGGAGCAAAAAACTTTTTTCATTACAGAATACCTAACAGCAACAGAATTTAAAATGCAACTGAACTCAATAAATATACAAATATATTTACTGATTCTACATAGAAACATCGTTTCTGCCTATGGTCCTCCATCTTCTTTTGTTATCTTGAAAAAATTATTCTGGCATACTATAATAAATACTTACACATCAGAATATATAAAATATATTAAATGCCAACAGAAAATGCCAGGAATGCTATGTAGTGATGGCAGTTTTTGTTGACTAGTTTGTGAACAGCCACCTCATCAAATGTGCCATAAAGACTATAATTAGCTGGTGTTGGCTAGGTATGTGCATGAAGGAAAACAATGAAACCAAGTATCTAGAATCTGAATCCTAAACTTGAACAGCCCCAAAACCCATTTCTAGATAATTGATCTCTAGCATGCATCTGATTTTCCAAAAGATTATTAGTCACTTGCTCTGAGATGTGGTACACATGTTCTCTATGATTCTGGACAGTATTTGAAGCTCTGTTACAGCTATAAGAAAAATCTCTGTAAAACTCCTGAATGAAATCCTGGCTGTTGTTAATAACAATGTTCTCACAGGCATCCAAATAGCTCTGGATTTCTTCATGTTAGGAAACTCAAATGATGGAAGTATTAATAAAAAATGTAAAATTCCAGTGAAAACAAAAAAAAATCAAACATAGGCTAATCCCTGAATCCTACTGCCTATTTTGAAGGTAAAAGGCTGAGCAGCAGATAGGGAGAGTGAAAAACCATGTGAACTGCATCAACACAAATTCTCAAGCAAAGGCCCTGAATGGATTTTTACATCTTAAATCTCATTATTATTCACTCTCAAGTCAATACGACTACTAAGAGACCAAAGAACCCATAGTATTTCCACTGTACAGTGTCCTTCAATAATGTCTGAGTGGTTAAAAATACTAAAGATTAAAAAAGACAAATTATTGCATTTATAGGCATTATTTAATAACTATCTTAGCAAAGAAGAAAAGACAGAAAAAGCAAAAAAGTGGTCATCTGTGATGAGCAGTAACCATACAGTAATAACACACTCCCTTCAGCCATGGCCACTCCTGTCTCCAAACATGAACTATTTGTCTTCAAGAATTCTTAGCCTGTATGAGCATATTTAACTGACTTGTTCTACAAGTTGTTTTTAATTGCCTTAATGTGAAAAAAATCAGTGAGAATTAAATTATCCTCCAGATCTCCCAACTGTGTTGACAGCTGCAATAAGAGAAAGATCACATGAAAGTACATTTTCACCAAACATGGACAAACCCATGGAAATTGGCCATGTTGACACTAGAAGTGAAAGCTGACTAGAACTATTACACTAATGCTTATAAATAACTATAGCAAAATGACAATTATCCTTCATTTTGATTCAGAGCCATGCAGGGAAAGAAAAAATATCTAGCATATAACCTTTTTAAACCAGTAATATAATACATTCATGCTCCTGTGGTATGATGCCAAGGTAGTTTTTCCTCAAATATTACATCCCTGTGTGAATTTGCTGGGGATTATTCTATCATCTACATTAATGTCATTATATTCAGATTTTCTAGAGACAGAATTGAGTTCTTCATTACCAAATTACCTCAGATGATGCAGCACAAGATAACAACCCCTATGTTCCTACAGAACCCAATGTTCATTGCTTCTTCTGGAGGTGGATTTGAGACAACTGGATTTGCACAGTCTGAGTCTCAATGCAGTATTTTTTCCTAGGATACTTTATTCTTTATCTCTGTTTGACTTTCTGTGGCACATTTCAGAGCTGTCCTAGATGAGTTCAGAGCACAATTCTATCACTTTTAAAGAGAATCTGCACACCAGATTTTTTGAATCTTCTTGATTTAGTCTAACATTTCTTTGCTACCTTTCTGAAGTAGTCTAAGCACAGGAAATGCACATCCCTCCTCATTCTCTAGACTGAATGTCTGGATAACTCCATGTAACATTTTCTGAAAGACACAGACAGCAACTCTGATGTGCTGCTGACTTTAAATGAAGGCTGCATTCCTACGGCTATGGCAACCACACAAGTTTTCAAAAGGCACATTTATTTCAGATCTTATCTTGAAGAATGAACAGAATTTTGACTGACTCAAGGCCTCTGCCAACAGCAGCCAGCACTGAGCATGGAGCTGAGACCCTGGGGAGAGAAAGTCAAGCGGGTGGAACTCAAGGTGACTAACTGCCCACTTTGTACTGGCAGCCAGCACATTCCAAAAATAGGGCACTGCACTGGCTGGGGAAAGATCTTGTTACAGCAGACAGAGGATATTACTAGCACAGTGTGTGTCAGCTACTATTTGTCCCTACCAAATAATACTTTGGGCCAAGCATGCAAAGACAGCTAAGGCCACCCTTGGTTTTGGGCCAGGAGGTTTAACCCCACTGCTACCACACAATTTGTGGCGTAAACTAGAAGGCTGTCATAACATTTGTGAATGTGCTTACAAATCAAATAAACTGCTTCATTTACAACTATACCGTAAGTGCAGAAGTGTAGTGTAAGGCTACTGATTTTTATCATGTACTTCCACAGTTGTGGAGCAGAATTTCCTCTAAAAGAAAGTCCATTTAAACTTGCTGTTCCTCATGGCAGACAAAACATAGAGCACAATAAGGCCAGTGATCACCTCCCTACTATCCTTCAGAAGCATAAAGACCCCCCTGTACACTAAAATGCCCACTCTCCCCAAATATATATGTATAAATTACATATCCACACATATATGTACATACACACGGTACACATATTTACCTGAAGACAAGTTTAGCTAATGTGATTTGGACTGCTTTTCAAATGTTAATATCAGACATGAAATTTAGTTCAGATTCATCAGATAGAATTTAGACTTACCTAGCCTGAAGGAGTGTATACTCCATTCTTTACAAGGCACATTTTATTTTGAGCCTGGATGTGCTAAATGTCAGCAAGTCACCCTGTGAGGAATATTGCTGTGGCCCTTCTCTCTTATGCTGATGGCTTTTAAAGCTACACTCAGCTCTACTGTGGAAAAAGAGGTTTCATAGACCACATGAGCTACCTTTATTCGAACACTTACTATCACATAATAATCAATTTCTTACTGGAGATACCAATACACCAGTACAAAGTCTAGAAAACATGTTCCTAATTCTGTGTAACCAAGCCTGAGCAGCCTGAAGACTTTGCAAGTCCCCACAGATGCAGACTGGCTGTGGAGGACAGTGTGGGACAGCCCTCCAGCTACCTGCTTTGTCAGGAGGAACCCAGGAGGAGCTTTCAGGGCTTTGGGAAAGCCTCCAAAGGAGCACAGAACCCACAGAACATGGGCAGCCTTTATGGTCTCAAGGAGATAAGAAAATACACTGTTCATTTCAGGCCTTTCTTCTTCTCTGTCCTTCTCCCCCATTCATAATGATGGCAAAGTTACACTTTTTGCTTGCAAACACCATATTTAGTACAACGCAAATCCAAATAGAGGTTTTCTAAATGTGCCAAATGTAAGAACATCTCCACATTTAATAGTGCTGATAAAATTTCCAGCCATAATAAACTCTGATCTTGAAGACTTCAAGGTATTAGAAGCTTAATGTAATAATCACAAAGAAACAATTATTATACAATTAGAAAGACACATGTCAACCGTGTTTACATTTTTTAAGAAACTATTTGTTGATTAAATGCTGTGCTTTGTGTTGCACAATGCCCAGTAGATTATGTCTGTGTCCTTCAAATCCTTCCTTCATAAGCACAATGCACAGCTTTTACATTTTATCACTCTTATAAAACATTCAACAAGATTTTCTTTCAAAACCAACACTTTTTGGAATGGAATAACAGCAAAAAAAGGACACTTTCTTAGCTGTCATCTTAGCACTAAATAAATAAAATGGATACCAAGGTTCACATTAACATGATAAACATTACAAACACAGATTTTGATTATTTCAGGAGTCTTAAAAGGTTTTCTGAAGAGTGAGACATAAAATAAAAGAAATAGAAATGTAAAATAACCCTTTTCTGTGCTATAAATCACTGAGCTGCTTTTCCCAAATCCATTAATAAAAACAGTGATTGTATTTCATGTTCCAGTTATCTACAAAAGACCATTCTTAATTGCTCTTAAGGCATCATGTTTTATTTAAGCTAGGTTCACATTTTATTATGGAAGACTAATGGGGCATAGACTCCTAGCAGAACTTATTTGGACCAGTCAACTATAAAAAGGGTATAAAAATAGTTATGGAGGCAAAATAAAAATTAAAAACTACAGCTAAGCTTTCAGATTTACAGGTCTAATAAAATGTGTCATAAACTTTTGCTTTCATTCCAAAGCTTTGTTGTAAGAACATGCAGAATCTTTTCCCATTTCTAAAGTGTATGTTCAAAAGTTAAATCCTTCTATTTCCATTTCCATTTTTACTTGATACTCTTGCCTTGGTACATGTAATTTCTTAAAATTTATTGCTATTTCATTAAATATCCCTGCCGATCAGAATGCAAGAGTGATAAGAAGGAGAAACATTACAGGATAATAATAATAATAATAATAACTTAATGGCATTTCTCGTTAATGAGGTAATAACAAGAGGCCTTCAGGCTTTCTGCTTCAAAGTTTATTTAACCAAAGCACTTTATTTTTATCTTATTAACCAGAACCCTCAAGTTGTCATTGCCCTAATAACAATTCTAATACCAACTGGATTCATTTATTAAATTAGTTAAGGAATAAAATAATAAACTTGACCTAACAACTTTAAAAACCTCATGATATTAGACTAAGATGAACTTGTCTGGATGCAACACTGAGTTTGTACTGATTTGAGACCATAGGTGCTGCTCTGCTGTTTGCAGCAAGATCTCCCAGAAAAGACTGAAATCCTAATCCTCCACCCTATGTAATTATTTTCTAGATCAAAGAAATTAGCACTTGTGTCCTTAATAATTCTAGCTCATTTATGTAGTCCTGCATTTATGTAATCCTGCCTACTTTTGCTTATTAGCTGCAGCTGGATACCATTACATTATTTTTCCAGACTTAATTGTATTGATGCACCTGAGCTGCAAGTCAACTACAAATCTCTTGATATGTGGTATATGATTAGGGAAAAAAACCCCCAGTATTCTTAAAAGACAAAAATCAAGCTGAAAATTGACTGTCACAATGGAAAGCAATCTGAACAGACAGAACTATTCCAGACTTGTGGGGCCAGCTTTCTTTACATATTTCCTAATTTTTAATCTAATCTTACAGTATTTAAGAATATTCTTGATTCTACTGGTGGTTTGTTTTCATGGTAAAGCCACATCTTCAAACGGCTCACACATCTTACCTGCCACAGAACTGGAAAAATAACACCACTGCCTGCCATGACAACAATAAGGGAGGCAGTATAAGAATTTATCTTTTTTTTTTTTTTTTTTTTTTTTTTTTTTTTTTTTTTTTTTTTTTTTTTTTTTTTTTTTTTTTTTTTTTTTTTTTTTTTTTTTTTACCTACAAGGGTAAATGACTATATATTAATATTTTGGAACAATCTGGTGGCAAAGAGGCAAAAGGATTTGACTGAAAGCCGAATGCTAACAAGGTGCACAGTCACTGAATGGGTTTTGCTCAAGTTTAACTATAAACTCCCAACAGCCATGGAAGCCACACTTCTTGTTCACAGAGAGGGCAGTTCTTTAGGACAGTGCCACAATACTCAGTTTCAAGTACTATTTTGGTAGGCTGCATTCTGCTAAATATAACAAATTTTCAGGCTGAAGGAGCTATGAAAATCTGTATCATATGAACTGAGTGTAGTTTCTCTAATTGTTCTGCTCCATTTCTGGCTGTACTAGAATTAACCAAGGCAAATTATTCATGTGGAAATATTCTCATTTCCTAGGTGAACAGCAAGTCCTCCACAGAGAAAACTGCTTCATTATGCACATAGGCAAACTGACGTGTGCAAAACTGTATGTGCAATAGATAGCTCTATTTCCCCCAGATATCAGCAGCTAACAGGTTTAGCTCTAATTCCCCGTCATACTCGTCTGCCACAAACACTTTTAAATAGAAGAATCTTGAACTGGCTCAGGTTTGTTCCCAGCAGGCATACTTGTAAAGATAAAAAGACTGAGAATTTTTTTCCCCCTGCTTACTCCCTATTTTGGTAGTTTCTAACAAGAAGGGCCAAGGAAGGAATGGAATGTTTAGAACAGCATCACAGTCTGATCTTGCAGAAAAAAACTCCACAAGAGCAGTTGAGCAAAGTAACTCTGTTCCTATTCCTGGCTTTAAATTTCGATGCCAGGTTGTCTTTAATGTCTGGTTCTCAAAGTTTGCCTACTCTTAATCCTTCTTGCTAAAAAAATTGTTTTGTTTTGTTTTGTTTTTCATCCTACAGCTTCTGGCAGCAAGTGGTATGTAAATGTTCAGTAGCCCATCTGAACCCTGTTTCAGAACAAAACAATTTCAGTTTCTAAGTGTCTGAATTACTTTAAGTAAATCTGAGGATTTACCTATTGAAGCTTGAGCAGCTCCCTTTCAACTCTGAATGAAGGAAGAATTACGAGACTGGAGTTATTCAATGAGAGCTATCTGTCCTGGCACTTAATCAAAGGGATTAGGATTTGGAAAGAAAAGCCTACAGGTGATCCTCCAGGAAGCATACCAAGCAGTTATCAAAAACATACAAGTTCAAAGCAGCTCAATTTTCATATGTTAAAAGTATTTGGATGAAGCCTCAGGCTTGTTTCTAGGTAAAGAATTGTGTTAAAGCTGTTTGTACTTGCATACTTAGTAGACAAGGGAATGAAATAGCATGTGGTGAAGTAGTACTAGGTCCATCTAACCCTGATGTAACACAATAAATCAATCTTGTCCTGTTAGTGAAACATGATCTGATACTGAATCCAAGTTTCAGTGCTCTTTTCCTACTCTGGCACTTGTAACAGACACTCATTTACCTCTTCAACAAAGGAAGTTATCATAGCATAAAGAAAAGATGTTACATGCCACATCAAGTGCTTTAATAATTGTTATTAATCATGTAACTATGTTCTCACCTTCCACTCAATACATTGAACTTAAAATATATTCTGTATTTTTGTAAGATTGTTTTAAAAATTCTAATAATCAGAGATCTGTCTTAGTCAACTCAAGGTGTCAGCAATCAAAGGTGACATTAATTCACAGCTACAGTGATTTTTATTTACCACAAGCATTACATGACACTGGCATAAAAGGGCAGGTTAGAGACATGTTCTGTCTCGTTGCCAAAAGAGGGAATGCTTGAATAGTATGGCTGGACCAGCTGTGGATCCAGGACAAGGTACTTAGAGGTTCTAAGCCTCCCCAGCACACCCCTGAGATGGCTTTCCTTGCCAAGCACAAGCAGTTAGTTTTTACACAAAATAAATGGAGGTACGGCTGTCCAGAAGGAGACAGAAATTGAAAGAATCCACTGTACATATTAAGTTCCTACTGAAAATCTCCATAAATCATACAGGCAGTCACCATGTGAGTTAACAGTGACCCATTCTCTGCAGAGTTTACCCAGCCTGCAAACACGGTGAGAGGTGCAGAGAGCAGAGTTATCCCCAGCAGCAGCAGCTGAGGGTCTTTGGCACCAGCGGTCTGGAAACCGAGACAGTTCCTACAGTACTGAGAGCATGGCTTTGGGCCACAAAAAATTCCTAAAGCTCAAGAGGTTTTAAAAATGTACACGAACATCTCCCTGGACAGATGTTTATACATCTGTATATATACATCTCTCTGTGTATATTTATACATCTCTATATATATCTATTTCTATAAGTCATTATCTTAGCTTGAGGGCAAGTGCTTCACCGCTCAGTCCACAGTGAAGGAGAACGGCACTGAAAGGGAAAAAATTATTTCCATGCAGAAAGGAAGAGGAAATATGTGGAGTATCCCAGCTTCCAGTCTTTACCTGACAAAGCTTATAAAACTTCTTTGTGTTTCTTTTCTGCTATCATTACCATCCTGTGTACACACCATTCGTATAATCACAGAATATTCTGAGTTGGAAGGTGCCCACAAGAATCTTTGAGTCCAACTCTTTACTGAATAAGAGACAACCAGTTAACTGAAGTCTGCATGTAGGAAGTAAAAATTTCTGTATCCATCAATTTCTCTGGCAAACTTATGAAGAAAATTTAGAGTACCTTATCCAGAGAAGTTAACTGGGCTCAGTTAACACAAAAGCAGAAGATAAATTCCATGAAATGACAAAACTTAGGAGTTACACAGTGTATGTGGGAAAAGCATCTTAAAATGTTTATATGCTCACAAAAATCTGATTTGTCAATATTTGTAAAACAACTTAGTGATAATTTTTAAACAAGACTTGGATTGTGGACTTCTCATGAAGATCCAGGCTTAGCTAATTCAAACAAATATGGGAAAACAAACTAAGTGTTTAAAGAACATTATTTTGAATGTAACATTACAGATTGTTCAGAATAAATGCATTACTGATTCTTGAAATACAAACCTTGTAGCAAACAGAAATTGTAGCAAAGCTACTGGGCACAATTGAGACAATTGGGCACAATACCTTAATCTGACTCTGTAGCTTCCTATCAGCTTTTCATTGGTAATTTGCAAATTACCTGCCTAAATACTCTTCAGAGACAATCTTGAAGTCCTCACTTGGGCCAAATTCACACTTCAGAGCAACAAGATTTAGTTTTTTATTAAAAGCACTTAATAATAAGGAACTGGAATACATTTAAATTGTATTCTGATTCTGTCTCCATAGTCTCACACGTTTATGTTCATGCCTGTAGAATCAGGGCCTAAAATGTTCATAGGTAAAAAGCAAGATGAAAAATGTGCAAAAATTTTCCTATGTGTCCTTCACAATTACTCTTTAAAAAGGCAGAGTTATTGAACAGGAACATATATTGAAATATTGAAAATCTGCTAAATATATCCTTGCTCCAAGTAAAAGATACATGATTTATTTCGAACTTATGCTTCTATAAGTGAAACTAAGGGAGTAAGAAGTCTTCCCTCACTAACACAGGCTTCAAGGCCTTGCATTATGAAAAAGCTGTGTGCTAGATTACAGAACATAATACTTAATATTTTTAGACTGTTGATAGACAAAAGGGCTATTCTAAATAAATTCCAATGTTTTTAAAGATCCCAGTTATTTTAGAGAATTGCCAGGTACCCTAATTCATTCCTGTATTTCACTTGGGACTTACACCTGTACCAATAGATGCTACTCACAATCCTGACATTGTGCCAGACACCACAAAAACAAAGAATAATAATCAGCTATGAAGAATCTAGAGAAAAAAAAAAAAAAAAAAAAAAAAAAAAAAAAAAAAAAAAAAAAAAAAAAAGAACAAATAGGGCAGGAGAAATTCTGTGTTATGATTACAGCAGTACAGAGACATTAAGTACCTTCCCTAAGTACCTACATAAAAGCAGAGAGAAAGCTGGAATTGAGTCTATATCTTTTATCTCTCTTTCCATAGCATAGAAAACAAACCTATCAAAATCAACAATAGTTGAGGGCACTCGGCACTCTGTAAGACCAGCCAGCAAGAAGTTCATCTTTCTTTAAAATAAAGCTACTGGAAACCAAATATCAGTGTCATTCATAACTGTGTAGCCTCACAAAGATTCCTTATTTCAGTGGAGATCCTTGGAATGGAATTTGACTCTGGAAAGTCAGTATTATTGAAAGACAGTATTATTGAAACTGATAAGTTTGGTAAGGAATTTTAACTAACTTCAATGGAGTTCCTTTGGATTTACACCAGCATAACAGTGTACTTGTCCTTGTACAGCTATACCAATTAGCTCTCATAAAAATAGAAAGAGCTGTTACCATCACAACATAAACACTGGAATACATCTTGTGTACACTACTTAAAAAAAAAAAAAAAAAGATGTATTTCATGATTGCTACAATTCTATTTTTATGTCTTTTTGCCAAAAAGAAAATATGGTTTTAATATAAGTTTACATCTGCGTGGTATTACATGCATGTAAAACAGATGTAACCCAATTACATTTTCATTTAAATTGCTAAATAGCTACTTAAGTAAAAAGCTAAAATAACATACAAACAACAGTTACTATAATAACAAGTGTTCTTAGAATTAAATGAAAGGGATCAAAGCTACAGCACACAAAATTTGAGCTGGTCTTTGAAAAAGATACAGTGACACAACAGCACTGTATTGATTTACTCAGTAATTTAATGTCTCTACAACTCAGCCAGAAGACACATCTCAGTTTAGGAGAGACACATGGAGGAAAATTCAGGCAGTTTATACAGAGACTTTAGGTCTCATAAAGACTAGACATACTCTACTAGAGTTTATGTAGCAAAATCCCAAACTGGAAATCTGAGTATCAGTGCAATGCATTCAACTTGATTATAGTTTTAGGCAGGCCTGCCTGAACTGGCTGGACTCAGGAATCACAACTAACATTTAACCTGAGTATGATTTTTTTTATTTTTAGCAGAGAATTGCTAAAATCTCAGAATAGATACCATATTTACTTCTATTTCTATGTACGCAAACATTAATCTGAGTGACTAATAATAATAGAATAGTATGATGTGTACAGTGAAAGGACTAAAATCAACTCTCCTTGATTATTTAATGAAGGGAAAATAAATGTAATTTTCATTTGGACTTATTTAGCAGAAAGGGCTAAAATTTCAAAGCCTGGATACAAAAGGGTGACTTGCATTGGTAAGGCACATCTAAGCATAAGTGAGATAGTCTAGAAAAGGAAATACAAATACAGCATTCTGTATTCCTGCTGTCACTCTCAGGAACTTAAGATAGTGGTAATGTTTTGTATCAAAATATTTGCATTGCATGCAAAAAGCTGTGACTTCACTGGAATATCACTTGAGGGGAAAAGCAATCCTATATTTTTATCTGCAATAAAACCTATCTTTTAATTACCTTATTTGTTCACACTTTTATGAAGTTTGCCATCTGCACGCTTTTCCATCCAAGGGACTTGTACAGACTTGTGTAGGTGGATAATAAGTTTATGAAATTTCTATCTCCTGCCATGAACCAGCTCTTATGTAGGTCTTGTGAGTACATCTACACTTTGTTAGAGACTGTTCTTTGTATCCTATTACATTTCTATGTACTTGTTAGGCTGCATATGACTAATGAACATTCAACAAGCTGATTAGCAGAGTTTGGTAGGAACATGCAGAAGCAGGCCTTTTTGGTTTTCCTAACAAATTATTTTTCTATTAAAGAAACAGTTAAGAATAGCAATAAAATCATAGAATCACAGAAATCTTCGGGTTGGAAGTGACCTTAAGGATCATCTTTTTCCAGCCCCCTGCAACCTTCCACTATCCCAGGCTGCTCATAACCCCACCCAACCTGGCCCTGAGCACCTCCAGGGCAGCCACAGCTTCTCTGGGAATCTCTTCCAGTGGCTCATCCGCCTCACAGGGAAGAATCTCTGCTTAACATCTATTCTGAACACCCAAATGTCACCTGGGAAGTGCTTTTGTCTGTGAGCTTGCTCTGCTGACACTGCAAGCAGCAGTAATCTGACCAGACTGACTCCAGGTGGCCACTCCCTGCTAAACCACCCTCTCCTCTTGTTATTTTAGTCTTGAACTGTAGCAAACTCTAAGGAGTAACACAGCTGAACACGTGTTTCATCTGCAGCAGTTTGAGTGCAGGACAAGGTAAGTAAAAGTACAAGGTATTCAACCTTTCCACTTCTCCAAAACCATAGGTAATGTAATTTGCAAGAGAAACAAGGGGTTTGCTGAAATGATAAAAGACACATTTGAAACAACTTCAGTTCCAAGGTCGATGGAAGTTCAGATTGCTCAGAATTGAATTCCAGGTACTCAGTAACTGTTGAGCTCAGGACCCAAGTGAAATTCACGTTTAAGGTTCTCAAAATCTGTATTCTTTCATTCTGTTTTATTAATAGTCTACTCTTCTCTTGCTTTTATGCATCCAGACATGACTACCAGAGGTTCAGTATTTACAGACAATTACTTAATAAATAATAAACATTTTGATTCTGTTCAGAAATGTGACCTTGAAACCAAAAGTTGAAACCAAAACCATGTGCTCTGAGGGCAAACCAATTTGGGGGGAATATGCAAAGCCAGGCAGCAGATTTGAGTAGTCCCTGTTGCTGTTGTTCATCAGAAGGAAACAGGACTACTGGAAAGTCCTATTATTAATTATCAATCTGTCTTAAAAAGACAGATTAAATAACATCACCAGCTTCATGTGCAACCAGTTATTTGAAGCAAAGGTTTGGTCTCTCCTCCTCCATCCTTTATGCAACCTAGAACTAAGAGGAGTCAGAGCTGATGACAGCAGGCTGCAGATATTCCTGGCTTCCAAGTACCTCTCCTTTTGTGCACTGAGGCTGAGTACATAAAGGCTGAAGTACATTTTTACATGTTTCAGTATGAGATCTAGATCATCTAGAAAAGACACGTTTATCTTGCAAAAGCACAGCTTATTCTTTGCTCATTGTAAAGAAACAATCTTGGTTAAATGAAACATGAATTAACTTGCCAGGCAGATGTTATTCTGGTGTTCTCTTCTGTTTGGTCTGGATAGAATAAATCAGCTTTGTAAAAACTTCCATTTTCACATGAGGCCCTGTATTACTATTTATAGAAAACTTGTGATCCGAATGAGAAAAAGAACTGTGTGTTTTTCCATTGGAAAAAATCAACAGTAGTTTACTTTATCATGAAAGGTTCAGTGTATGCAGTCACAAGCATTAGAACACTGACACTTCTAAAGGAGGAATCAGCCTCTGACCCTATTTTGAAGTGCCAATACCACTTTAGTGCTTGCATTTTAAAATATTTATTTCCTTCATAGATATTTTATGTGGAGATCTCAGTCCCTCAGCAGCAAACATTCTTATTTTCACATTAGCAGAGGCCCAAGACTAACAAGATGCTTTAATATGAAAGACTTTTCTTCTTGGAAATCAGATTGTCTTCTCCTGTCTTGAATGCAAAAAAATAATTTTGCATTTGGTAATGGACAAATGTAGAATCATAAATATGAATAAGAAAATTCTTCAGCAAAAAGCTGAAGAAAGACATTTTTATATTCTTTTCTCTGGGAGGGAAATATCATTTGTTTTGAATTGTATTTATGCTGTGAGAAAATTTACATTCCAACTTAGCTCTATTTCCTCGATGAATACATAGTTCTGCAACTTCTTTCTTTGGAGGGGGGCCATATAGAACACCGATTATCAGAAAGTCAAGAAATTGACCCAGTGAAGAATTATTTTAAATTCCTTTTCAGTTTCCAAGTGACCTTCACACTTTGAAGTGAGTTTCTGCCGCTCACAAACCATGATTACATTTCTGAATGCTGCTAGAACTGAAGGCACCAGTTCATCACAGAACTCTGGTAACCTTGCATCACTAAATGCCAGCATGGTGGAGCTGCTGGGTTTTTTCTCTAGCACCTCCTACACAATTAAAATCAATACTATCTGACAGGATAAATAACGACCAGGATAAACACTCCACCCCCTGACACAAACTGCCTTTCATAACATAAGACAAGGTACTCTCAAGATATGTATATGCTTTTGTTCATTAATGGTCAGTATGTTCCAATAGTGTCCTTTTGATCACATTTTTTGTCAACTAACAATTATATGAAATTTTATATCATGCTGAAGTCCTTTCTTTCCCCTATCTCAATTCTTTTTTCTTTCAGTCATCTTTTCACTCCTTATCAGCAAAATCCTCTCAAAACATTAAGTTTTATTATCATGAGTAAAATAGATATTTTAGGTCTCAATTTCCTTTTCAGTGTTTACCTCCATTTTTATTCCTCTTATATACACTGAATATCCATTTACTACCTTTGTGACAAGTTTCTATCAAATTCCTTTCTGATCACCTCTGCTTGGACCACCTTTTGTCCACAGAAATCACTTCCACTAAATGTTATAATAATTCCCTTGAGAATTTTTAGAGCCTTTACTATTTCCATGCACATTTATTCTCCTTTATTGGCCTTAATCTTGCTGGACTCTAAATCCTAAAAATGTGTTTGTGTTTCAGCATTTAAGATTAATTTGATATTCATTTGATATTCTCTTCCACAGTTTGATACTGTCATCTTGCAGGTCCTTGTCCTCCCCTGCCCCATTCTTGGTCCACTCATCGCCTCAAGTGACCAGTTCTTCCATATGGAATATATTAAACTTTTGCTTTCCAACATAATAAACATTTTGCTGTATATTGATTTGATCCCACTGTCAAACTCACATCATGCCCCTGACAACTCTGCAAATTTCTTATCAACTTAAAAACTTCAAATGACTGATCCATCTTCTGCAATCCCTTGAGTCCCTGTTTTTCCACGTTGGGTTAGATAATTCAGAAAATTACTTCAAGACACACAGCAACATTTAGAAATATAAAATGTGTCATATGTAATCTTCACTAATAGTTTATTTGGGAGCATACTTATGCAATTATGACCTGATCTGGCTGTTTCTAAGTCAATGACAAAATTTGTCTCCCTTCTTGGTGAAATTTAATATTGCAAGAGATACTTGCATTCTTGTTCACAAGGCATAAGGTGTTCCCACCTCTGCCTTTCCTGTCCTTGCTCTATACTATGTTTTATTTTGATATCATGCAAGTCAATTAGTTTGGTAACATAAAACATGTGCCTTACCAAACTGATAAAAACTTACCCTATATGTTTATATCCTGTGTAGAAAGTGGCTACACCCAGGATAATATGGGCCAGAGAAATGCCAGACCCAGGTCAAGGAAGACATACCACCATCTTTCTGAATTTTCCTCTATTATACAAGATAAAGTACCAAACTAAGTTTACCATTTGGCTTTCTGGAACCTGTGGGGATGGAAGAGGAGTCCCAGGAATTGTATCTTTGACTGATTTGCATGTTACATCAAACAAGCAGGTACTTTTTTTTTCCTCCATGTATGGCATAATGGAGAAGATGATCAAATCCAAAACATGTAAAATTTAGAATTCATTCATATACATAATTTTCACATGATCCTTTATACATAAATCTGTTGAAACAAACCTTCTCCTAAAAGGCTAAAAGAAATTTTATTTTATTAAGTAGCACATGGAAATAAGCCTAGCAATTTCAAAGACATAATATGGAGAGAGTAGCAGGGATAAAATGAAAAGAATATAAGTACTGAGAGATCCTTCTGGGACCCTTAAAGTTTTATGAGAATAGCCCTAGTGAAAGATCTCTGAACATGTAAATGTAAATTAATTGAAGAAATTGAATCTTTACCTGCATAAATTTGTTAAATGCAACAATTAAAATCTATTTAAATGTTAATGATCTAAAATTTAAAATGTGCCCCCCATTAACAGCAATGAAACCCTTTACAGTTTAATCAATATTAATGAAAGAAAAATGTTAAGGTAACAAAACCTGGTGCATTAGAAGCTGTTGGGGAACAGAATTTCTTTTAATTAAGTTTTCAATAATCATACAGATTACAGCATCAGATAGATGCATACTGTCTAAAAGACAATCTGCAAGGAATGAATTTAAGAAAAGACAAACAATGCTGTACATGCTCTGGAAGGTCATTAATCAATTAGGCACTGCCACTCCACATACACAACCAAAACTTGATGTCAGAACAAGTAACTCTTAAGGAGCTGAAGAACAAATATTGAATTAAGCCATTTATCACGACATAAAATACAAGTCCTGTATGCATATCATCAGCAGGAAACTCACTGCGCCCAAAACTGCTAAGCAGGAATCCTCTATGGGAACAACATGAGCAAAAGCTGGAATAGCTGGATCTGTATACAGCATACATTTGCCTAATATTATGCCATTAAGGACCGTCCAAAATATTTAATCTTCACATGAAGCAAAGTGATTACCCAAAAATTTATTAACGGACTACATACGACAGTCAGAGCAAATATGAAAGCAATAATAAATGTCAACACATTTCTGTGCTTTTCAGATGATTAACATTTTAAATATATCATTTTTTAAAAATACCTGAAAGAAAATCTTTAGTAACTAAAACTTAACAACAGTTACCATCTTAATAAAAGACTGGTTTGTGACAGAAATATACAGAACTGCTGCACAGAAGTTTTTGGGAGTCAGTATAAAATTTTTGATTGCTGATAGTCTGGCACTAAAATGAAATGATAGTCACTGTATGCAAACAAGCCTCCTGAACTAAATATTAATATAAAGTTCTATATAATTTTTCAGTGGCCTGTTTATTAAGAGGAGTCTTGTTAGCACAGGTTTTGAATTTAATTTCTGCATTTTTTCTATATCCAAGGTATTTGGATATAGAATAGACAGAATATAACCTCAGTTTAGAGCAGATACTTATGGAGCTCCTTTCCTGTACACAGATATACCAACATCAGTATTCTGCCTAGCAAAGAGATCATAAATGTCTTCATCCTTTTACCTAAGGCAGGTAAAAAAACTCTGATCTGACTTCAGTTCCACCTTGTATACTTAATGACACAACTTTAGATCTGAATGGCAGATATTGGACTTGTACTCTGTTGTGAAAACAATTATTAATCCTGTGTCTGACATTTCACTTCACAAAAAATACACAGGCTCTTCTAGACAAATTAGAAGTAAAAACACATTCAAACTAGGAAGAAAATTAAGTAATTTATATGAATATGGTACAGTTTGGATATGATTAGGTGGCAAAGCATGAAGAACTAAATTTGGTCCCTGTGTCAAATTAGATACCATAAAATTAAGAAAGACAAGGAAGACTGATGCATAGAGGACTCTATGTGAAAAAATAATTAATTTCATTAATGAACAAAAAGCCAAAATCCAACCCCCAAACTACCTAGGGAATTAAGTTTTTACACTTTTCTTATAAAAGGAACAAGCTATCAAAAGGAGATAGAACTTCTGGTTTGGAGGGATTTTTGGTTTTGTGAAATTTTAGGTTTTGGTGGTTTGTTTTGGCTTTTCTGGGGAGAAGGGAGTAGGGAAGGCCATTGTTATAATCTTTAGTATGTAGAGCCATAGCTCAGAAAAGAATAGCAAGGCTGTTCAAAGTCCACGTGAATTAAAAACTGCTGCATAAATTCTCTGAGAACAAGTATCTATGCAGGACCATTAAAGGTATCACCTTTGCATCAGAAATTCTGTTAGCCACCAATTATCTGGGTTAGGTCAATATCCAGAGAAAAAAACCCACTTATTCCCCTGTTCTTTAGCTGTGTGCTATTGTCCCTCACTGTGTGGCACTGAGCTAGAAAGGCTTTTGGTCTGACCTGGCTTGGTGTTGCTCACCATGGAGGAAAGAGAACAGCACAATAGATTATTACAGAAACTTCACAGCATTCTTCTTCCCTAACTCTTCTTATTGATAGACATATTCTTTATATTATTGTCTTAAAGCCACAAATGGAAATAATATTAAACAAGAAACAAGGGCAATACTTAAAAATTATTAATCTTGCCTTGGATGAGTGTGATATTCAGAACAGAAGTACTTGGTATTCAGGCCATGCATGCACCACGATGCTCTGAAAGGAGGGACTATTGGGAGCAACCAGGGACACTAATGAGCTACAGCTCAAGTGTAAAGATGCAGAATTGTTCCTGGGCAAATGTGTGATGGGGAAGGAAGTTCATACAATGAAGAAGGTTCCTTTCCTGAAGGGGGAGGTGGAGTCTCTAACTTGCAATTTATATGGAGGAAACATTCCCCAAATCAGCGTCTTATGTAAATCTCTTATTCTCAACCCATGGCTTTCCCTCCTCTCTACCACAAGACAGAGCTATCTGTAACAATAATTTATCTACAACTCAATTGTATTCAGCATTGCTGAAGCCTTCCTTAAATCATAGATGCACATGCTTAGATTAATAAGCTATTTGATTTACTTGCCAATACTTACCAAAACTCTGTAATGAGAAAAAAGGACAAAGACTTGAAAACAGAAACTTAACCTGAAAATTGTTCATAAGTTTTGTAACTGTTTGTAAGAAAGAATTTTTAATTCAGAATAAAGGACAAATGCTGTTCTTTTAATTATCAACATTTATCTCTGGGACAAGAACATCAGGTATATAATATAGAAGATTCTTTTAATATAGAGGACAGATGGCAACTTCACTCCTGGGACTTCCTTAGACTGCCCCAGAAAAAAAAAAAACCCAAAACACAACCAACAACACAAAACAAAACCAACACCAAAACCCCCACAATTTTAAAAGGCTTTGAGTATTCCCAAAGGAATGATAGTCTGGACACAGGAAAGCTGAACTGTCTTGTTTGAGAAGCAAATTATAACATTTGAAGACTATACAGCAACTCCTAAGGATGCCAATTAATAAAATTCATTTTAAATAATATTCACTATAAATAATACTTCCTTGCCATCTAAGAATAAAAATTTAAAATTCACTCACGCACTTTCAAATTTCATTTGGTTATTTATACATAAATCTTTTGAAAGAAACCTTTTAGAAAACAGAATTATGTTAGCAGAATTTAAGACAGTATGACATATAAATGCAGCCTGGAAGCTAGGAATGCTTAGGAAAGGTGTTGCTTGTTTTGCAACATAAACTAACAAAACCAAAGCACATTGCACAATCCTTTAAAAAAGCACTTCTGCCTGTCTAAAATCATACATGCATCCATATATGCATATGACATTTCACAGGCATGTTTCATACTTCATTTACAGGGTGTTAATTTCGTAAGCTGCGAATCCACATTTTCTCCTTGAGTGTTAATACTCTTTATGTCCTGCTGGGTAAACAGTCAGAACCAAACCGGTGCTCTGAACTGCCCCTGACAATATTTAGCCTTCCTACCCTTGGTTTTCAGCACAGTAAAGCTTACTTTTGTAAATTTAAATTTTCATTAAACAAAACAAAACAACAACAACAGAAAAAAGGAGTCTGACTAGAAGAAGAAATATTGTATTAGTTAAGGAAACTGGGAGCTGTCCTTTTTGCGATGATGTTGATTGAATATCCTGCATTGCAGTGTAATGTGATTATTACTGGGGGTTTACACTTCCCTAAAAAAGATTGGAATCTACTTGACTAAATCAGGCTCATCTCCATTTCTGGTGCTTTGGGCCACAAATGTTAATTTCTGTCTCTCCCGTTTTTCTTTACATTGGCTTAAAAACCACAAAGCAGTAAGTTTCTTTTTTTTTTTTTTTTTTTTTCCTTAAGCTTTTATATGTAAAGAATGAAATAATGCAAATATTTTTCCTCCTTGATTTTTGACCAAAGCTTCAAAACAGCAGTATTTTATATTGCAAGAAGTGTCCTTTTAATAATTAAACCATTCGGCTCCTTCCCTAAGTTAAAAAATATATAGAACAAGCACAGCCATCAATACAGGATTTGCCCCTCTCTGAATTAATCCAATTATTCAAATGTCAGTTATAACTGTCAGAGAGCAGTTCCTTGGGCTGGAACAAACTGTTAAAAATTAAAACTGTTTTACCTCGTTTAGTCTCTCTGCCTTTTTAATGTAAAATCCATGGTCTTGACAAAAAGTTGTGGGATTTGACACCCAATGCAACACAACCCTATTTCTGTCATACATGCATAATTCACTTTGGAAATTTGCACTTGCTTTAAAATATTACTAAAATATACATGTAACATATGCTAATTCAGCCACACTGGCTTGCAAGCTCCAGCCACTAGGTTATATGTAAACTTTGCCAAGTGCATACACTGTACATAAAGGGATTATAAATGAAAGAAAAGATCCCTGTCCCTAGCTCTCAGTTTCCAGCCTTGGCCAAACTGACAGCCCCAAATCCCAGCAACATCTAACATGCCCTTCCTGTGGAGAAGACAGCCTGTTCTCAGAGTCTTAATTACATCCCAGCTGACTGCCCAGCGTTGCCAAAATCAGGCAACAAACGATGCACCTTCACTTGCAATATGGTCTGCTAAACAGACTCCCAGTCACACAGAAAGAAACTTTCACAACAAGGAGAAATAAAGGGACAAGCGAGAGAGTGCAGGAGAGGGCAGGCAGCAATCAGGAGACAGCAAAAGCCTCCTCCCAGACTCCTGAGGGAGCGGCGAGCAGCAGCATGTAACAAACAAGGCGATCCCTCGCTCGCAGCAAACTCACAGCCCAAGGTGCCTCATGCCAAGGACTGCTGTTCTCCAAGATGGGCCACTGTACCCAAGACTGGCTAGATTAATGATTGTTAAGGAAGGCTAACCAACCCCTCACTGCTCAGGCCATTATAATTACAGAAGAACAGCATGCCGCATTCTGCAATCGCAAATGGTATCATATGTTTTCCTGGCCGGCTTGCACAAGGAGCTTTATTTACACAGATGAAGTGCGAGGGGACGCGGATTTAAAGCAGAAGAATTTTAAAATTAACAGGACTGTGTGTACTTGTGGATACCCACCCAACAAAGTTGCACTGAGATCTGGTTTAGCTTGCAGCGCTACAAAGTCTCGGCGAGGGAAAATGCTCACCCATCCTCCCCAAGTCTCATGGTTATGCAGAAAATACAGCACTGAAAATGTCCTAGTCTCATAATGAAATGAATTTGACCTTACAGAAGTGCTAATAAAGCAGTTTCACTAAGACCACATGACTGTTTTAGAATCTGTGAAAAGAAACTTCACCCTTACTAAATGTGCCAAGGAAATTTAGAGATTAATAATGCTATGAATATTAATATCAAAATTATGTCAATTAGATTCTAAAAGAACAACTTCATACTGTTTTTCACAAAATTTTACTATATTCAAATATATATTTACATTCCAGAAATATGATAGCTGCACTATGATTTTTAATTAATCTATAGCTTATAATACTAAGAAATGTATTTTGGGTTACTCCAAGTAGAAAGGTATCTATTCCATTGATAAAGCTTGGTAATTTTATCTAATAGATAAATTTCATTTAAAAATTTGTACCTGTCTCAAATACACATTTGAAGAACCAGCATAATACTAAATTTATAAAAAAAGATATCTACTCCATCATTTTAACACTTCTTCAATCTAATTCTCCATATTTGAACTTGTACCTCACAGACCCTCTTTTCTCTTTTTCTGATATTTTTTGTGAATTGTGTTTTTAAACCTATGAACCTGATTGTGGCAACCTCTCTAAAGGAAGATGGAGTGAAAGAAACTCAAGAGGTCACCTTATACTGATCACTTACAGGACTGCAAAAAAAATTGGCTTTTCAGTAAAATAAATAGCTACAAAAATTTTTCACTTGACAATCCTATGCACACAAGGACACGTATGCTTTGGTGGCCACACAAGGGACTGTACCTGTAGCCTTTACAGTAATGTAGGAAATCCACAGTGTTCCTGAACCTTGCATTAAGCAGAGCTTTCTTTTACAGAGTCTGTGACAGAGAGTTTAAGAAACAACAGAGGGTGAGGCTTTTTGCTTGCTTTGGTTGGTTAGTTTGGTTTTAAATACAGGCCTCTAGGAAATGAGAGAAAAACCTGCTCTGTACATATTTTTATACTCATAAAATACATTCCAGCTACCTCAAGAATACTAGTAATTCAACAGATAATTATTAAATTGGACATCTACTGGTTAAAAAGAAAACACCACACACACACACCACATCCCCCAAAAATAATGAATAAACTACTGTTTGCAAACTGCCCTCCCAAAAGTGTACCTGGCACTGAAGGATGATTTTGCTAGCTCACATTTAAATCTTGACAATATACTATTGGACACATTGTATATTTTTTTTTAAAGACATGGTGTCACATGCTCTTAACTCCAGATCCACTGCTCTTTACACAGCAGAGTAAAATAATTCAACACACACAATCTTATTAAATCTTCTGAATGCCAAAATACCAGGGGATTTTTTTCTAGACTTCTCATGGCACAGAACACGAGCTGGTGAATGAGTCAGCCTCAGAATAAGGTGCTGTGGAAGCTTGGAACTGAATATTATCCATCGATCAACAGCTCCCACTGTTCACTTTGGCCCGCCAGGCTCAGGGGGAGCAGTGCACAAACAGTGCTCCAAGTGGGATGCAATGGCTGGTTTCCTGCAAACTTCCATCCTGACAGCTGTGGAAGGCATTTTTATTGGATAGCTGCACAGGCAAGAGCAGCGTGGGACAGGGATCTGCAATATATTGATATGGTTTTTGTAAATATGTTGGATGCTGTGGAACATGAGGGTAAAACCAAAGGAATTAATGTTCACAGAATTCACCTTGTAGGTTACAATACATAATTATCATATGAGTATAAGGTCAAAACAGTGAAGGGGAGGCAAAGGAAGGGTGTCATAGAAACATTATCACAACAAAGAAATAAAATTAAGGAAATAAGTGTAGATTTATAACTGGCCAGTAAGCATTTACACTATTCTATACTCCAGTGCTATTGAAATATTTCTTATATTCAGAGAAGACTGCTTACTACATAGACTTTTGGATAGATACTATAGAGAAGCTTGCAGATACATATTTTATTTAAATTTGTAAATAAAGATGCATGTATTTTAATCCATCTCTGGCTGCTGTCACTGATGTTCAGTATTTTGGTGCTGCAAAAGCTGATTTCTTGAACATCCTATTTCTGTGAACAGCCCTAAAGGCCTGGCTTAAAACAGATTAAATTCAACTCAAAATATGACAGATTTTGCATCAACTAAACAAAACAAACCATTTATTTATTTGAAAAATAAACAGTACAACTGGCTGAGGACTCTGCTAAACTTATTGCACTGCCCTTTTGCAGCCACACATCTCTCACTTGAAAACCACTGCTTAGGTGGGCACACCAAAGCTGCACTGGGGATGCAAATTCACAGGCATTAAAAATGTGAGGAATTAAGCAATTATTATGACCAGGTAAAAGACTATGAGACTTTCCTGGAGATGCCTTTCTCTTCTCTAGACTGTGTAGATAAACACACAGATTTTTGCTGAGTCACTCTCAAATTCAGCAATAGTCTCTACTGCAAAATTACAACAAAAAAGGTGAGCTGTATCCAAGCTTTTTCTGGCATGAACAGAATTGATATTGGTCACAACCCATATATTTCAAGAAACCCAATCCTATATGACCAAATCCTATTCCAAAAAGAAAATATATTGGCTTTTTATTGGCTGCTGTTAGTTGTAAAGGACAGAGGACAGATAACACCTAGCAATCAGCAGAAGTTGTCTAGAACTCTGTTTATATGTGGCAGGAACAATATTTGTGAATGATAAAACAGTTCACAGTTTTTTAAAGCAAAACAAACTTTACCAGATGCACTACCTGTCACACACAAAAAAAAAAGATGTGAACAAGGTAGTTCATGGCTGTCCACTACTTCCAGGACTTGAGTAAATCACAACGTTGTTCCAGCCAGCAGATGCAAGAAGCCATTAAAAGCAAGTGAAGAAATACTCTTTTATACAAGAAAGTTTAAAGTAAAGCTTTCAGGTATAACTTAAATACAACAAAATAATATTTCTACCACTGATCTATCTAGAAGGAAACACAGCTGGATCTTGTTGTAAAAAACTCCCTTTTTTTAAGGAAAAAATGACATTTAACCACCTATGATTGACCATATATATCATCACCCAAAGTCCTGAGCTCAGTAATTGCATCTACTGGTTCAGATCAACAAATTGCACTCTCAGTCTCTATTGGCATTATTATTTGTTTTTAGCAGAAGGAAGTTAATTAAAGTATCTCTAGGGTGGAAAGACAATGTTTAGTTGCTTTAAAGAAACATCTGCCTTCCAACCCAGCAGGAAAAAATACGCTGAAATGTGAACTACCAAATCTCCTAGTATTTATACCTTTATTACTACACTGTACAGAAAAGTCAGAAAGATTCAAAATGTAACTCTCTGACCTGGAAATAAGGAGCACAATCAAGTGATGAAGACAGTGATGAACTTGTAAAAGGTCACTAGGAATCAAAAGCTTTATGAATTACCACATGTTGCTTATAAGATTTTCAAATGAACCACATCACTAGGTAATCTGAGAGTTCCTAAAGAAGAGGAAGAGAAAATTATTATTAGTAGTAATAATAATAATTGCATTTTGGATTGCTGCGCCCTTTCAGATGATAAACAGTAAAGATCCCACAGAAGCTTCACAGCACTGGAAATACAGGACTAAAAGTATGCTACAAAAGGTGTTGCAGAGCCTTGAGCTAACATGATGCAACCTCATGGACCCACAGCAGCAGCTCTGCCTGTAGCCTACATGAAGTATAAACTCTCCCAGATCTCAGTCTGCCCTGTTGTTTAGGAATAAGAGAAGACTGAAATGACTGCAGCTTACACATCCTTCTGCAGAAAGTGCAGGACACTTTTTTTCTTCCAGCAGAAAAAGTCATAGGAAGGAAGTAGTACAGAAAGGCTGCTGAAGCAAAGCATTCCAATAGGAAACAGAAAATACAACTTTAAAGTTGTGAGGCTAATTACTAATTGATTCTATTTCCAGAGAAATGGTAGATTCCCATTTTTTCCCACTATCCTCAAACCAATGGATACCATTCTGAAAAATGCATTTAAACCCAAAGACAAATCGCTGGGCTCAAAAAAGGGATAAGTGAAATGTAACTTCTTAAAATATGCAGGAGCTCCAACCAGATGGTCTAAATGTCCCTTCTGGACTTAAAATCTATGACAGAAAAAGAACACCAAACAAATGGAGAAGATGGAAAATAAACTACAAATCTTCCTTTAGAGTGTTTGTTCCTTCAAACAGATCTGAATTCTACCCTGTAATTTAAGCCCTTCTAATCCTATCAATACAATACAATTTTTTGATATGCTATTTGAAAATGTATTAAATTTTCAATCAAAGTATTTGCTTAAATTAAGAGTAGATAAAATCACAAGGACAACATTTATCTTCATTATTAAACGTAGAGACTTTAAAATGGCATTCCTTTCAGATGAAGGAAACACATCCTCGTACTGCCGTTTTCTATTAGTGCAAGCCTTGAGTCCACCTCTGAACATCCACTGAATTGTGCTTTTGAAGAATGCACAAGATGAATGTCATATTCACTAAGCATCCATAAATCAGTTTGAATAATTTAATACCTGTTGAAATTTTCTTCCAATTTATTACATGAAATAATAACACGAGAAGTAATTACAATAAAGAAAAAGTTCAGGTGCAACAGCATTAGTTCAACATCTAGGATCAAGTGTCAGTGGAGATTAACAAATTTCATTCATTTTATCTCCAGCACTGGAGACACGCAGCTCCCAGCTTTAATAGTCAGGAATGTCTGTTAGTTAAATGACTTTGTAAAGGCAGTCAAGTGAGGGCAGACAGCGACAGTTTAATTAGGGAGCTTGCTATAACTCTATCTCGGAGCTGTAGGCACTGGACTAGAACAAGTGTAAAATGGCTCTCAATACTGACTAGCAACCCCTGCCCCCCCAGCCAACAAAAACCCTCCAACACACAAAAAAAAACCCCAAGAAGATACTTTTCATGGCAGGTTCTCTCATTTATTCTGGCGTCAGGTTGGCTACAGGTGAACAGGAGCAACGTAACCGCTGCAGCAGAAGAAAGGTGAGGTTAAGAGAGCAATCATTTATCTTGTATTGATTTCTGGACACTATGTCCTAGATACATTCCAAGATAGAATGACAGCTTTCTGTTTGGTGTCGGTAAGAGAAGAAAATGACTAGCACCAGTATCTATTGTTTTCCTATCATATTTCCTTTTAGAAACATGCCATGCTTAGATTTTTATTCAGACAAGGAAATCCAAACAAGTTTATCACAGAAAAGGAGGGTTAGGGGATGGTTAATCAGCCATTTGTCTTTGCTGCTGGATAGTTGGGAGTCACAGGGTCAAAACCGAGCACAATTGGACCATTTGGTTTTATCTCAGGTAACCCTACATCTCTGGTAATTGAACCCATTTCACTCGGTCAGAGTTCCTGTCACTCATATTCAATGTCTGTCATTACTGAGAAATGCTTCATGACATATTACACTGACAGAACCACCACTGCAAGACTAGAAAGAATCCCCAGGCACCAGAAGTAGAAGACAATGGAAGCTTCTTTCAGACCAGTGATGTTTAACATTTTATGTGCTGACATTGTGACTGTAACCACAATATAACGAAAGCCTTGCAAATGGAAGATCAAAAAAAAAATCCATAGTTTATCTGCTTCAGGGACTAGCAGGCAACATCAGAAATAAAATGAACTGGCAGCTCCAAGGTTACTTGCACATAACGCTAAAATCCTTTGAAAAAGTTGTAGGTATAAACACGCACTTAATTCTGGACCTCAATATGATCCTGATTTTATTTCGGATAGGCTTTACAAATATTACACCTCTCTTAACTATGGGCATCCAAATGCTCTTCTCTCTGCTATGTTTTTTTTACTTATAAACTGCAAACAGTAACAAGAGCACAACTTGCACAGCTTGTTTCACTGAAGACAATGGAAAACAGCCAAGCTTTTCTAACCTCTGAAACACTCCTGTATGTAGAAATTCTAAATGCAAAAACACCAGTTGCCCTCTGTCTTCTCAGTTTTACAATCCTTACAAGTGATCCCCTAATTTATTTTTTTTTTTTTTTTGTAGAGGCGCAACTTCACTTTGCTAGGTCATTGCTGCAGCATTTGACAGGAGCACCACTCACCTCACTTAAATTCATCAGATGCATTCAAGGCAGCTTCTTTGGACCATACAAGTTATTTACAGGATCTTTCTCAGGCTTAAAATGCTGCAATTGTATTAGCTGAACATCAACATTCTATTCTCCCATTCACTAGAATTCAGGGGATTCAAAGTTGAGAGATTTGAATTGGGTAATTGGGGAAAGGAAAAAAAAGGCAACAAAAGACATTGAAAATTTCCTTGTCATCTTGATGGGTTTAGCTCAATTTTTACCATCTTATAAGAATGTGGAATAAAGAATGTGTTATAAGAAACAATTTTAATGCGTTATAAGAAACAATTATGTGTTATAAGAAACAATTTAACTGCATCTCTTCAAGTAACTGATGTGAAAATTAATCATATTTAAAACTTCATTTTTAAGAACCACCTTTAAAGTGAAAGTGGCTCGATTTTAAAGACCCTTTGCTAAGTACCCAGCCCACATGTTAAGACTGTATTAGCTACAATTGAATATTTGTAGCAGTTTCTTATTCTGTTTAATGATGTCCTGATCAACGAGCAGAGAGAAATAATTTCTTTCCATCCTGAGTGCCCTGAACAAAAAATAAACAGGATTAAATTCTACTCCCAAATTTTGTAGAAGCCCAGAATTTCAGCTGAGATTATTATATTAAACACTTATTGCTTCAAGGCTGAAGCAAAAACCAAAGGAACATCAATAATGTGAGCAGTTAGATTCCATCCTCAGATTATAATGAATTTCATACAGAATAATGGAAAAATATCCCTAAACTAGATATTTCATATTTTATTAAATCAATTTTGATTAATTTATAGGATTAAACCAGATTTTTGCACTGCTCTGATGCAATATGTGAGTGAATATTTTAAATAAAGGGTTGCTTGGAATTCTGAGATCAATAAGGAACTTTAACATTATTCACTATCAGCTACAGAAATTGGAAAAGATAAAGTCATCTTAAACTATGAAATTGCAGTATGAAGAGCTGAAAAGATACTGCCTGAAGTTCATAAAAGTTCTAATATCAAGTGCATTACTTCTAAAGCAACCATTATTTTCACTTTAAGAATAAACTGTATTTCATTGTGAAGTACATTCACACGCACAAAAAAAAAATCTTAAATAGATTTAGAAACTACAATTTGCAGCAGTAAAAGCAGTTAAGATGTCCAATAAGAAATATATGACAAACAGTAGCACAATAATTCAGCCATTAATAAATCTGGCACAATAACCATTATCTTGTCATAAAGTGAGATAATACATCACCAATCCCTCCATGCTGGACTTTATACTGTATTTATATGCTAAAAGCCTTCTTAGAAGCAGATGCTTCAATTCCAAGCTCCAAAACCCCACTGATATGTATTGGTGCTATTCAGCTATTTCTCAATACCTCTATACATAAAGCAGGGAGCAGGTTTGGGAGCACTGAGGCCAAAGAATCAAAATGAATGATATTCAGGTTATAGCTTAGCAGGGAAAAAAAGTGTTGCAACAATTTTTCTAATGCTGAAATACAATTTCACCAAATGTTCCTGTCAAGGCATGGTTTAATTACCTTGGCACCCACGCCACTTATAATCACCTGTCATTAGCAACAACGCTTGCATCTGTTTGCACGTCTGTCAGAAATGCCAGCCCAGCTCACGTCTAAGGAAAACACAACTTTTGTGGGGCTTGACCCCAGATGTGGAAAACTCACCATAAACTTACCTATGTCCAGGGCAAAACATTTCACAAATTTCAGCTGTAAAGAGGAAAGTACTACAATTTTTTTTTTTTGCCATAATGCTTTCCCAGCATGGATTTTGTAAACATGAGGCTTCTCTCTTTTTCATTGTCATGTGTGTTGGCAATTTCATCTAGGAATTTCAAAATGCCATATAAGGTAGAATAAATAGTTTTTCCTATACTAAAAAGAACTTTCTGGAGGTCCAGAGCAATTACACTGCTGCTTTGATTCTTAAGTAATTTATATATAATTCAGAAGGACAGGGCAAGACAAGACAAATTCTGAATGATATTCTGGCAAACTCTCTTCACTAGAAAACCTCTTTGTGTATCAGTTCCACATACCAACCTGGAAGTCAGGTGTGCATGCACACACATATTGGGGGGAAGGTCAGTAACACACTAAAATGGGGGCAGAGCCTATTTTGATAGCTTTTATAATTTTAGGGCTAAAACTCCTGAGGCAAAATAAATGTAGTTTCCATTTCTATCCTGTGCAACTGGAACCCTCACTCAAAGCTACAGCTAGTTGGCAAATACCTCTAAACCTCTAAAACAAGTAAATCACACAATCACACACACACACAAAAAAAAAAAAAAAAAAAAAAAAACAAAAAAAAAAAAAAAAAAAACCACAAAAAACCACACACACACAAAAAACCCAAAAACAAAACAAAACAAAACAAAAAGTTTATGGTTCAGTCTTGCAAATACTCTCTGCTGCAGTACTTGCTCTTTAAAAGCCCAGCAAGTCAGCTGTGAATTCAGAAGTGTTCTGAAGGATCAAAACTCTTAATAGGTGTCAGCACTCCAGGGCAATGCCCCACACAGAAGGGACACACACCTGCCTTTTTCTTCATATAAGCACACGTACAGCAGTCCTGGTATCACTGCATCCTCACTCCAGTTTGAAGGACTGCAGACAGCTTTTTGTATACAGTATTTCTAGTAAGTTAAAAGACCTTAAACCGAGTTCTTCAGCTGGTAAAGTGAGAAACTTCAGTGTACAATATTTTCACATCTTTAGAATGCTGAAAATAAAAGCTTGCAGATACTACAGGAATGGTGAATACTACAATTTAAATACACTTTCTATCCTTGTAAGGCACATGAAACAAAGCCAAGAACTCTTTGGCTTTACATTCTAGTGAAATGCAAACTGTTCTGAATGATTATAAATGGTTACTGTTTGTCTTGGCTCCTACCTATATCAGATTCAGACTGAAGAATCTTAGTGAATTATAAAGGATAAAGTGGATATTTCTAAATTACAAGACTGCAATTCCAGTGGCTCAGTGTATCAGTTTTCTGTTTCATCTAAGTTGCTGTGGAGAAAATTGTGGTATCTGACAACAAAGGATCGAAAACATTTACTTTCAAGACCCAAAAGCTTCTTGCCTTGATTATTTTGAAGATTAAACCCCCCACCCTCTCCAACCAAACAGATGAAGATCAGTTACATTTTGTTAATGACTCAAAGGGACACAGGCTACCAACAGAACAGTTACAACACAATTTAAAGTGCAGCCAATCAGAAAGGAATATGATTGAGTGAAATTACTGAGTTTTAATCTCAGAGTAACGTCTGTGTTTTTCATGTAACTTTTGGGTTTGTACCATTAAAAACTAAGGGAAAGTGAGCATTGCCACTGCCTCTTCTGTTTGATGGGGAGACATAACACTTAGGACTAACAGTCTATCACTACTGAAACACAGCACCGTTGTTGGCATTGGGGTTTTTATGTGACATTAATAACTTCTTGGATAATAATATCCAGGCCACGTTAGTGACATGTTAGAGCAGAAGGAGAATGCAGCATCTGTGAGTGCAACACAGACCAGTAATGACAGCTTGTGTTTCACCCTTAGTCAGTCACCAGGGTTGGATTAACAAGTAGGAGACACAATCAGACATCAGAATGAAAATTCCTTCCTCTAGGTTTGTACCAAATTCATAACTGAATAAGCAACACCATAAACACAACTGCAATTGAAACATAAAGCACACAGTACTCTTAAGATTAATTTCTTGCAGTCACTACAATTTGCTGAATGGTGAGAAGTATAAAATTTGTGTGTCTGACAACAAGAAACCAGTTAGGAGTGTTCCAGAGACTGGAGTGACCAATGCTGAGGATCCATGCCTCACAGAAATCTATGCAAGTCAATTGTGACTGCTTCCCCTGCTCAGCAATAACTGATCTCCCAGAAAATCTGAGAATCAGAGTGCTTAGTACAGAACAGGAAAATTTTAATGTCTAAACTGTACTATAAATTCTGTTGAATATAGACCATACAGTATTCTTCCAAATGCTCCCTTAATCACCACATAGTCAGAAACTTGAACATCATTATTAATTTATTATAAATTACTCTTTATATTCTACCCCCTTTGATAATACACGATGGATATGACCAGAAAAGATTAATTAAAAATCCAAAAATGGAAAAGGATGACAACCAACAATGCATGGATGGCAAGGCAAGGAGGAAGCAGAGAATAAAAATTTCTGGAGAAAAAACCCCAAGAACTTCTCCTTAGGGCTTTTGCTGAAAGCATTGAAATCTGTAAGAAAAATATGAGGTAGTTAAGCTGGTGGGTTTATTTTGGACTGAATGCCAAAGATTTTTTGAGTAGCATTTCAAATATGACTGCTATGGTAACTGGTTAGACAGAGAAGTTCACTGACTACTAATCATCAAAGACCATGTAAGTTATTCCATTTCTAGAATGTCTCTGTCTGAATGTGGCTCACTTCCACATACATAAACCTAGTGTTTCCTCCTTTCACTCCATTATTCAACAGCAATTACAGTTGGGATGTTATATAAGAATCACCCAATATTCCAAGCTCTAATTTAAGGGGATACACAGCTATCTGGAGCTTATGGGTACTTCCTCCCATGAGATGTATTCAACCACACAGAAAAAAAAAATTCCTAACCTGTATTACTTGTAAAAGCTCATTATGATTAAGCTCTTCGCTGTCCTATAATTAAAATAATTATTACAAATAACTGTCCCCTAAAAGTAAGCTTGTGGATACAGATTTCAATTGTGAACCATCTGGTTGTAGTTTTCCACCTTCCAGCACGGGTGGTGGTAGCGGTCACACACTCTAAAATGAAGTTTTAAATAATTTTAACAATACACACAGCATTCAAATAACGAACCCCAGAAGCCTCAGCTTCCTAAGATATTTCTGCATTAGAAAAGACAGATGACTCCTGAAAGGTAAGCTAGCATTTCTGCAGCAAACATTACCCCAGTCTAGCAGAGGACATAAAACTTGCCATTTGCACCATTAGGTTTGCCAGGACAAATGAGAGACTGGGGGTGATGTATGGCACAGGAAGGCAACCACAGCTGTTTGCTTCTGCAGAGGAGGACGTAGGTGCTCTGCACCTGAGTCTGCAAATATTTATTAAGCCCTTAACAGTGAGGTAGTGATGTTCAGAACAGCCACTGCTGAAAACCATTATCTATGGATAATTAACTATGTCAGGACACTGAGGTCCTAACATGAGGTCCTCATAATTCCCCACTAAGGGAAAGACAGTACAACATTATTATAATATATTAGTAATATTTAACAAGAGGATCATACTATTTGTGTTTTAATAATGAAGGCTGAATACCATAGCCAAGCTTAAATTAGTTTCTGATACTGCAGTTTAAGCTATGATTAGCAAATTCTCAGTTTGTGTTACTACGAAGCAATGTGATACTGCAACAAACAATGATGACATTGAATTAGAAAATTATTTTATTTATACATAAAGCATTTGTGTCCTTGCAGGTTTAATTACTATTAATGTGGTTTTTTTCTACCATTTTCCAGAAGCCAAACTTGTTAGGAGGAAAAATGGAAAAAAAAAAATCCTATTTTTAACTTGACCAAAATAATTCACTTGAACTTTGGAAGCCTTTGTGTTCTTTTCAACCAATTTTTAGAAACAGCTAGGAAAAAAAATTCATCACACAATAAAAAGGCTTTTTGACACATGAAGACAAAAGCTTCAGGCCGTTTATTAAGACTACTTCCTACTGTGTTGGGCTTTGTTTTATCTCATAATTAAAATCACACCTGAGCTGGGCCATCTGTGAGAGTGTATTAAGTTTATTACAAAACATGAAAATCCTTTCATTTTTTTTATACAAATGCCAATAAATCTTGTAGGGTTATTTTTTTGTGTGTGTGTGACAGAGAAAAATAATATGCTTAAATAAAGGCCAAGCTTTGAGTAAAAATTGAGCAGGCAAACAAAATTATTCTTTTGTATTCATCTTCAACTGCCCCTCATAATAATTGATAGATTTTTAAAAGTTGTGCATTTTAATTAAAAAAAAAAATTGATAAGACACTGCTTTCTTACAGTTTCTTTTGTAGGATAGAAATAAGAATTAGCAAAAATTGAAGGAAGAATTTTTCCATATCAGTTAGCAAATAAGAGCATGCAGAAAAAGCCAATCAACACTTTTTAAGATCACCATCTATGTAAGCACACTAATGCATATACCAATAGGTTCCAGTGAGAAAAAAGAGAAGTTGCATATTTCATAAACAGTATTACGTCATAAAGAGAATTACATCATAAAGTTCAAGGGGAGGTTGGTTTTCTTTTGCTGGATTTTTTTTGTTTCTTTAGGGCATTTTGTTTGCTTTAAAATACTCTGATGAGATACCAAGAGGATTTCTTTTTACAGACAATATACACAGCAAGAAATCCTAAGTACAGAGCAGCTCCATGGATAGAATGTCTTGAACAAAGTACTTCTGTGTGCAGTTACACTGAATGACAAGAGGACCTGAATTCATGCTAAAAGTCACAGAAACACTTAGAGTAGCTTGCCTTGAACATGTGAAAACTCACATACATGGTTCTGTTTGTATTGTTTCAAGCTGTTTTCCTTCAAAGAAACTATAAATGTTCTTGGAATGATTTTGTTTCATACTTCTGCTGCGTCAGGAACCAAATGCATATCAACATCTTGTTTTTTAATTATGCAAGTTTGATTACACAATTAAATTTGCATAGTATTATGGCAGTCAGGCAAGCCTACTCAAAGTTTTACACTTCTCAGCCAATGTAAATTATAGAATGGCTGTCTTAGAGAAAAAAACAGGTCAGAGGGCCCTAAAAGGGCAGCTTTCCCCCCATGCCACTTGTTAAAATTATTAACAAGCAGAAAATTATAATCCCCATTCTTTTGTCTACTAAAATCGCAATTTCTTTATACATTTTGAAGCATCGAGCTTCAGCACTGATTTGCACAACCTATCACAGATTTAAATTCCTTTTATATTCATGTATATTTGAGCTACAATTATTTTTATTCTTGGAAATTCATTTGCCTGATAGTGCACTTAACTGGCAAACATTTGAGTTTGTATTCTTTTAAATTACTTAGTTTACAACAAAAAAAGTCAATATTCTGTGTCATAAATAAGACTAAAGTCACAAGCCAATCCCTCAAATCCTTATTTTCCAAGTGTTTTTTGGAATCTAATGACTAACACTGAGGCTATTTTGAAAATTCAGTTTTTCTTGAGCTGATAATAGAACATATTGAGTCATGTCAAGCAAGAAAAAACAATATTTTTTAAAGGTGCGCCTGTGAAACTAAGTGTTTAGATCCAACTAACTCTTGAGTTGTTCTCTATCCAATTATGCTACAGCTAATTCAATCCATTTTTGTAAAAAACTATTTTTCAATACTTCATGGTTTTCTTTCCAAATGCTGATTTTTCCTATCAAAGTTGGCTGAGAGCTAAGAAATAAAGGCATTTAGTTCTGGAGAAAAAAAAAAAAAGTTTTCTCATTCAATTGTATTAAAATTGAAAAAATAAAATTTAAAAAATTCTGTGTTTAAAAGAGAACACACTTTTGATGTGTCAAATTACAAACACCAGTATTTTTCAAATTAGATGCGTCTCTTTCTGCAACAGCATCACAACCAAAGCCTGAGATTCCATCACCAGAAAATGTGAAGGATATTTACCAAGACCTCTGCTCTAATTCTATCCTCAACCCCACTAACTTAAATCAAGAGCAACTCTCTTAAACTCAGCATTATTGCAATGGTGCAAAAATCAGGCTGGGAAAAGACAATGATGACAAAAATCCAGATACTTCTGCATGTTTTTAAACAAAATAAATGTTACAGTTTTGGATACTCAGCAGTCAAGTTACCTCCTAAGAAAACAATATGGACACCTGAATTCTCAGAGCTCTCTCCTGTCTCAGCCTTGTGCACGTCCACAAAGTGATGAGAATTACACTAGAGCAGCTGCAGACACCCCCCCAGCTGTGCTGCAGAATCCTGACTGGGAGGACCCCACAAGAGAGGAATTGCTGTGGCAGTATTTATGGATAATTTCTGTTTACAGGTTGGCATCCTACAGGGCAGGAGATAATAACACACACGACCTGGTGAAGCAACCCCACATTAAATGGAACATTCCAGCAACACTACAGAACTTTTCCCCTTCTCTTCTGTGGGAGATAAGGAAAGGATGAAGCCAAAAAGGAACTTTGAGAAGCAACACCTCTGGGTTTACGCTTGAGGTGATCCTGTTTTGCCCAAGGCTCTGCTTAATGCAGACCTTCTCTCTAAATAAACAAAACAAATAGAAATACAGGGTTCTGGTCAGTTGAAATGTAGTGGTTTCTTCTGGAAATAAATCAAAATGTGTGCTGTTGACTCAAAGGATGGAACTCTAAAAGATATCACAAGGCACATTTACTGTAAATTCCACGGGAAAAGAAATAAAGACCATACATTAGAAGTGTAGTGATTTTCAGGCTCTAATGAGCCTTTTTCCCCCCTTTTTAAACATATAAGACGTCTAATTTACAATGTCAGCACTATTTTGAAAATGTTTTCTTCCCTATGTAATGAATAACCAAAAATAATTAAAACTGAATAAAGACTGTCAAAACAAACAAACAATATCTATTTAGAGGAATTATCCTTAATGGTTTTCATTATTGTGTTTGTTCATTTTCTCAATTGAATTCATAACATTTACTCACTCACAATGGGTCTGTACATTCACATCTGCACAGTGGTTGCCTATGGAAAAGTATCAGCTTTCAGTATTCCTTCTCATGTGCCCTCCCAGCTGTAAATGAGGTTAGGAAACAACACCTTAAACACAGAAGGCCTTTCGAAAGGTAAAAGAGTGGAAGAATAAAAAGCCTCTCAGGAAATTTGATTTGCACTTTGGCTTTATTCTTAAAGGAACACTAAAAGCTTAACAGCATTTAAAACTACTGAAATACAAAACATTAAAGGAAGAGACAGCAGAATAAGGCATTATATTCTATGGTAGTCTTGTGTTATTGCTACAAAGAGTGGAATATGGCGTTATACTACTAATAAAAGTGTATTACTAAAATATAAATAGCACTGAATGCCAATCTCATTGTTCTGAGTGATGGGCTGCTTTATTATTCCCCCTCACTTTTATTTCTATTTAAGAAATGAGTGTTTGCAGTTCCTTCAGCAAAAAAAAAAAAACAGGACACACACACAGATGTCATAAATAATGCCCATATAAGCCCATGCTAATTTATTTAATGTGAAACTCCAACACAAATTACTTCGCAGTGAAATTGCCCCTCCTCTTATTGTGTATGCGAAATAAAGGCGAACAGATGTGCTCTTCCAGACCAAGCCATTGCTACAATTAAACCAACAGTCATTTTACAAACCAGCGAGCTATTTCATGTGCCTCTACAGTGCTAATCATCTTTTCCTCACCAGCCCAGCCCAACAGAACAGCGAGTTATTTATAGAGTTATCTATCTTGCACTTTGCAGATGATGCCTAACATTATGACAACAGTGAAAAGGTCTCCGTACCTGCCTACCTAAAACAAGTTTCTGTAAAGTAATGAATAGAGACAGCTTGGGGACTATCCACCTGCACCGCCTGCCTTTTACTGCCTGCAAAGTGAAACCACAAGGGACTGGCAGAAGGTACTTGTCTGACAGGGCCAGGACAGCCTTTCTCCTCAGTGACAGCCTGGGCCTCGCCTCTTAAACCTGACCCACCATAATTCCTTCACAATGCAGCAGCGAGGCAGCTGACAGTAGCAGCTGCACCTCCTAAGCGAGATGGATGGAATTTTCATAACTAGTTCCCCAAGTTACATTTTACCTTCAAGATAATTTATGAGCTGCTGTGGAGCCTTGAAGAGACAATATGCTTGCCATAAAATTAACTGTAACAGTCTTGTAGGTTATAATTAACACTGGGAGGGTAGCACCAACTGGATGAAACACATGGCATAATTGATGGTGAAACTGGAAATTAAGGAAGCTAACAATATCATTACTGTGCACATCACTTTAGTGAAACCTATGCTTTCCAGGGGTTAATTACAATCCCCTTCCAACGTACACACTCTGACGGGGAGTGGATGAGTGTCACAGCTAGGAGGAGGCAGGTTTGCTGGCAAGGCCACCTTGCACCTGGACTGATGTATATATTGTTTTTTTTGCCTGGAAGAGATATACATGTCAAAGCAGCAGCACCAGCACCTGAACATCTGGCAGCAGGCACACTGTAGCCTAGAGATAGATGATTGCTCAAGCCTCATAGAATATTTCATTTTCGCTGCAGCCAGCAGACTTAATGGCAAAGAAGAAAAACCCTCAGTGAGATTTCACTTAATAACACACATTATTAATTTAAATGACTTGAGCAAAGAAAAACATTTTAACTTTATACTGCTGTAACTTAGCGGCAAATTAAGATTTTTTTTTTCATCAGTGTATTATCATTTTGGTTTATTACATTAGTCTTTAGAAAAAGGCAGAGCAATCTTTTTAGAATCTCACCTTTCAAGGGAATACTGAACTGAAGATGCAATACCAGTTAATCAGAAATAAGATTATAAACTGCTGCCATCTTTGGGAAGGTGAACATGCAATTCATGTATCTGTATCTAAGACTCTACTCTCTAGCTAAGGCTTAAAGAATCATTAGTGAAATTTATTTTTTTGAATCCCTCAAATTATTTCAATGAAACTTTTCTTTTTTGTCCCTGGACAACATATGTGAAAACGTACAGATAAATGATACAACAGTGTCACCTACAGGCAAGCAAAACAGTCAAAAACCTCCTCCAATATTGTACCCTCTTACCTCTCAAATCCTTCTCCTCCCCTGCTTTCCCCTCCTCCAATCTCCCCCTCAATCCCTAATAATACACACCTGGATTTGGGGATTAGCCATATCTCCAAGTAGAAAAAGAAGGGCAAGTATCTAAAGTGCTTTCAGGAGGGTCTAATATTAAAATACTTAGATCTTTTATGCAGTACACTACCCCTCTTACAGTAAACATGCTGTGCAGCCAGCAAATTATCTACACTGCAGTGGGTACTTGCATTGCTTCACCTCTCCTGAGCACTTGCTCAAATTCATGTTAACTAGGTGGTCAAAAATAATTCTGATAAAAATATTTTTTAATCTCAGGAAGAGCAAATGCTGACATTATTAAATATGAGAAAATAAAAATGAGAAAAAGTTGGCTTGCCTAAAAACAACTGCCAAAAAATTTTAACAGTATTGTCCAAACTTGTACAAAAAAAACATCCTCCAGCATAAATCTAACTCCAGTGTATCATGGGCATAATTGATGGATCCATTCAGCTTACCCTCTGACAGAATACTCTTTCCTCCTAGTATTACTGCCCTCGCTTTAACACTCAATAGACTTTTCTTGGCTTGTCCCACAAACTCTGCATTACTCAATTAAGGTATAATGGGATTTTCTTCTATTATTATTACATATGCTCTAAGCACTATTCCCATTTGTGGCTGCTGTCATTTACCAAAATAAGACAAATAATACAAAAACAACTTATGCTTTGTAACAGGTCCCCAAGTTCTGTTTTTACAGAACCGCTTATGCTTAAGAAAAGCCAACTTCCCTTTTTATCTACATTAAAACATCAGCATACTTTATAATTTAATAATTCCACAGCAATGATATATTAAGTATTGAAAATTTATACAAAATAAAAGGAACAAATAATAGTAGCCAAATCAAACTCTTCAAATGCCCAAAAGATCTCATTAGAAGTGAAAATAAGCAAGAAAATCAAATCCTATTCTCTGGCTCATCTTATTTTCTCACATTAGTTGATACATCCCCAAGCCATTCTTTGACCTCCTTGTGGACTGTATTTCCCTCTCTCACCAATCCTGTTAGGATTGCCCAGGAATTCACTCTCTCTCCCAGCACATGATTATCTGCATGTGCTACCATACCTTTACTGCAAGCAAACTGTAGAGCAATGCAACAGCCTGATCCTCTTTTTTACCCACAGTAATCCAGGACATTCATCGGCTTATCACCCCCTCACCACCACGGCTTGGACTGCTCAGAGCATTGACAGCACCGTGCTCAGTTTCAACATCCTTTTGATTTTTGGCTGCTCCAGAAGTGCCAGCAAGGGTACCAATTAGTGTCAGCTGCAGCAGTTGCCTTACGTGATATACACACCTGCCTACCAGGGCTGGAGGAAAGATGCATTTTACATGGGCCATCCAACACAGATACCCAGTGGGAATAATCCTTGGCACCACCTACCTGAACCAGATTTAAACGGCTGACCTGAAAACAAAAGGCTTTGTATTTCATTGCCAATCCCTGGAGCCATCAAGTTCTATGTATGTGGAAAAACTTTAATAACACAAGGCTGACAGCCTTTAAGACTGAAGTCATGGACTTATGTAAGCATCTGCTCACTTACACTCATGGCATGACATGATCAGCACCATTTGGTTGGGTAAACCCTTTAAGTTCCTCTCTGTTACCACCATTGGTAATGGATACAGATTATTTAACATACTGCCAAATTAAACATTTAACTCAGCTTTATGACAGGTAAAAGCTATGACAATAATGGTACTGAAGTCATTAAAGTCCTGTTTGGATAAGGCTTCCATTTTTTTACAGAAGAGAGAATTCTGTCTTCAGACTCTTTTAATTTTAAATGCCTAGTTTTTGACAAAGTTTTAGTCCCCAGTAAGTTTGCCAGTAGTTGAATGGATGTTACACACCATGACATCAGCACATTTTGCTGAAGGCAAAGGAAAGAATGGATTGGTACTGTGGAAGAAATAGACCTCAGTGGATAAAGTAAAATAAATCTATGATAATTTTTCATTCACTGGACCACGCACACCTTATCCCTAGTTTGTAACAGCAGGTGTTAATCTAATGTGGGCAGCTACAGTGCACAGCAAAACAGTAACTCTCCCAGCCTTTCTCCTTTTCCCCTGTCTCTGGTAGAAACCATTCTCTCCTACAGAAAGGATGACAGCAGACGCTAATGCTGCTTTGTGGTTCAACTGTCTGATGATGTGGCTAACACTTGGTCTCCACAGATTATAAATTTGTCACCTCTGTGATCTAGTCAATCTCCAGTATCCTGTAGCCTAGAAATGCAATAATCTCCACTTCCAGCATTCAGGTCTCCCAATGGTAGTGAACAAATCATTGTCAAGCCACTGGAAAAACATCACTATCTATCTTTCTTGTACTGCAATTATGAAAGCTTACATAAATAAGGAAATTTCACCCATTCTGACTTTAAAAGCCTGTCCAAGTAAAATCAAACATAAAAATCATTAATATCTGACTAATCTCTGGTAGAGCGGGAGAATTCTTTATCATATTATTTTGAAGCCTTAATTGCAGTAATAAGGGCTAAATTTGTGTAATTTTCCAGTTTTGGGAGTGCCATTGAATTATTTGAAAAACTCATCTAGCACATGAAGAAAAAAAATCATGAAATAAAAAAAAAATCAAAGAAGTTTCATTTGGTAGTTACTCAGGTATAGGATGATGCATCTGTCTATGGATTTCAGAAGTGAAAAATTAAAATTAAAATAAAATTATAAAGTAAACACTCAGAGTAAACAATCCCTACAAAGTGCATTAATGACAGTCTGACGCAAACAAAAGCTACACACACAGAGACACACAGCTGAAGTTCTGCAGCTTTTCTTAGCCTGCGCTATAATACCATTTGGTTTAGGTTGCTACACCAGGTAACTTTTTTGCACCATATTTCTGTGTATCTAGTTATATCACAAGGTAAAGAGGCAGCATTTTCTGTAAGAAGCCACAGCTTGTAAACACATAGTCTTTCCAAGGGTAAAGGGTCAAGACAGTTTCAAAGGAACAGCTAAACAGCAGCATTTAATCAAGCTGCATTTCCATTGTTCTGAAGAGTACTGGTACCTATTGATCCCAAGCTTGGCTGCTTCAAAGACTCCTCCATACAAGGAACACAGGTGAAAGACAGAGGCAGTAAAACAGGAAGGGTCACGAGGAGCCAAAGAAATCTGGCAATAAGCAACTGGAGAAAAGTCAAAGGTCAATCAAGGCAGCTGATGTCTAAGCATAACTACAGCAGGAGACCTGACAACTTCATCGACTTTGCAGTGTTTTCTTCATTCATTTGAAAGCTGCAAGGTTGGTTTTCAGTCTGACTCAAAGCATCTTCTTGATTAACATACAGTATTCAGAATTACTCAGCCACAATCTACTTTCTGCATATTCTCTAAATGTATGTACACTCTGAAAACCTGGTTTATCTTACATGCTGGTGCTGAAAGGATTCATTTTTTTCTTTTAAGGAGTAGTCACACACATATATCTAAAATATGAATATCAAAGAATCCAAATGTAATTTTCTCCTTTTCTCCCTCTGATTTCCAAAATGGTGAATCAAAATTTTGGTGTATGCTCATTGCTAAACTGAGACCCATTGCTCAGAGAGGACAACTGTTACCAAAAAACACACTGGAGACCATACAGCTGTATGTATTGAGATCCTCACTAATGCCAGAAACATGGATACTGGATTCCACAACATAGAAAAAAAAAATAAATCTGTCATTCTCATGTTACACAAAACAATCACAAGTTTTAAACAATAAAATACTTTCCCCCATTCTCTGACAAACTTTGGTATCGCTGGTTTGTAAAATCTGGGGAACTGGTGTCTCTCCTATTGCAGTATTTTCTTAAGAGTTCACATTATTCCATATACTTATCATCTGCCAGGTCTGTGAGAGTTAAAAAAAAAAAATTCAGTATTCTTCAACCAGTCTTTGAACTGGTATTATCACATTTCATTTGAAAAATAGCATTCATGGGTTCCTGAAAATACACAAAGCCCGTGAAAGAAAGGGAGAAAAAAGCTCTGATTTTCCCAAAGCCCGTGTTACTTCTTAACCCATCAACATTTCCTCAGCTACAGAGGCAACACGGTCCTTCTTTACATCAATACCACTTTCTCCTACCGGAGCTAAAAAGAGTAAAATCTATCTCAGTTACCATTTAATTACAATCTAAAATTCCAAGGTACAGGAAGGTTAAGCATAAGAAGAAAAAATGAACTTTTTCTTCAAAACAGAAAATAAAATACATAAAATCTTCCACTTTGTATCACATTTAACATGCACACTATTTTAGGCTTCCACTGTAAGATTCTTCCTTCATTTCTCTTATTATTGAATTGAAGATTTTCATCCAGATTAGGACTCAATTTTCTTACTAGGTACTTATCATTTATATTCCTATATAAATATCAACACAAAAATCCAGATTTCATTGTTGAGAGCTAAGACTACCTCTGTAGTATAAGTGTTCATTTTAACTAGAAAAAAATGTACACCTTTAAATTGTTATGTCAAAACTGTGAGATCTAAGAAGGGGTTTCACAAAGGCAAAAAATGCTGAGGAATTACAGCTCTCATCTGACTTGAAACCTGAAACTAACATGATTTGTCACAAGTAAGAGGTTCTTTCTTCCGCTGCCATGCAAAAGTGCAAGAATATAAAAATTCTAGAAATAGTGACCCAGTCTACAAAATATTATGGGTTATAGAATGTCCCCATAAAAAAAGATTTTTGTGTTATTTTGATGATGCAAGGTTATAAGTTATTGATTTTTACAAGATATAATCAATTAACACTTTTATGCTGTTTATCTCGTGAACCACAAGAATGTTGTGTTTACTTTGGTACAGATTATTTATTGAACGTTTTTTTCTGTTTTCACTATGTCAATTTGTCATTAGATGATGATTTAGAAAGAAGTTAAGATTTCAGAATTTGGATAAGTAGCACAACTATGAAAATTCAACAATAATAAATAATTTTATCAAACTTTCCACTTCATTATTTCTTTCTCCAAAACTTTACATTTTCAAGTATCTGGTTGAATTTCCTCTAAGAGAAATGGTACCATTTCACTGAGGGAAACAGCAAAATGGACATCAGAGTGTATTATAATAAAACCATTTTGGACTAATACAATTTTTCCATTTGAAAACCCCATACTTTAGTAGCATTTTAACTAAGCATATTTTTTCCTAGCAGTCAATATTTTCAATGCAGTTAAACACTGCCCTTTAAATTAATCTCTTGTTGATTTATTGATGACAAATTAGTTTGGTAGTAAATGTATGTCTATGAAAAATACAACAAAAACCTACTGGCAATTAAGTGCAGTATGTCATGCAAGAATTAAAGACAACACTATTATAACATGATACAAGTTCTATTAGGAGAAATACAATTTTATTTAACTACACCCCAGCTCTCTCAGACACTCACTGATCAGGAAAAGTACAACATCCTCTCTTGAAATTCAAGTACTTTTTCTTTTTCCCCTGTTTCTTTGTGACATAACAACTTTTCTGGTTCCAGTTAAAAAGTAAAATAAAAAATGTCAATAACATCATCAACATGGAAAAATATTAAAGCCTTTTTTAAAAATGAATCAGGTGCAGATATTGAACTGTACTTTCTCATCCTTTGTCTCACTTTTCAAATGATAATTTCTTCCACAGTCACCATTAAATCTTGATCTATTCCAGCTCTCTGTATGGGTCATTGATTCTAGATGTACCATGGTTATTTTTAAATGTTTCCCTTTCGTAGAGAAAAAGAGGGCTGTCTAGAGCCAGATGGGTAACTTCACACTTCATTTATCAAACCCAATGCATTAGACTCCACCCTCTCTTTCCCACTATTGCTGTTAAATTTCCATATAATTTGGTAACAATTTTCATTATCATACAGTGACCCTAAAAAGTCTATCCAGGTTTGCATGGTTAGTCCAAAATTCACAGCTGTTCCCTTCACCCTCTATTTGTTACAGTAGAATCTGAGGTTCCCTCACTTTATAAGCTGAACAGTGACCTTCTGTAAGCAGAGGTCAAGAAGGGGTCAGTTCAAAGGGCTAGAGCAGCTCTTTAACAGCTATAACAACCTGTCCATCAGGCACTATCACACAGTATAAACAAATCTGGGGCTTTGGAAACTCTGGACCATTTCTGTTAACACTCAGACAGCATTCACTGAGTCCTACCTGAAGTATTTTGGATCACTACCACTCAGAGAACAACTTGAATCCCTGGAAGACCTGCTCAGATACTTAAGATACTGATGACATCTTTGCATCACAAGTCTATGAAATGGTGAGTGCAACACTAAGCACACTGCCATGTGTTTTGGGCTGTGGAGCTGAAATAAAATCTTAAGGAGTCATTTCAGCTCATTAACATGCAGAAACACTGGTAAATCTTAAAGCAAATAACACATGAATATGCTTTAACTGAGTAGGTAGGTACCAGGAGAGTTCATATGCCTTTCTCTGGGAAAGGCTAAATTTCAAAAAAAGCTCAGTCGGTTTGTGTTAGCAGTTCCCATTATGTTTGTTCATTTATTTATTTATTTATTTCAGGTGTTAATTGCACAAATAAAACACAAGAAAGAACAGAATGACTACATAACTCTACAAAGACCAAGTGCAGAGTAAAGTTTTCTGCCAGGTGCCCTCCCTTCATTGACCTAAATTTCTTGAAGTTGTACTGTTCATAATCTGCTCTCTAATGCACAATGTAAGGTAATTAGAGTCATCTGTATTTAACTTCCACAGGAAAAAAAAATTCTATTATCTAATCTAGCTGATCCCCTGATAGCCTGTTGAAAGTAAAGTACTGTAACCTATTGCCTGCCCTTTGACAAGTGCTAATTATTTCCTGTCCAAGCACATTTTTCTCATGTAATTCCAAAGTACACAATAGACTGATCTCTAAAACATGGGCAGCCCTGCTCATACCACGGCGGACGTTTTATAACTTTCAGCACCGAGTGCTCCATGGCTGCCACAGCCAGTGTTTCATTCCAGACACTGAGCTGAGGCTTTGATGGAGCCAAGTGAGGTGTACAGTAACAGCCTCTTTATGCAGATCATATGGATGAGACTCCCAGATAGGTCACTGGGATGGGAAACATCAAATGGAAAGAAAAAGGATTATGGATATTTAATACTCAAAGGACACTTTCTTTCAGAACTTTCAAGGCACAATGCTCTTGAAATTTTCTTTCAGGTGTTTAGTTTTAAGAAGGCCTGCACTTCATCTGCTTGTGCCTCTCCCAGCCCCCAGGAGCTGCAGCTTTGCTGTGTCAGAGGCTGGGCTACAACTGCAGCCCTGGCTCCAGCCCTGGAGCTCCCTGGGAGCAGCAAGTGAGGCCAGTCACACTGGAACACACAGTGCTTCTAAATTACTCATTATTGCCATGGTTTCTGATGACTTTGTGTATTAGGAAATCATTGTTACACAAAATGAACCCTAAAACAGTATTCCACTCATTAGAAGCTTTCTTTTTTTGTTTCACGAGGAAGATGCACATGTCCCACAGAAAAGCTTGAAGAGATTTCTTCTGTTTCTAACACAGCTAAAACATTTGCATTATTTAGTAAGCATGGTGATGGAAGGCAAAAAAAACCAAACACACTTCCCACCCAAAAAAACCAAAAAAACCCCAACCAATCGGAAAAAAAAATTTAAAAAACCAACATAAACCCCCATAAAAATCCCTTAAATGGTTCAAAAATAAAAACATAAACCCCACATGATAATATGGAAAATATTTTAGAGCCAGCTTACTCTGAGATCTTAAATGAGTAACATACAAATGCTCACTGGAATACAAACTTACAAAACAGAACCTGTAATTAGTGAAATAATTATATGTAAATATGTTCAAGTTTATTTAAAGTTTCTAAAATGTTTCAGCTTAATTTGCTGTAATTATTTGGAGCAGAAAAGGTGACCAAGGTTCAGACCCAAAATCTACATTAACATTTTAAAAGCAATCTCAGTCTTCAGGAACTACACCAGCAAAATGCAAGTGTAGTAACTTTAATTAGTGCAGCTAAAAATTATGCCAGTTAAATGCTAACAAAGCAAACAAATGCTAATTTTTGAGTAACAAAAATCTGATTTAAAAATACTTTTGACTAACAACTGTATTTAATTATAAGTAAGGAACATCTCCTAGTTTTAAATAAAAGCTGTATATTTGGAAGAAAAAAATTCATAGACTGCTAGATATTTTATGTAAATATCAAATAAGAAAATAATAAGAGATTACAAAATTAATGTAAACCTATAGCTTTTAGACATAGGTGAGAAAAAAGGTGACATCAACACATTCAGCAGCCTAAGAGAAGAACAAGGTGGGACATGGTAGAAATCCTCTTTCATTCACCTGTTTCTGAACAAACGAAAAGTATGGTGTATCTGGTGCTTCTGAAATACATTCAGCTGTTCACATTCCAGTAACACAAACCTTTCCAAATACAGACATGAACAATTTTTAAACCCTGTTAATAGCATCTCCTGATGTATGGCAGTGAGCTCTCTTCCAGAGCTCGGGTGCAGGAGAACACCCCAAGAGATGAACTCCAGGAGTACACACACCATTGCCCATCTCACCCAACAGCATCCAGTTCACACCAGTAGGACACCACAGGGAAATGGGAGGAGCACGAGGGAAGCAGCCAAGAACTGGAATTTTAGCAGAGTATTCCAGCAAAGAGTATGGCTCATTCTGTCAGCAGAATATGGAAGACCTTAGGTGGCACTGCTCCTCAGATCTGAGTGCTGCCTACCAAGCTGTTATCAGTGGCCTCTGCTGTGAGTAAGGGAACAGTCTAATCCACAGAAACCTGGACTATCCCATTCAAGGAATTACTATTTGAACAGTGAGAATTTAGTCACTTTTCCCCACTCAAGGGAATTTATAGGAGTATCTCTCACCTTGCTGTCCATTCTTTACGCAGTTTTTGTCTCTCCTTAAGAAGGAGCAGGAAACAGCTGATGGTCTCATTCCTTTGTTCCTCAATTTGCTGCTCTTTTCTAACTTCAGAGAGGACCAGACTTGTCTTAAAGGGAGGAAACACATAAAAATTATAATCTAGAAGTAGGAAACAATGTGTAAAATTAATAAAAAGCCCATAAGCAAATAAGGACAGTAAATCAATAGCTTTTTTTATTACAGTTCCACTGCTGACAAATCAATAGAGTAAATGATGGTTAGAAATGGCCACCATATATTTGGTATTTAATCAATATACATGGCACATAAGGTAAACCTTAAAATCTCATTGCCTTAAGTATCACACTAAGACATTGTGCATTCCAGCCCACATTTTCTTGAGGCATAGTTATTTTCTAAATATTATCTTGTATCAAAAAATATCAGAAGTATTTTCCACAATGCAGCATTTGTTTGGAGGATTTCACCCTCCCCTTTGCTCCTTGGTAAAGCTGTTGAAGAAAATACCTGCTTGTATATTATCTGCTGCATGCAATTTCTGCTGACATCCACAAACTCTCTTTATCATTAAACACTTCAAATAAAAAAGTAATAAAGTAATTTCAAATAAAGAAGTAATAAAGTCTTTTCACTTACGGAATAAATTAAAAACTGCTCAAAAATATACATATACACATGCAATGGATTTAAATACTCTGTGAAGCAGAATGACATAGTCTCTGATCAAATGTTACTGGCCTTCCCAAACGTTGTTCTGACAGTTAACATTGATGTAAGAGAACTGGGGATGCTCTTACCACCCTTCATTCTCCCACCAAGCTAATTCCAGTTCCCTCCTTCCATCGTTGCTTACTGATTCCTGCCCCTCTTCTTTCCCTGCACTTCCCCACGTCAGCCAAGCTGGGAAGGAAATGGTTGATGCTCAGTTGCCAACCAGTCCTATATCCACCAGTGCCCACATCTCCTCAATGTGCAGCAGTGTCTCCATTGCAGAAACTGAGAGTCTTTTCCCTAAATGATGATATTATATTGCCTTTTTCACCTTAACCAGCCTCCAATATACATGCAATTATTTTTGATATTCTAACCTTCGGTCACATGTTTGGCAAATGTATCAAAGCATCTAAATGCTTTTGGGAAGGATGATAGAACAGATGAGATGGAATTACTGCACAAACCTGTTTTCTCTTCACAGAAAAGGAAGTAAAAAAAATAAGTTTCTAGCCTGGGAAGTTGTGCATGTGAGTTTGAAAGCACAACAAAACATAACAAAGAGCTGTGATTCCTATTCCTGGCATAACCTCCCCTATTGGAACAATGTGAAAAAACACATGGCATTTTGTCTACTCCTCAATATCACATACGCAGGAGAAATTATTAAATTATTGTTATTATCTTCAGTTTGTGAAAACAGAGAGATCTATCCTCATTCTGATAGGGTTTGGGTGTTGGGTTTTTTTTTCCTCACAAGAAACAATAACATGCAGGTTATCAACTTCTTAAACTATGTAAAGTAGGAGTTAATGCTATGGTTGTTCCAAAAGAGAAGCATGACAGGGTTCAGAGAGACAGAAAATAACTTTATTGCACCAACATCACATGCAAAGAACAAAAACCATCTTTCTTTCCACCTCCCAGCTCTATCAGTTGGCCTACCAAAAGGCATTACCCCATCATATGGGACTTAAACATCAAAAAGAGCATTTTCTTGTAAAAACCTCAAATGTTCAAAACTCTGTCTATACAGATCACATTCTTGACCCTGCTTTGACATTACAAAGCAAACAAAAAGCCAGAGAGTGTTTTCAGATAAGGATTCCCTGACATGGGTTTCCCTTGCACTGACCTACAACATCTTTTCCACAAGCTCTAATATCCACCAACTTCAACAATCCTGACCTTAGAGCCTCACTTCCAGCAGCTGCACAGTTTTTAAAGCAGGGTTTGATAGAGGACTTCAGCAAGTGAAACACACTCACACGAGCTGGTGCACATTCTTTAATGGTGAAAATTAACACTCCTTGTCATTCACAATAAATATACCTACTAAGGCTTTAACTTTTATATTTATTGTGTCCAAGTCTTGACAGAGCACTACAGCCAGAGTTTACCTCTGTATTATAGGATGATCAGACTGTAGCCACACAGCTGGGCCACAGTCCACCAAGACTTCCCTTCCACAATGTTTGGATGGCCATTTTATTCACAGAGGGACAGGAAAATCCACCGGTGATGGTGAGATATCTGCGTCTCAGGGAAGTCCCAAGTTTAATGATGTCATGCCTCACAAAGCTAAAAGAACAGATATTTGCTGCAAGAAAGATCAAGATCCCCTAAATAAATGATTCAGAAAGTGCAGAGCATGGAGGACTGGGAGTTCCTAAAGAATTTAGGAACTGATTTTAGGAACAATCTGATGAAAAGATGATGTTAATAGAATATCATCAGTTAGATATGGGTGATCATTTCTCCAAGTATTAACAATGACACTGTATGTGATATGGTATGAATTCTGTTGACCTGGTCAAATTACAAGTTTGGTCCTGAGTTTCATTAAGTGAAGTCCCCTCTGTGTACAGAAACATCATCATTCCGGAAACTGAAAATAATTTATTTTTTACTGAGAGAACAATTATATTGCTCCAGCCTTCTGTTAACACCTTTCATTTATGTGGTGATGTACATGGCTCAAGTCAAATGCATAGTTTGACACTGACATCATAAATGCTTCTTTATTGAGCCCTGTGAGTACAGTCACAGCTACCTGGAGGGTGAAATAGTATTATTCAGCAACATATAACAACAATACATAGCAATTTAACTGATTTACTTGTTTTCTAAGAGTGCTGAAAGGGCAGTAAGGTCACCTAGAATGCCAGTGCAGGGCTTGATGTGTAGCTTTTACGGAGGCATTTCTTAATAACTTGCTATTCTTATAATCGCAGTAAAAAACTTGAATTGTAACAAATAAAGCAGGATTCTGGGTAAAATAATATTATAAAGCATGTTCCTTTGAAAGTGTTTTTTTTCATGTAACTTGTTTTGGGATTTATTTTTAACAAGGGGATTCGATATATACCTTGACTGATAAAGGTCAAGGGTTCAAGAAACTCGGTCAAAGATGTTATCAGCTGGGAAAGCCATTTCCTCACATCAACACTGATAAAAATCCATCAGAAACCTGGCTGATACCACTCCTGCTCTAAAGAGCAGGAATGACCTTCTTTTGAACATCACTGTAGTTGAGCATCCCATCAAAGAAAATCTGATCTTGTGTCCCAATTCTTTTAATGGCAGATAATTGCCTGCAGAGGCCCCCTTTGCCCAATGCTGAGTGAAGCCTTCACAATTCTGAACTGGACTCAGCACTGGCTCAGGGTTTTTCAGCACACTTGGGACTGTGGGACAGTAGAATAAATAAACAATGCAACCAGCCCTACAGCCTGTCTTATCTCATCCTTGTGTTCACAGAGATTCTTGAGGGTGGTAATGTTTACAAACTGGTGAAACTTTCTTTCTTCTGCTTCCTGAGCTGGCAAAAACATATCCTGGACAACCTAAGCAACGAGATGACGCAAATCACTTATCACTTGTGGGGAAGCAACTCCCTGTCTCATTGGCCAGCATATCTCTTTAATAAGCAGTACTGCTTGTATTTTCAGTAAATCTTACCCAGTTCTTACAGATCTATTAGTGTATTTAGGGCTTTCCCTGTAAAACCCAAATGGCACAAAGTCTTAAAAACATACACACAACCCACTTCTCAAAAAGCCCAAAGATATTTACACACACACACACATGTATATACATATGTATGTGTATCTATATGGATATGTACACATGTATCAGGAGCAAATCCAATCTTCCACATTAAACATAGTTTTTAGAAAATTTTGTAAAACAGTATTTAGTACTCTTTGCCCTCCTCCTGGTACAGCAGCAGAACTAAATTTAGGAATATCAGGCAAGAGCCATCAGAGCATCTTCTCTCATTATGTAAGAAAGGAAGGTTCTAAGATTAGATTTCAAGAGACCAACACCCTATTTCGCTCATTATCACTAAGAAAATATATCAGTGACACAGGACTGAATAGAAACTGTTATAACCAAGGCTTTCTATTCACCCAGAATATACACACAAAATTAGATACCTAACAAAGCTAATCTAGGTATTGTAACAGGATTACAGTAATATTTTTTCCTTAGATACGCAGCAGAGGAAACTCTATTTTAACATACATAGGCCACTACCCTGCTGAACTGCGTATCCTGGGTGAATATCACAAAAAGCAAGGAAAAAGCAACATCTAAACACTCCAAACTCCACACTGGAACATTTTCAATCTTATAAAGCTAGATTGTTTCCTTCCTTCAATACAGACCTCATGAGGAGTCAGACATAAGGTTCGAAACACTGTATAACTGGAGACATGAAGCTTAGTGTTCTGTCAAACAAATTAGCCTTCAGTCTGAACTAAAGTGGCACTTGGGACAGTTTGCCTCTTTGTCCTACTTTATTGGGTCAACAAATCAGATTTTTCACTCTAAGTTAAGATTCAATTTACCCACCACCAGTTTAAACAGGATAAGCTTTTGAATCTTTACCAACCACTTCTACTTTAACACAGCAGTCATCTCTCAAAAATCAGTAACTAATAGAGAAAGGAAAAAACAAAGAGGAAAATTTGCAAATGGGGCTAAAATGTTAGTGTGTATTTTCACTGTTATTTTTGTCATTTTATTTGCTTTCAGTGAAAGAAGTATCCTCATGAAATTCTATGAAACTAGAACATGGTCCCTTTTAGAAGGGAGAGAAAAAGAACCTGAAATCTATTAAGTCACATTAATTTAACATGTTGTAACTCCTCCATGATAAAAACAGCTAGTAATTGGTTACAAAACCCTGCTCATTTCTTCTTTACTTTTAAAATTTCCACTTAAAATACCAGCAAATGCACCCATTTTCATTGATACGATGCAAAGAGCCAGCATGGTTTAAGTTATCACCCGGTAATTTGGGCACATTAAACCCAATTCTCTGCCTTTTGTTTATTAATCCACTATGCCAGATATCACAGTCTCACTCAGCAACCCTCATGTTCTGGATGATATTGAAAAATGAGTCATGTTTGTCAAAGAAAGTTAAAAAAAAAAAAAAAAAAAAAAAGGTAAAGAGGAAAAAAGTGTTGTTTATGGAAGCCAGCTGCTCTGGCTTCGGCCCCAGCAGCTCTTCATCCTGCTATTTTACGCTCACAACCCCCACTGCCCCCACTGGCACAGGTACAACTAAATGTTGACTTCAATGCTTCAGAGAGCACTCAACTGATTCTGTACATGATTAATTGCCAAAGACATGGCTGACCATATGGAACAGAGAAAGCATCAAGTAATTCATACTTCTGTATATGATCATTTGGCCCCTGTTGTTTTAATGTACAGGAAAGAGCTAGTATAGCACAGACCTGGTGTCTTGCCCTTGACAGCCCATTAAGAAATCTCAAAGCACCTAGTTGAAGTTATGCTGTTGGCTTTTCAATAGCAGCCTAATAAAACAGAAGCAAAGCTTTCCAACTAGTCTTAAATCTTTCACATACAGTACATTAACCACTGCTGCTAAAACAACTGGTTTCTTATGATAGGAAATGGGATTTGATTTCTAGCCTCTGCATACTTACTGAAAGCCTTTTTCTGACCTTTGGAGGGTTTACAAAATCATTGTTCGTTTTTCCTGCCATTTTCCCAGTTTCTTGCCATGGTGATCCTAATAGATCTGTTTAAGGTTCAGTACATTCTACTCTTACTAGCTGTTATATGCAAACTGTGCAATGGAGGTAGACTCATGGGAACTGAAAGGAAAGAAATTATTATTAACTATTTTATTTCTGATATTCAGAGAAGTCACTGCAACATCTAAAATGTAATTTATTTTTTAAGGAGCCTATAAAACAAAACAAAAAATTCCTCAAAAGAAGCAATATACTACCATGTGCTTTCTTTTATCAGACTGGAGACAAATCATCAAATTTCATTTGAGAAGGAAGGACAATTTATTTTAAAGCTGTAGTATTCTTAAGGATTTCTGACACAGACCTCAAGAAAAGAAAAAGGTGCAGACCTGGAATATATGTCAGTATCATTAACTGTTTTATATTAGTTTTATCTACCGTTAACATCTTTTCAGTCATACACAGTCAAAGAAAAAACACTTAAATAATGTTTTCCTGTCAAAGCTCTTAAGATGACAGTGCTAAAAAGTTAATCCCCATCCTCACAGATCTTCTGGCAGTTTTGACATACGTTGGCAAGGATGCATTTGCTGGCACCTTCCAAAAGAAAATATTTACATGGAGTTTTCTTGTCGGAGGATTTTCTAGTGAAGTAAATGATCTTCATGGTTTGAAGGGCCTTATATGGGAAATTCTAATCACTGGACATTTATCAGTGGTAATTTCCCAGGCTGAGAATTCAGATAATACTATTAATACTCCAACAAAACACAGGAATAATCTGCAAGCCAACATAAAACTCCCTAACTGTTCTCATTATTGATTGAGAACTTTCAACATAGAATCAGGAGGTTTAAGACAAACATTCTGTCTGTTTTTAAATAAAATATAAAAAATAGATAATTTTACAAAAGAAATGTCATTTCTGTAGCATAAAAGGAATGGAAACTCAAGTTGCTGGTGTGAAACCATTACCACAAAGATTATACATTCTCCCCACTATATTCGATGGTGCACGTCAAAACTAAACATGTACATAACCCAATTACAGAGCAGAATGCTTAAAGTCAGACATATGCTTAAGCTCTATATACAAGTCTACAGGCATTAAAATGTAGGCAGCTCTGCCTTGCTTTGAGGTATTCACTGCTGACAACAAAGGATGAATACCTGACTTGATAGATGAGTAGTTTGACCTAGAAAAACCTACAGCGAGTAGATCACTTCGACATTTCCAAAGAAACTGTTGGTCTTGTCTGCACTAGAAAGTTGTTCCATTTATCTATACCTGTGGAGCTACAGCAGTACATTTTCCAGCTATATGAGTTTAAAAGACATAAATTAAACCAGGTTGAGCTTATTTGGAAATAAGCATTACCATTATGCTTATATAAGAATATTTATACCTGGGTCTTGAACCATATATTGAGGACAAAGGAATCCAAACAGAAGAAATGCCCAAGTAATTTTTGGTTACTCTGGCATGCCACAACTGAATAAATTTCCAATTGAGAAAAATAATTTTTTTTACTGGATGATTTAAGCAGTTATGATGAGTCTTTAAGATTTTCAATATGTAGTTACAAACTAAAAAATGTAAAAAGATCAACACTTTCAAAATATTTTTGCTGCACTAATCGGTTTGGCAGTGTTCTAAAGGTGCAGTATATAACCTACCTCATCATGAAAGAGTAACTAAACCACTTAAGATACTTGGAATAAGAGTGGCTTAGCATCTTCAGATGTATGGGTGACTGAAAGGTTACCCTTCAGCCACATTCTCCCAGAGCACGGCCCCTCCACCTCTGAATCATCAATAGCACAAAACACAGGCAGGCCTAGCATGCACAGTGGATTATATGAAGTGTAAAACATTGTGGGGAAAAAGCTTTTGAAAAAGAAATCACGCTTGCAAGAAGATCCAGCTGACAGGCCAGTCCCTAACAAGTGAATATGTTTGAAAACATTGTGAATGCAAGAAAAGAACACGCCTTTTGTTTCCAAACCTACAGTGTGTCTTTACCCCAACTGTTGCCTGCATGGCTGAACATATGTTTTCTGAACAAGAACTGAAGCAGAAAGTGTTCTTTGTTATAATTCACTCCTTTGTATACACCTCCCTTTCTCCATTTTGGTCACATGTGAACAGTAGTTACACTGAACACTTAAGTCCTGAAGGACTGCACAGCAGTGTATGCTTCAGTGATTATCTACTGTTGCTGAAATCAGTTGAGCTAAGATGCACTACAAGACTCACTTGGCTAATCTGCAACCTGGACAGCTTAGATTTTGCAGTGCTGAATCACGCTGAGTACAACCTGCACATGCTCACTCAGCCAGCAGTCTGAATTTTCATCATCAACAATTATGTGCAGTTCGAATAAGCTCTGACGAATTATACAACAAATCATTTAAGCATTCAAAAAAACTCGAAAGAGTACCCTGCAATTTTCTTAGCATCTCAAAATTAACATCAGCAACTATTATGAATAATTTAGGGTGGAAGAGAGAGGAGAGGAAAGAATTATGGGCTTCAAAGCCAGAAGTAGGTAATACTATCTCACAGACACTGAGATGAACTGTAGTTCAAATTAAATACTCATATAATTTTACTGAGTCTAATGAAATAATTCAAGACATGAGGCAATGCTTTGACTCATCCTAATTTATACTGAAGCCTTAATTCTCTAAGCTACATATGAGCTTTTCTTAGAATATTTATAGATGCGAACTTGTACAAAACTAAATCACTGCTCGTTGTCGTACTCAAAATGTAAACTGGAATCTCTAAAGGTAACAATAATAGTCACCAAACCAAAATTTTTAACATCTACAAGCCACAAAGAAAAATGGAAAACAGTGAATGCTAGATTCCGAAATCATTATTACATTTTTATTTTAATTCTCTGTTGGTGTTTATTACATGTCACATTACTGATTTTCTTGAACAGCACATCTTAGCATCTATTCAGTATGGAAAACCCAAGAATATCAGCATTTTTCTCCTATCACTGAAGCCACTACCTGTTGCCATTAAGCTACTTACTGCCTTAGTCACAACACCTTTTAATACACTGTCTACTAAAATATAGTTGTGCAGAAATTTCAAGTGTATTTCCAGTGTCATTAGTTTTATTGAAATAATTTAAAACAGAAAGCCAAGTTACAGAATGGGTTAAACACTGCAGAATGAAGAAGCTGCAAGCCACAATCAAATGAAACAGCAAGCCACATGTCCAGAAGTGCCTGTGGGCATGCTTTGTCTAAGACACATGCCATAGCAGAATAGCAATTTAGTACATATGCAAGATAACCACATACAGCTGAATCATATCTTCAAATGACATAAGGGTTCAATGCCTTTATCATCCTCACAGCACTAAAGGCACCAGGTCTGTGGATATCCCTGTGAGAATGGGATTCTCACCATGTTTTTTAAAAAATGAAGTTTTGTCACACTTGGATCAAGTAACAACTTAATTACCCCCAGTGACACCATGGCACATCGTTGTGAAGATTTAAAATTCATAATCATTTAAGTGCAGTAGTGATACCAGCTGTCATGGCAAGACAGACAGAAAGAGAATTGAGAGCACACTGCTGGGAAGAACATAGGAAATTAAACCAAAACAGAGCCTGGTACACTACGTGTATTTAATGTGTGGAGAATATGGCATTGTCAAGCAGCAAGGAGAACACCACCAGACATTGCCAGTACTTGATAACAACAGCACTAGGAAATAAACTTTTTTGGAAGCTATGATCCTCATTCCTCAATGGAAAACCAGGCTGATTTCACTGCCTTATTCTCCTCCAGCTGTGTTACAGTACATAACTATATTTTACATCAAACAATGGGCTAGGTACTTCACATACAGACCATGAAAATGCTGATGATGTGCAGTGTAAAATGTATAATAAAATGCAATGCACTAGCAAATTTTAAAAATGGGGGAACTGTCAAAAGAGAAGAAACAGAAAAGCCTACTGATTTAACTTACTTCAAACAGTTGCCCAAAATACATACCATCACTAGTTTGGATTCAGTACTTACACTAAATATGGATTCCTTCTGAAAGAACAAGGCAAGTACTGACTCCTAATTCTCTTGCATTCAGAGCATGTTCAGGAATAAAGTTTTACACGTCATTCTGACTTATTAGAGCATAAAATTACATAAACCTGTAATATATAGATGGGCTTATATATGGACTAATTTTCTATCACAAGTTATAAAGCAGAATATATCTTACTAGTATATAAAGGTAACAAATGTTACAAGAAAGAAGATAATTGCAAAATTACAATGTTGAACTATAGTTAATATATCTGATCAAACTTTACATCCTGTAGGCTCAAAAGAAAACTACACATTTTTTTTTTTCCACAGTAAAAAAAATTTAAAAATACACAAACCACAGCTCCTCCTAAACTAAAGAATATTAAAACTCCATCTAATCTTGTATGTGTAAACTCATGCTTGCTGTATCATATACACACCAGGACACCACACACCCACAGTTACTGTTTCATCACACTCCACTTAATTTCAGGGCAGCATCATGGATTGGAGCATTAGCCCAAGGAACACGCAGGCACACCTCCAATCCTTCTGAGGACACATCAATTCCCACCGAGGTTCTCATCCTCTTGACTCAGTTGCCAACTTCCATTCTGCCAGGAACTCAGAAACATATATTGCCATTTATATTCTTCTGAATGCAATGTATCTGTAAAACCTACACTTTATAAGGCTGTTAATGCCAACTGTAGGCAGGTATTGATTAGTCTGATTGAGCTCTTGTTCCAGTAAAACACCATGTAACACTGAAGGAGAAGACTGAATATCCAGCTATTTGAAAATTTCACTATATAATAAAAATTGTATAGATAATTTTCATTAGTATGACAGCACTCAATCAGGGAAAATAAATTTTATTCATCTGGTTCATGTGCCTAACAAAGAAAACCAACAGTGTGATCACCAGATCAAACACACACAAACATGTGCACACTGATTTCTCTCTGAAACAAAAACCACGTGCTGCAGATTCTGGCAAGTCAACAGAGATGACATTTGCATGATGTGCTCACAGATTATGACAATACAATTTGGAAAACAGACAATACTGTTACAGCTCAGACACCCTGTAACAGTGCATCCTGTTACCCTGCACCACGACACTCCCAGCTCCTGCCTCACCAACGCTTCCTTCTACAGGCACGTGAAACAAGATATGGGTTCTCAAGTTCAGCTGCCAAGTCCAACTTGAGAGAGAGGTCAGAGGTGGCTGACTAATCACCTCCGCACTCTTCCAGAAGGAACCGTTAATCCACTGGCAAAAAAGCAATGTCAATGATGCATTAACACAAACTGGCTGAGCATCCTTAACAGACACGTCCTGAGCACATGCCACAGAGGAGATGTTCTCCACTAACCCAAAAAAGCTTTTGTATCTCCTGGGCTGCTGCAGAAATGAAAAATAGCAGTCTGTGGAAAAGGGTTTGACCTGTGTTCTCTCATACAAAAACCTCTACTATTAAAGATACATCATGAGAAGCTCTGCCAGAGTTCTAAAAATCTCCATGTATTGTTACTGTCTACCTGCTTCACCTTCTTGCTTTACCATGATGCTACAGGGCAAATCACACATCACAGGATTCAGAGCCCACACATAAGAGGTACAGCCCAGGTCAACAATTACCCACACTATTAATGTGGTTTATAAAAATATTTCTCTTCTTTTAAAGGAAAACACGTAATTTGATAATCTGGTGTCTCTTCTCAGCATTTGAATGCTAGAGTCGGTGTTCTTTATTTTTTTCTACTTGAAAATTTTTAATTTAGAATGTCATTATGCCACCTTTCTATGTGTACCAAATCAAACTCCAGGGATAACTACATTCCCCTAGGAATAAAAAAACAAAACAAAACAAAAAACCAACAACCAAAAACATTTTCATTAGGATATGGACTGCTTTTAAACAATATTTGACTATTTTTTCCTATTTAGTAACAACTCTGTCAAGACTGTATGCTGAAAGACTCATATTTACTGCTGTTTTAAATGCTATACTTTTTTTGTTTCACAAAAATTTTTCTTAAATATTTATTAGCAGAACTTTTTAAATATCAAACTACCACTATGTTCTTGAGTACTAAATAATCTTTTAAGGTTGGCAGATTTCATCCTGTTTACAACTAGTCAAAACAGTTTTTGCCATACAAATTGTCTCTGCCCAAAGCCCAAAAGAATAGCAGTTATTAGGAGGAAAAGAAGTATTTTGAGAAGCATTTGTGAAAACTTGTCATGGTATTTCCATTTAAAATAGAGCAACCAAATACTATGAACTTAAATTCATCTTGAAGAGTTATCACCCTGGGGAAAAAGTGAGATATCCTCTCCAAATGGCTCCATTTTTTACACTGTGCAGCACTTAAAAGCATGACTTCAACTTTATCGAAGTTATTTTGGCCTACAAAACCAACTGAAAGTGCCAGCCAAAAATTACCATCAGGACTGGGTTTGAAGTCATCTAAAATCTTGGGATCCAGGGCAAATTCTAGATAATCAAAACAACTTGTACTATTTCAACAGATTTCTTCCTCCATACATCAGTGACAAGCAGAAAAAAGACTTCAAACTGCTGACGCCATTTCAAAAGGCTACGCTTTGTTAATTTTTAACTGATTAAAAGCACTGAGAATACTATTTTAATTTGACATTTTTCGAGAGTCCTAATTTTAAACCTATTCATCAACATAGAAACAGTAGCTGGCAAATTGTTATGTAAAGGGTTTGGTGTGGAAACGAGTAGTTCCAGCTTTGTTTACTAGTTTTCAGGCTATCAGGAACAGAAGGAGAAAAAGCTTCTTCATTGTGTATTATCTGAGGTGAATCCATTAGCTCGGATTAAAAAAAAAAAAAAAAAAAAGTATCACAGGTCAAAAGAACAAAATGACACACAAAAATCTGGCTGTCGGTTGGATGCACAAGAGTAATGCTAAACAACTGTGGTATGGAGACAAAATATGCTTTCTTTAAGACACTTTTACAATAAGTTATTTAAGCCTTGTGAACAGCCTTGCCTCGCACCCACCCCTCACACATTAATGAAAACAAAGGGGGCCCATTTACATTGTAACCCCACAGTGGGGTTAAGCATGTGACCTTAAAGTATGGTGCTCTTGTGCTCAGTGGAAAGGTTCTTGACAATATAAACAAGAATTACTGCTGTTAGAGAAAGGGAAGACAATTAAAAACAATCTAGGATGCATGTTGTACAGCTGTTCAAGTTACAGCAACGTCTGACCCCTAAAGATGCTACAGGTTTCACTTCAGAAACTTAGGCCATTTTAGTTTTATTAAAGTAATCCTTCAACAAAAACTGAATTTGTACGACAAACATGAGGTTTTATATGAGTAACACAAGGAAAATTATGTATTGCTGGCAAAACATGCCATCGCTGCAGTTAAAAAGACGTTGTGGTCTGCACATCTCTCTCCAATACTAAAGCTTGCCAACAGCTGAGCAAAAAGGAAATCTCCGTAATGAATGCTAAGAGAACGTGTTGAGAAAAAAAATACTGTTCCTGAAACAAACGAGACTCTGACAGGTCAAATCAAAATCAAATCTGTTTGACAGACCTTTGTACCCAGGCAAAAAAAAAAAAAAAAAAAAATCAACTGGGTGATTTCAGCAAAACTCTGCAGGCACAGTGGCCCAAAATAGATCAAATTGCAGGACCAAACAGCCGCAATATTTTTTTAAGCTTAATTTTGGATACCATTGATTCCAAATGCAATAAAGACAGACTGAAATTATGGTCAGTAGTTTCTTTAAACATGCCTACAAATTTTCTAATAACCAAGAAAATACTTAAATTTTAAAGAGAAAATGACAGAACAATCTATTTTTCCACCAGTCGCTAAAACTAATTGTCCTAATATTGTCCTTAAAAAATAAGGTTAGAGAAGAAAAACTTCTGAGAAAATAACAAAGATCTTGGCTAAGTTTCATAAAACCACAATTTTCCTGCCTGTTTGATCTTTGTACAGTCAGCATAAGCCACTGAAACTCCTCCACAAATGAAAGGCATTCATGGGAAGCCATCAGAAAGCATTGCTTGTCCTCTGGGACCCAGGACAATAAAAGAAAAGTTTGTGTCTGCCACGTGGGCCTACAACTCAGCTTAAATGAACAAACCATTGCAATATCTTTCAGCTTTGTGAAAACGATACTTCCTACTTTTTTTGGAAGAAAGGAAGTCATATATAAACAGAACAAAGGGAAGAGGCAACACAAGTAGAGACTCTCATAATAAATATTACAGTGAAAGTTTTGCTCATCAAACCAAGATTAAAAACATATTTTAATCTCCCAAGTTTTATGCCTTTGATGTATGTTCAAGAGGAAAGCTTATATATTTTGTAAGATTTACAACATTTCTAGTGGGAATAGCTTCGTATTTCAGTTTTTTCCCCTCTTTCTGAAATTGAGAATGCATGGGGTTGTTTCTATCCCTTAATGCTGTGTCATATCAAACACTTCTGCAGAGAATAGAAGTTAGGATGTCCTTTGGACTTTTTTCCCCCATAAATAGGCTAGTGTTCTACTGAACAAAGCACTGCAAAGTCATTATAATGCTGTAATGGTAACCTATGCAGCTATGAAATACTTCTTAAAATGCCAGCTTTCCTAGACCACAGGAAAGTTCAAACATTTGCACTAAACTCCATAGCATAGAGAACCACTAAACTGCATTTCCTTGTGGTGCTAAAATTAGGAAAAGGCTATATAGCTTCAATCGAAAGAGTACTAATTTTTTATCTGTAATTTCACCACTACATGCCCATAACAGCCTGATATGACACACGAAGCATTAATTTTCAGAATTGCAAGACACAAAGCATAAACCTTATACATCAGGGATTCTTTCGTTGCATCTTCTCTTGAGTTTTGCACGATTTTCTAGACCTCCCATGCAACCTTTCTGGGCAGCTTTTCATGTTCTTTCTTGACATTACACCCTTTGCTGTGACAAAAGAACCTGCTCTTAAAATCACATTTTCTTGCTGCAACACAGTCAAATAGCTGCTCATTTCCACAGCCTTAGGGTGAAGGCAAAACCAAATACATCAATGATCCACTCAGATAGTATGAGGCAAAATAGGTGAAAGTCTCAGTGTAAGTAACAATGAAAGAGTGGGTAAGCATGCTCTCCCTGCTCTTGCAACACTCCTGGCTTTTGGTTTTGGTTTTATCTACCAACCATTAACTTTGGGGGATATTATCAGAAATTCTCAAGTTTAGTTTCACAAATACAAAGTCAGAAGAGCAAAGGTAAAACTTGCCAGAATAAGCATTTTAAACAACTATTACAGTGAAGATAACTGTACTGCATATTGGTAAAACTTAGTTTAATAATTTTCAAGGAAGATCTGTTAACTTCAGAGAAATATGAAACTGCTGTGAAACTGTTAAAAATGAAGAAAACACTGGGTGGTAGATAGGTGTGTGCTCAGGAGGTGGAACACAGAAAATGGGTGAAGGAGGAGGTGACTTCCCAGAATCTTCCCAGGGCTGTGTCAGCCCCTGGAGAGCTGATAAAGACTCTTCTCTCTGTGCCATTTCAAAGGCACATGGACCACATAGCTGTCTTTCCAGAAGTTAAATCCTTTCCACATCTTTCCCAGCACCCCCAATCAGTTAATTTGATTCCAAAGATACATAAAAGAGAGATGCAGAAGGTTGTCCTGAAGTGGCAACTTGCAGAGATTTCAAGGACAGCAAGAACCCACCACAGTAGATTGTGTTTTCTCAGGAAAGTAAGTGAAATGCTGTAAGAGAAAAAAGAGATACCCTACCAGAAAATTAATATAGATTTTTAACTCAGGAACAGTCAATAAGAGATTATTTCAACACTATTAGAAAAACAATTACTTTATAATCGGAAGTGCCAAAGCTAAAATTACACCAAAGAAACTTCAAGGAGCCTTACAGGGAAGACAGGTGTCTTGTCAATAAATACTGTGCCAGAAGAAGGTTCAGACACAACTTCTTAAGTCATTTGCCCAAAGCAAATAGCAAGCAAATGAAAGTGTGAGGAATAATAGGATTCTTGTCTCCTACTCTCTACTTCCCTTCATGTTGCCATATGGTATCCATATCTGGGAGGATAAGCAGTACTTTGTACCCTGGTGTTTCAGTTTTCATGACACTTTACAAGTCTCATTGCTCATTTCACCGCTTTCCACGAGCTACTCCTTAATGACACCCAGCCATTGCTTCCTTTGCTTTCCTGTAAAAACAACATACTCAGGAAATAATGAATGTATATTTGTCTCTTTCAAGTAACTGCAGCTCCATTTTAACCATTTAATTTGCAATAAACTTTTTAAAGAGAGCTGCTTTTGTTTTTCCCTCTTAAAAAAAAAAAGGTGCCTATATATCTTAAGGGTCAGGATATACTAATTTAAAGAAATACAAATAATGGCCCATAGCCTCTCTTCTGAGCTACCTATATTAACTCCTCCTCTTCAGAAAAAAAAAAAAAAATCACAATGCAACAACTGAGCACTCCATAGTTCATTTTTTTTGACTTTTCAACCCAAACAGAAATACTCAGTGACTGGTACAGTTCACAAAAAAGATTATCAAATAGCTTCTAATGGTGAGTTTCTACAAAGCATACTTTGCTAGAGGAAGTTACTTCAGATGTTGTTGTGGAAACAAGAAAGAATTGGCCCAGAGAAGAGGAGTAAGGTCAGTAACAGCAGCCCCCAAAGCCCAGCTGAAAGAAGCACCTGAAAATGTAGAACAGTTCTGTCTCCTCTCGGTGCATACAGTGGGCTCAAACCACTGGTCAAGGCTGAGCAGTTTCACTGGAAGGGAAAAGGAACCCTCCAGAACTAGAAGCCAGGACCACACCTCAGGTAGAAAACAAACCAGTGATGAAAATGACTCAAAGGGTTACTGCTCAAAGGGAAATCTAAATCTCTCTCTTCTTATTCTTCCTTGGTGCCCAATCTGCTGCGCAACCTGTGTGAGAAAATTCTGCATTTTTCTGCATGACAGTAGCCTCTGAAGCAGGTATCAAGTCTTAAAAATTAAATAATTAAGTATTCACTAACATTACTCTTTATTAAGTATTTAATAAATTAAATTATTAAACAAAATTGTAGACTCAAAATTTTAAGATACTTTAAGGCAAGATAAGGCAAAGCTTCTGAAAACAAAACATTGTTCGTAATAAATTAGGAGAAAGAAAATTCCTGGGAAATTTTAAGCTTTTCACCTCTGCCCAAGCCCCAGATTTTCATATAATTTTAAAGTCTATTCTATTCACAAATCACTGCAACTTTCTGGAAACTATGCTAAAGGCTAACTTTTCCCTGTGGTTAGAAAAGTGTTTGCAATGTGTCCTACAACATGGAGGAGACATATTCTAATTTTTTCACCTTAATATGATAAACTTGAATATGAAAAACATGCACAGAAATCCAAGTTACATTTTTTTCCCTAACAATACAATAAAATTAATATAGCAAAGGGAAAAGATTCATCACTGTTCATAAGAATTCATTCGCCCAGGGAATTTTTTCATCTGTCTTCTCCCTTACTTAGCTAGACAGAAAATAGATTTTGCTGGCTATGTTTAATTTCCACAGCTGTCACTGTGATCTAAAACATTTATATTGGAGCAATCACATTTATCCTCAGGAAACCAGGAACCGGAGAACCAGCTCAAACACTGGATAGTCTACCTGCTATCTTCTGACCCTAGTGGTGTCTTAGATTTAGGAGATGTGCGGTGCAAATAAGCAGTAAAATATTTTTTGATTAAAATTTATTTGAAAAATGCAATTAAATAGCAAAAATGCAGTGAAACAGCAAAAGTTGACATGGTTTATGTACGATTATTGACAGGGTTAGTACAAAAGTAGGTGTAAAATGAAAACGGGATATAAATAATTAATATTTCTGATGTAAATCTCTAAGCATATTTTAATGTCTAGTAATGTAATATAATATATATTAATGTCTTTAATTTGACTGTCTAGTAATGAATTTAATTATATAAATTCTGATAATAGCACAAGTCACCAAAAACAACCATCACAGGCAAAAGATTCATAGCCTCACTGCTAAGTCATGTTATTCACTTAAGCCCATTATGCAAATTTTCAAATCATTGCTTTTAAAAAAAGATTACAACACTTCTACAAATATTTATGGTTCAACCCAAGAAAATAAAACATTTCAGCAGACTTTGAAACAGGACTAGCAAATTTCTAATGTACTATATATTTGTACAGAACATAATCTTCAATATGAAAACAGCTAAGTACATTGTTCTAGCTATACCAGCTAAATCAGCAAACAACTTTCTCCATCTTTCATGAAGCAAATCTGATTTAGTAAAATGGCTATTATTCTCAACCTTTAGTTGCGTGTTCTTTCAGTCTTGCTTGCTACCCACTAATTTATTTCCCTCCCCCATGCCTTTTCTTTTTTTTTTTTTTTTTCTTTTTTTAGTATTAAAAATGGATTTACACTAAACCAATAACAATTTTCAGTAAAAACATATTCTGGTTTTAATCAGGCAGTTCATCACTTAAAATTTCACACATATACACTATTGCACATGTTCTATCTGCAGACTTTCAAGCTCAGTGTTCTGCTGCTGTGGGGTTATAACACAACCACGCCTTCAAGAAAGCTGATTCAGAACCATGTCAGCAAACAAAAACCTATTTTGGCATATAAAGTGAAATTATACATTCACGCAGAACTCACATTTCTAAGTAATTGTATCATTTATATTAGCAGTTTACATTATTTAATATCCCCAGAGCAAGATCCTACTAAATGCTGCAGCCAAGTTTAAGAGAAGAAAATTCAGACTGTCATATTAATACCTTCAGTTCTTTTAACCCTAGCATCCTGTGCACTTCCAAGACTCTTTATACTTCCATTATATTTATTCCTATTTCTCTCACTTGGTTATTGTTGCTCTCTCTTTTCTGCAACTTATTTCCTCCCACTTTCTTGCTTTGCTCACAAAACCATTTTGACCTTTAATCCTGCCTCCTACCAAACGACTCCAAATGCTTTCAATACATTTTGTGGTGCCAGACTACTCATAGAAGTAGGGGGAAAAAAAAGTTTCTAAGCGTAAATGAAACTATTAAAATGGAAGGGAAACATTAAAGGCACAAGGAATGAAGCCAGTGTAGTATTTAGTACTTGCACTAACCACAGGCCAGCAGTTGAACGGCTCAGCACTTCAGCAATCTTAAACAGAGAAATCATGTAGGAAGCCACAGTGCAGCGTGCAGCATTCCCCCTGGAGCATGTACAGGAAAAATGTACCCCTAAAATTCTAGCATGTCTGCTTTTTATCCCACAACACAGGGACTAATTGCCCTCAGTGTCTGAGCTGGATTCCTTGCATGCTGGAGCAGAACAAATACTACTTTTTCACCTATCCGTCACAGCAAACATGAAAGATAATGACAAAAGCAAACCAGCACTAATCTTAGCACCTCACTGAGCTCAGAGCAAAACACCAGACAGCAAAGCCGAGAGAAACCCAGCACACACAGACAGTGAAACACAATCATCAAATGAGTCAAATGAGGCCTCATCAAATGGGGCTGGACAGGAGCAACTGGCCTCTCTGCTTCCATTTATTTAATTTATTCCATCCTATCTGCTGTAGAGCAACATTAAAACACCCACAGGTTTGGTAGGTAGATTAAAATGTTTAAGAATTACTACAATATGTTCCAATTTTCTGGCAGACTGAAGGACTTCATCCAGCAGTTCAGGCATTAAGCCCACTCTGGTAACTGAGTAAAAACAGGGCTTTTATACCTCAGTGAACTCAGGTCTCAGCTCTGCAAAACAGACACTGTTAACATTGGTTCAGTCTAGTTGGATGCTGAATTTTCCTAAAGCAGCAAGTCGGGAGCAGTCAGGCCTCTGTTGAGAAATGCAGAGGGAGGCTTATCATCCCGTTCCAGCTTCCAAGGTCGGCATCATTTGAGCTGAGAACAAAGCACTGCTCCAACCAGGCAAGCCCCTCTCCTTCTGTTTTTGGCTTCCTAGCTTTATTTAGTGTTTCCTTTGCTCTTTGACCATCTCCTTTGTTTATATGCAAGTCCCAAACACTGCAGAGGGCTATGCTGCATCAACATAATCCTCCTCTGACTGGCTTGTCGCTGTTTCAGGTACTACCAGAGGGGTTTTGCAGTGGGAAAACACCAGTGAGGGAACTCCTGCAGGTCTTCCATCATGCCCACACTTTTCCAGATTTGCAGTAGCTGGAATGACCACAGCCAGAAGAAACCTCCAGGTGGAACATGTACCTCAGATTTGCAGTCAAGGAATGCGTTATGTCACCTTTAGAGAAGGGAGCAAAGCCAGTGTCACAGCACTTTGGTGTACCCTGGCAATTGCTGTAGGCCACTCTAAAGGCTTTGCAGGTGGACACAGCAACTCAGCAAACCTGGATACATAACTGAATTCTCCTGGAGCTGTGGGCATGGTTACACAACCCCAGAAATGTGTGAAAAACGAAACAGGAAAAATCCTTTGGTGCTTCCCTCTCAGTCAGCTCCAGCACTTTAAAGAACACAGCTGAGAAAAACACAAAAAACCCTTGTGAGAAAGGACTGAAATATCAGGGCAAGGGTAACTTCTGCACAGCCACAGCCTTTGAAACAACTGAAGGCTTTTTACATAGCTCCTCAATTCTGAAACCACAATGGCCAGGATACAGCTGGCAGCTGGACAAGAATCTCTGTAATATCTCCACATCACCTGAAATGACAGCCATATATGTTTATACCTTATAAAGTGTGTGTTTATATGTATACATACACCAATATATATATGCACACACTTTTATAATCTTTAATAAATATTTCCAAAAATGCTTAGAATGAGACACAGGTAGGTATCTACTTTTTCACAGGCTTAAGTAGGGAATATCTTCTTCCATGTGCTTTTTACTATGATTCTTTTGGTTATGAGATTTTCATTATTTTTAAATGGAGGATTTCTGGAGGAGCTGTTCAGTGCAAAGAGAACTTATGTTCTAATGCCTATAGTTCCAAAAGGCTTGGGCCCCTGAGGAAGAGCCATGCTCCTCTTCTCTCCTCTACTTACCCCAAATTGTTTCAAAATGATTTTCAGATAAAACAGAGAATGAAACAACCTTTAGGGGAAAAAAAATATCAAAGGAAAAAAACACTGAAAAAACCCAAACTCCAAATAAAAGAATGTACCTTTGACCTCTGGTAATTCAAATAGAGTGTTAATCACCAAAGGATTAACACCCTCTGTATTATAAATAACATAACCAGTCATCAGGAAATTATAACACCCCATATAATCAAGAAACACTGAAGTCCATAATAGAACTATGCCCAAGCAGTGGGATGGGAAGTACTAATATGAGAAACTTAACACATTGTATCAGTTCAGAGAGATTCTGCAACTTCAAGCATTATGGAGAGCTGCTCAGTACTTAAATAGGCAAATCCTTTTCTCTCCATGTGTGCACATAGCTCTATATACAAATATATATATATGCATCAATGTGACATATAAACACACAAAAAAATTCACAAGCCTTAACCTTTATGTGGATTTTTTAATTTTTTTAAAAAATATGCATACATAATCTTGTTTTTTTGGAATAATTTTATGTTTGTGGAATCAAAAGCAAATACTTTCCAACATACTCTAAATAGTTTTCTGCATTCAACATATTTTTTTTTTCTTAAACCAAAGATTATTTCTCTCTTATTTGATTCTGTACTATAAGCCAGCAGCATATTAAATGTAGTATTATTACAGCACAGAGGTGTCAATTAGAGAATTCTACCAAACACTAAGATTTTTAAGGGATAGGAAAAAAAATCAAAGAAATCACTACCCACAGTATTTGGCTTTGAAGGAGACATGCAGCTACACCCTTATCTTCTGCCATCTTCCCCATAACCACTTCCCACTTGCAAAGCCTCTCCATCCCATTTTCTCTCACACCACAGCATTCCTCTTTGCCTGAGAGCCTTCGCCATCCTTTCCTACTTTTTCTCAACCTCCAAAGCTTTTCCTGCCAAGCTTGTTTTCTATTCCTGCTGTACCCAAAGGTCCATTCCACCCACACACCCAATCTGAAGCTCTCAAGCATTTCTGCACTGACCCCAAAGCTGCTGTCCCAGGAGTCCTCACTCACCTTGCCTTCAGTCCTGTCACTCTGCCAACAGAAGGCTCCCAACCCTCCTTCTCATGAGGAATATAAAGAGCGACTCATCTCAAGAAAGAACAACTGAGTTGAAATTACTTTAATTTGTAATAGCATTTTCCGCTGAGACTCAAAGATCAGTGGAGAAATTCTCACAACCACACTGCCTTAGTTTAGTTCTTCCAAAGAACAATAAAAGAATGTAGAGTCATGGAATCTGGTGACACATTTACAAGCAGGGAAGCCAATGTTGGGATAAAAATGGACAGCCCTTGACATGTATAAAAATCTTAGGTGGGGATACAAAGAAGAGTAGACTTCTTCAGTTTGAGAAGCCTTTACTATCTAAACTGCATTAGAATTTCCCCTTTAAATCTTCAATATAAAGGACACGCTCATTTAGTTCACTTTCTCCCATTGAAAAATAACTAGCAAATCTCATCTTTTCAAGCTCACTAAAAAAATCCCACAGAACTTATCCAACCTTGTGCCATTCCACAACTAGGAAATACAGTTTCTAAATAAAATACACTTTAAAACTGTACCATGAGAAAAAGCACAGCTTAATTAAGTTAACTAAGCTGATTAAGCCATGCTCTTTCACCTACTACAGGAAGTATTTAGCCCTGGAGCCATCCTAAAGGCACCTCGCAGAGCGTATGACATGTTTTCCAGAGATACTGTACATATTTAGTCACTGTGGAAGGGGAAAAAGCAAACACCCTGTGTCAGCATGCCAACTAAAGAACAGAAGAAGTCTCAGCTGATAAAGCAGCTGTTTACATCTCATTCTTGTCTGGAAGGTAGGTATTATATTACAAGGGAATAGACAAAGTTAAGAGAACAGTACCCCACCACCTCAGATGTGACTGTTATAAAATAACTTAAGGAGGAACACACTCTCCAAAAATCCTGATCACTGATATTATTACTGGGATCTTTGTAAGTTAACAAACAACTCAGATGAATTGAAAATTGAATCAATTACAGCAGCTTCATTTTAAAATAATTAAGAATAATCTTTCTCCTTCGTTATATTTAAATGTGTTGATATCATTAAAAGCATTCTTTAAAATTTTCAATCCTTTCAAAATCTATAAAAGCGATTTCTAAAATAAAGACATAGCAGTATTCTTATCTTGGCTTTTCCTGCTACAAGGCTGCTGCTCTGTGTCTCATAAAGATTTCTGGCAGAGTGAGAAAACCTGGTCAGTATCAGAGTCTTTCCTGGGACCTGTCTGCAGTGTCGACAAGCAGCTAAGCTGAATATTAATACACTCTCCATCATCAAAAGCTGTTGCATACCCAAAGGATGAAAAATATTTTAATCAGCTTTCAGCTTGTCTAGTAGAAGTCAGTTTATTCCCTTGGGATTATACATCTATGTGCTCAATTTTTGTCTTCGCACTCTCTCTCCATACATATTACTTTTGAAACTAGCAGCAAAGAGCCTAAATCTGCTGTTTTGTTGGGAAAAGCCAGTTAATGCTGTGATTCAATTACAGCATTTTACATTTAAGAAGAAAATGTAGAAGATGAAAAGCAAAGACAAAACTTGAGAAAACAGCCCTGCTACCAAGTTTTTTAACATTAGGATTTCTTAAAGAAACTAGTGAGACTTTTTTGTTTTGTTCAACATCTCCACAAATTTTAGGAGTTTTCAAAACTGGTTCATCTGTTGCCTTTTCTTCTCCCCAGTAGATTACTAATTATTGCAAATTCACAATTCCTTTAGCATAACAACCACCAATGGAATTGACCCATGAATGTATAAATATTTTATAAATATGTGTATCAACTACACCCTACATGAAAACCAGCAAAAGATCAGTAATGGGAAAATGTTTTGAAGAGCCTTGACTGTACAAGTGTACCTGCATGGCAACCTCTCCTTGCTCTGCTGTCCTTCCTCTGACGGACAATGCCAGTCCCTGAAAGGTTCCTTAATGAAGATAACACCTACAGGAGAAGACTTTTGAAAGTGAGAAATATTAATAATCTTAATTCTGTTTCTTTTCAATGCTTTCAAAAGCATCATAACATTTTGGACTTAGTTAGAACTTGCATTAGTCTTTGCTTTGAGCACCCACACAAATGCAATACAGAATTAATTTCATCTTGCCTTAGCCCTGCTTCCTGAGGATAGAGGTATTACCAGTGGACATGTAACACCATCGTGCTCTTTCCTCTTGCCCATAAGAGAAGACATGAAGAAATGCAAGGCTCTGCTGATTTTCAGATTTTCTGTCACCTCATGGAAGCCTGGAAAGTACAACCTCTGTGTGGTACTACACAGCATCAGCATAAACTGGTTTGTACAGAGTAATTGTAATATAATTTCTATCATCCATCACCAACACAAACAATCGTTACTTTTGAGCAAAGGAGTGAATTCCGTGTTCCTACTACTGCAAATGATTTCAGCACAAAAACTTCTGTTTCATGAAATGGAAGCATGACATTGGACAGAAGGAGACCAAAAGGATAACAATGAGTTAACTTGCTCTGCCATGTAAAAAAAGTCTTATAATTCAGTTATCCAAGCTGAGTCCCACCACAACATCACAAAACAATTGACCTTCTAGCTAGCTGGTGAAGCTCTAATCCATTAGCATGTAGGACACAGCTTGAAGATGGAGCTAAAATGTAATTATTAGCAGTGTGTATATGCATACATATATACACAGACACATAAAAATAATCACTTCAGTTTATTACACAATGATATTGATCCCTAGGCAGCTAGACAACATGAACTGATGCACTGTTCCCAGCTATTAACAGTGCACTTTGTGGATCACTGCATGCTAAGCACAGAGCTGGATTCATCTTGAGCACAGCTCCACTGCTGCCATTCCTGTCCCCCAGCAACAATCCTGCCTGTTCTCACCATCCTCTTAATCGTTCTACTCTATTACAGAAATTCAAAATGAGCCCTACGAAAACTGGTCTGATTGTGATAAACAACCACATTATTTAACTGGAAAAATTTAAAAGATTTGCTATATTTAAACTTTATATTAGTGCCTCTGTTGTGAAAATTATATGGAGTTCACATTGACTAGCAGTCCAAGGAAAACTGCCAAAATCTGATGTTCACTTGTAACATTTGAGAAAAGACAGTAATTATCTTTCTACTGCAGAATAGTAAACATTATTATAACTACAGCTTCAGGGTCATTAAGCAGAAGCATTTGTAGTGACAAACAGAAAGTGCAAAAAAGATTCATGCAAAAGCTCCTGAGAATGAGACCTCAGAACTGCCAGGAGACAATCAGGGTCAACCAAAACACAGTAAGCTCATTCTTAAACAGACAGAATTTGGTCATCTGAACGAAAAATAAAAAGCTATGTGGCCCCATCTACACTTTCCAGACATGATACAGGGAGGCAGAAATTTGTTGGTTTCCTTCAAATGCAGGATGTTCTCTCCCTAGGACATAGCCAATTAATAATTGTCAGATACGGAAAAAAATCATAGCCTCACTTAATTGAGGAGCAATTTAAGATCAGAAATCGTCTGCAATCTAAAACCAAAGTAAGACCTCAATGTTTTGATTGCCAGACTGATTTTGAAAAGCACACCTAAGTTACTTGCACAAGTTAAACAGAGGGTCAGTAAAAGAATTAGCACCTAATTCATCAGGGCATAATGCTCTCCATAGCAACTTCTGAAGCCAAGTTATATTTCTTTATGTATAAAATGAAAGCCGTAATTTTGAGCAAAGATGAAGTAACTGTTAAAGAACACATTACAAAAATACTGTTTACCCATGATCCTGTTAGGAATTAGAAGGACTGATGACCAGATAGGAAAGAAAAGGTATCAATGCAGCAAACAGCAGCTTTTCAGAAGACGTCACCTCCTTCGCCTACCAGAGCCATTTGGAAAGTAAAGCAGCTGTGTTCTATTTTATAGTGGTTACAGAGCCACTAAAATACAATAGCAATAAAACCACAATTAGCAACACTAGCTGTATTGAAAAAAAATACAGCAATGTAGATGGTGACATTTTAGTCATACTGCCATTTGCTTTCACTTTCATTCAAAATCACAACTTACCCTAGTTTATAACAATCACAGTACAAACTATTCCTGCCAAACCACTGTAATTCACAGTTTTAACACCAAACCAAATCCTTTTCTTTCTGTGTAGCATGTCCATAAACATATATACACAAATACAAATCCATAAGCTCTGTATCTGATCACTACTAGGATTGAACAAATAAGAACTATAAATAATTTTAAATATTGGTAATAATTAATCAATTTCTAGATAGCATATAAATTCTAAAAATACAGATTAATTTATTTTCAAGAAATACTATTCCCAGTCTTCAAATATGGTCCTTTATGAAGTTTTTCTACTAGGAATTAGATTTCTGAGAACATTAAAGCATATAATAGAACCATCTGGATTGGAAAGTACCTTAAATACAGTTTAGTTCCAACCTCCCCTGCGATGGGCAGGGACACCTTCCACAATCCCAGGATGCTCCAAGCCCTGTCCAACTTGGCCCTGAACACTTCCAGGGATGGGGCAGCCAAAGCTTCTCTGAGCGACCTGTGCCAGGGCCTTGACAGCCTCACAGTAAACAATTTCTCCCTAATATCCAAACAAAACCTGTCCTCCATCAGTTTAAAACCATTCCCCCCTCATCCTGTCGCTCCATGCCCGTGTGAAAGACTTTGCAAAGAACAGTGAGACTGATAAAACAGCAGCTCAGTGCTACAACATCGTTATTTCCACAGCAAATAATAAGCCTCAATAAACACACTAATGATACAAAGATCTTCTGTTATTCTAGTATATACCCATCATTTTGAGAGAACAAATTTGATTTCTGCTGACTGTGGTTTGTGCATTTATGCCTGAAACACTAGCACAGAACTCACTGCATTTTACATGCAAGTGCAGGTATTTAGAACACAGAATTGTATACACCCAAGAGTATAAAAATAGTGAGGATCACAGAAAGAAGCCCTGCTACAGTAAGAATAAAGCACTAGCCAACAGAATTCTACTTATCCAAACCTGCAGCTCACCGAGATCCAGCTGTGTGCACACGGACACCTACAAATGTCAAACTGGTAACTCAGGTGAAAATCCACCTGGAGGGGAAGGCAGAGGCAGGACCACGCCACGGGCACAGCTACACACCCCAGCCACGGTCCTCCCTCCTGGGCCATCAGAAATGCACCTCCTCACTGTCCCCCAGGACAGAAATGGTCCTCAACTGCTCCTGGATTATTCCAGTGTACGTGACCACCTTACTGCTGTCAGTGTGATTTTCCCAGAATGCTGCCGGGGTGGGCAGGCTGCCCTTTGAACAATTCCAGTTTATAACAGAAATGTTACAGTGCTTCATATCAACGCAGCTCAGATCTCAACCAGCTCACGTAAGGGTTAAAAATAGAAAGTGCTATCCACTGGTTTGCTCTGATGTTCCTGTAGATATTGTCACTGGATGTATCCTCAGAAGAATTCTATTCAACACCTCTGTCTTTAAGTACAAAGCTGTAGGCTGTAGCAGCTTTAGGAAACATAAGTATCCTTTTTTCTGCTGCACAGTATCTGTGTGTGAAATTCTCTAAAGGGGTTTAAGTATTTACCCTGAACACTATCAGACAGTTTCTAAAATTTTCCTTATCCTGTTGCAGAAACACTTCAAAGAGAATCATAAACACAGTCTTTTGTGCTTTCAGCACACATGTTGTTTTGGAGGCTTAAGTCTGAATTCCCTCAGAATTGTAAATAATTTTTTCCTCAAAGATGTGCAATGCAACTTTACTTTTTTTTTCTTTTTCGTTTCATTGTGATTCTACTACAGACAATGCTAAATCCTTTCTCCCATTTCTGACAGCTAAAAATATTGGGGTCAAAGAAATTACTGCTAGAAAAAGGAAAGAAAAAAAAAAAAGAAAAAAAAATTTAAAAAAAAAAAAAAAAAAAAAAAAAAAAAAAAAAAAAAAAAAAAAAAAAAGTTCGTCTCCAGGATCAGGTTTTGTTGCTGTTGTTTAAGATACAAGATACATTTCCAGAAACATCTGACTTCCAGTGCACATAAAATATAATCTGCCAAAAATACATTTATTTAAAGGCTCTGGGCTAAACAGATAAGGAGAGCCCCAAAAGACAATAAAAATGGGTAAAATTTGGGTCTTTGAGCTGCCATGTTGTACCTACATTTCACAGCTCATTAGGCAAATCCGATCTCCCATCGCCACATGGCCCTCCAATAAAGTGTGACACTGCAATATCTGAGCACAACGGGAAAACCAGAAGAGAAATTAAAATAATACCTCAGAGTTCCTGGAATTTTGGCTGACAAGGTCAAACCAATTCAAGTGTCAGTTAAGTTGCTATGCAATTTCTGAAAGAAGCTACACAACCAACCAGCCTGTTTGTGATCCCATTATCTACCTTTTTTAAAATAATTGGTTAGTTGTTTAAAGTGCCAAAGTCTACAAAAGCTAGGAGAATTCCTTGTAAAAGCATATTTTTTTCTTAGAGCTTTTCATGGTTATCTGGGAACTGAAATGCTCTTGATTTAAATACATATTTAAACCCTTGCTTTAATTTTGGGAAAAAAAAATAATGGCTCTGGGCTGAGATTTTGTAGCTCAGGTTTCAGCGTAGACTCAATTCTAACTGTCAGGCTGTAAGCCCCTGACAATAGTGGCTTATAGCTGAAACTATGACATACCTCATCTATAGCAATAGGAGCAAATAATGGAACAGACCTCAAAAAGGAAAGAAAAATAATTTTACAATAAAATAGCCTTGCTCTCTGATTTCAATTCAGTTATGTAAACTGACAAAAAGCTTGCTATTGAAAATAACAGTAAAAACAAGACTAAAGATAGTTTTAAAGAAGTTTTACAAATCAAGATGAAAGTTGTGCAGGAAGATACCAGCCTGCATGAAATGCCACTTTGACCACTCTACTTACACCAAGTGTGCATGCTTCTGCTTTTGCATTACTCCAAATTAAAAGGTGTGCTGCATTTCATTATCATCAGCTCTGCTTTAAGACGCTAAAAAATGAAACAAATGGTGTAACTACTACTTGTGTTTCAGTTGTCCCATTAAGAAATTACTTCCTCAAGATCTATGTTTCATTCCTTTAAGTAGCCCCTTCTCTGCAGGCAAACAGTTGTGCTGTTAAATGTAACTCCAAGTCACTCATACTTTTCTCTGCATTTCAGTTCCACACTTTCCTTCGTCTTGCCAAATTCCTGCTTAAATAGGTGGGATTAAATGGAGCCTAGCCTACCTAACATAATTATATATGTTGTGATTTTATACTGCAATGAAATTGATACATTTTAATAATGCCAGTCTTGGCTCTTTCCCACTAAAGTCAATAAAGGTTATTAAGGCCAACTGCCATATAAATACATTGCTACATTGCTAAATGGACTGTCAAAGCAGGAAATACAATTCACACCATATAGCACTGTATGGTCTCCCCCCTTTTTTTTTTTAAGGACCACTAGATATGTTTAAAAAACCTTCAAAAATTCAACACGCAAGTGTAGCCATATATGTTTACTTTTCATTCCACAAACAAAAATAATTTCATTGATTTTCATTTTAGTTTTCTCATGTGAATCAACCTAAAACAAAGTAACCAAAAAAAGACTGTCGGACTTCTGCAGTTCTTACAGATTTCGTGCGGTGGTTACGGATTTTCTTAGCTAAAATAAATGTCAGATTGCAAGGTTTGCATGATATCAGACCCTGAGAGACAAATTGTCTCTCCACTGAATCTCAGAACAGCTACAGCAAGACTTGCTCACATCACATGAGATTTCAGCTTTTCAGACTTCTCTTTACCCAGAAAGCAAAGCCTGTACAGTCTTTTTTCAAATGGTAACTCTGCCTTTGAATTCTGCAAGCATTTATCCTGATGTTGCAGGCGATAACGTGTTAATCTTGGATGACTTTTAAAAAAAAAAACCCTCCAACATATGAATAGCCTTCATATTTTCAAGGGAGGGGGAGAAAAAAAAAAAGGAAGATTGGTTAAACTGCTTTGGATTTAATGGCTCATAAATTCATGAGGTAATATTGTGGGAAATGTGATGTTTTATCAGAATGTCATTCAAATGAAAGGTTTAACATTTACATCACAAGAGTGAGCTCTAAGTAAAACTATCCTCAGGGAAAGAAATGCCAGGAATAAACATTATGATAAAATTGTGTGCTTGCTATAATGTACAAAGACATTAAATAAAGCCCACAGGTTTGAAGACACTGAGCTAAACTTCCTGCAATATCATACTCTGCTGCGACAGAAATGTAATTACAATTAGCAGAATCTGAGATAATTGCTGAAATTTTCTTTTCTCCTTTATAGCTGCTTTATCAAACAAGAGGAAAACCTAAAAAAAACCACACTGAAGGTCCCCAAGACTGACTTTTGCATCATTCCAGACATATATATAAAAACCCAAGTCAACAGTTGTTCAGCTCGCACACAAAGAAAAACACATTGCTTCAACATTTTCTTTTAAGAAATAATTCCTTTTAAGCAGAAAAATTCTTACTAAAAAAGACCAACATTTTTACTTTTAGCATTTTACATTACTCGATCTCTCTCTCTTTTCTTTTTTTTTTTTTTTTTTTTTTTTTAATTTAAGAACCATCCAGCTAAAAAAAATCCCAAAACAACAAACCCATCGACTGCCGGCTACTGGTACCTTCAAAAATACCCTTTTGATTTAGCTTAGCTGTGGAAGCTAAGCACGCACCAAAACACTGCGCTTTTTTCCCTTTTTTTTTTTTTTTTTTTTTTTTTTTTTTTTTTTTTTTTTTTTAATGTTAAATCGCTGTTGAATTTGCTGCTTTCCTGCGCTGCGGAATCTCGGAGACGCCGGGATAACTCGGCGAGGGCAGCGCGGCTCAACACTGCCCCCCGCCGGCCGCCGACAGCGCCGCAGCGCAGAGCCCGTCTGCCCCCAAACCCGCCCCCAAACAGACAGCCCCAATCAACGTCCCCCTCCATAGCTGCCATTAATTGGGATTAATATGTTATAAGTCATAAAACATTAAAGCGATTCTTAAAATAGAAATTAGAAGCAGCTTCTGTCTTGGCCCGAGCTTGGGTTTGCTGATAAATATCATCCCGAGGCCTGTTGAAAGGAGATACACTGACGCCACCATGTTTCTAATTAGAGACACATGGCAATGTCACACCAATCGCAGAAAAGCGAACCCTTGAGAGCTCCGGAGTTTGCTGGTTTTCCATGTTTTCAACGCACAATGGATATAAAATATCAAACATTCTTGTCTCTACCTCATCTAAGCCTGCGTTACAAGAGAGTAAGTTGTCGTTTGAAAGAAAAACAAACCAAAAGTTTTTGTTTTTTTAATTATAAGGGTCATTCGAGAATGTGAGCACATAACACAAAAATGAAGGGGAAAAAACCCCAAACACATAAGCACATTTTCTATTCTTTTGTAGAAAAATTCAGTGTTCACTGATTTCTTGTGGCAACTCATTCCACAGCTGAAGTGTCCACTTTTCCAGCTGTGTTTTCCAAGCCTGAAATCAGCCACTGCTGGGGAAGCCCACAGTGTGTTTGAGCAGCTGAGTCTCAACATTCCCGGTGAGACTCCAGAGCCTGTTCTTGTATCACCTCTCCAGAGCCCCCAGCACTCCCCTGACACAAATCGTACTCAGCACCCTCAGCTGCAGCACACACTCTTCCAAGCCAGCACGGGCAAAGGGAGGTTCATTTGTGCTGTGGCCAGCAGAAATGACCAAGAAGCAGCTTCTGCTGCAGACGGATGGAGAGGAGAACAATGGATTTGCCAGCACAGCCCCTTGTGAGTGCAAATCCAGGAACAGACACGCTGGCAACTGCTCCCAAAGATCCACAGCACGGGCTGTCACCTGAGGCTCCACATGGACAGCAACAGGATAACAGTGTTTGGCACTGAACCCCTTTTTCAAAGCATGATGTACTTTGAAGCACACAGAAATCATGATTAGGTTTATTCTTGAAATAATCCCCTCTTGCAGGTTCTGGCTCTGGTCTAAGTGTGCAGGTGGGCCACAGACAGTTGTACTTCCAGGTCACCAACTTTGTTCTCCACTTTCCTCAGACACATGCACCACTGTTGACATGAGCGAAGTTGTCTGTCTGGGTGTTGTACAAAAAAGTTGACAACACACAGCATTTGTGTGGTGTAATATATGGCTGTCATCTTGTGAGGCTCTAAAAGGCTCAAACGAGGCTTTTACGAGGCTTTCAAACTTTAAAAACAAGAAAAGTCAAGAACTAACTAAAATCCTGGGGTTTTGGATCTGATTTTGCTCAAATTTTTTCTGGCTACTGGGGGATAAAAGTAGAGGAGACAGTGACAGGCTGAGATTGATTCTGCTTCTCATATGTTCTGAATAAAGTCTAAAACCCATTACTACAGTACAATTAAAAACATAATCGTGAGTGTTCTCAGAATTAGACCCTAGAGGCTTTAGACTTTAAAACTAGTACTTACCATAATCTCCATTTTTCTCCAAAATTCTTCCAGTTTAGCCATAGGCTTAAGCCACCAATCAGTGCACTTCAAATACCTCTTGCCTTGGAACCAAAACTGCCTAAGCCACTCAAATTCAACCTGCAAGATGAAAACATATGGCACCATAAACATCCATGGTCCTTATCTGGGGCAGGAATGGGGCAATGCAAGAATCCAGCTATACCTGAACAGTCCCACAGAAAAGGAGACTGTTACCAAAGTAGGTCATTCCGAAAAACACTCTTACACCCAGCTGTTTATTTCTATTCCACATCCATCTGTGACTTGAGCTACTCTCTTCAAACCCAAAGAGGTGAAAATTCAACTGTCTTTTTTTCCCATTTTTCACACAGTGTACATGTACAGCAAACATTAAAGAATTCCAGTCAAATATGCACCAACTCTGGTTTATTTTGATTAACACTGCGGGTTTGAAATAGTTTCAGCCATAGAAGAGTGAAAAAAAAAACAACTTTTCTTTTTTTCTAGCAGTAATAACACTGCTAGAATGCAGCCCAGTTGCTGTGGAATGAGAAGCTGGCACACAAGGAATCACAGCCTCTCATCCTTCACCAGACAGCCCAGTTACCAGAGATGCTGCTTTTCTTTAAGGGTAATCCATAGTTCTGGTCTTTAGAATTCCATATTTATCTTTGTTGTGGTAGTTATGTTTCACACTGAGTTCAAAGCTGCTTTAATCATTATTTGTACCACAAAGAAGATTTGTTTATCCCTGCTCAACTCTGAAGATGCAAACAAAGACAACCTACCAAGGTGAAAGAATAAAGAAAACTGCCCAAAGCTGTCACCTAACACTCCCTTTCCTGCAAGAGAAAACTGAACAGCTACAGAAATCTGAAAGTGGTCCATTAACTAAAGGTTTGGTCAAGACATTAAAGATTACAATTTAAAAAAAACTAAATTTTCAGTATATAAAAAAAATATTAAAGCAAATTTATTAATAAAATATAACAATTAGTTGGCAGATATAGATCTTAAAACATTTTTAAAAAATCCTGACTGCTAGCCAGTGACTTTTTGGCACAGAAGTTTGATTATGCCCTTGCTAAAAAAAATAAAATAATAATAATCAAAATAAAAAAGCAGAAGGAAATTTTGCTTCCTCTATAATATTAAGGAGGTATAAAAGAACCAGTTCCAGTTATGGTTTGGTAAAAAAAAAAAGTCAGTATATGCAGTTTTGGAAAAGCTGAGCATATCATTATTCAATTAGAAGTTCAAGAACTTTTTTTTTTCTCCCTCCACTCCTTTTTGAGTTTTTTGGCCTCTACCATGTGACGTCTGGCAAGCAGGTTCCATGAAATTAATCATGAGGCCACTAATCAATGAAAAAAATATTTTTATTAAAATCAATGTTAAAATATGACTTATCATAGATCTATTTCAGTCAATCTGATTTTTACCTAGTCATATTGATTTGTTGCAATAATCTATGTAACTTCACTCTAATTGCTCTGGCATATTGGACAGAATTTAAATGTATCTTGATCTCATACAAAATATGTATTGTTTGACACAAAAGAGTAATTTTTTAGGTTTAAGGCAAAGCATAGCAACAAGATAATTCCTTTTCTGCAGAATTAACTGGTCTCATCAGAGGTCAGTGTGTACCTAATTGCAACAAGAGGCTGTTTAATGATGTGGATTGCATTCACACAGCTATCAAACTCTGCTCTGCATTCATCTCACAGCACCTCTGTTTAGCTCTAACCTGGGTTAATAAATTGGGGTTGGGGAGAAAAACAATATTTAACCCTCCAAGGTGGCCACCAAGCTGTTTGACAAGTGTCTGCTCTGAACTATGACCTCTGAACAGATAATTGTTGATTCTGAGAAAGAAAATTATCTTGATGAGGCAAGGATGACATGAGTTCTCTTCTGTAATAACTTTTTCTGTAGCAGTAACTCACTCCTCTTGGTTTGTTTCCTTCCATGCACAGGAGAAGTTTCTCCAGGAAAAAAACTTCAACACTAAATACTGCAGAGACACAAAAGCTCACTTCTAGCCCCACTGGAATGGAAGTTAGAGAAAATTCATCTTCTGTGACAGAACTCTGAGGGTTAACAGCTCCTGTTAAGGATTTTGTCAGAGAGTTTTAATTTGGAGGCTCCCATACATGAGAACTAACTTGAATTATCACTAGAAAGTATTTTACATAACTGAAGAGGACACAGCTTAAATATATTTACATATAAAAATATATAGGCCGAGTGTCTGAGGAATAATTTTCATCTTCTAATTGATTTTAATTTATGACTTACATCTGGGCAAGTAAGCTCAGAATCAGGCTTCATATGTCTAATCTTAACAAATTTTCAAGTTGTCCTTTAAGCAATGATTCAAGGCCAATTTTAGGTTATTGTTAATATTGGGTAGTAAAAGGGCAACAGTAGCATTTGGCATTATGTGAGGCAATGCTCCTCAGTCAATTATTTAAAAGTACTGGTTATTAAATGCCACACATGTAGGTGATCTATATTTTCTCTCTGCCATACTAGTCAACCACCAACCATGCTGCCAGCTCACTGTAATGTGCTAAAACATATTAACCTTCCTTTGGCTGCCTACACCTTTCCCTTTTTCATCCATGACCTCAGTGTCTAACTCCACATCCCTGCAGCTCAGCTAGCCCAGGCTTTCTACCTCCCTGTGCATTCTCCAAGCTCAATTTATCTACTGCTGCCATAAAAGCAGATTTGCTCTAGGCAAAAGTGACTGTACCTCACAAGCAACAGGGCATCCAATTCAGTCTCTAGTTTTAATCACGGTAATCAGGATCTGATTATCACAGCTGAACAAACACCCTGATGTGAACAAACCCCTACCTTCCAAACTTAAGTACTTACTGTGAAACCTGCCATATTTTCAACACAATCCCATGACACTAAGAAGACTTCTTCTGGTGTTTTACTACACTGAGAACATCTGAATATTTGGTGCTGGCAAATACAGAAGCCTTGAAAGTATATTAATCTCACACTAACATGAACTATTAGCAGATTTTGCATTAGTCAGAGCAAGAAAAATTTTCTTTGAAATGTGAAGAACAAGCTGCTGAAGATCTTTTCTGAAAGTTTATTTCTATGTGTATGAGCATTTACATGATCTGTCCAGCAGTATTTAGCTCCTTTAAAAATAATTTAATTACCAGTGGTTTTCCCCAGGTGCCCTGTAGCTGTGTTTGAGATGTACTCAGCAGCTGCATATGTTTAGGAAAGCCAAGCAGGAGGAAAGCAGTAGTAGAAGCAAGAGGTTCCCATTCAGAGAATTGTGCAAGATCATTTCTTTTGGGATAAATTATTCCTGAGCACACAACAATCTGACTGTGGCTGTGTGTGAGCTGTCAGGCTATTGTACTCCACGGCTGGCAGGTAACTACATCTGCTCACCCTGCTCCACCCCTGCCACTGAAGTATTTGTTCAGACTGCAAGGCCATCAGCTACACAGACAAACTGCATGTGAACACCCTTAATTAAGGTTATCTTCACTTACAACTACAAAGCACACACGGGGAGCGAAGCGACACACATCTAACACACAGCACACACCTTGCAATTACTCAGATATTCCTTTGAAGGCTGTTGTAGTGAGGGAGACCATGACAACAAAGCTAGGTTTAAAGAAATATTAAACTTCCACCTGGCTGCCCACTAGAGATGCTAAAATCCTCCTCAGGTTAGCATCTCACTTTTTCAGCAGGAATACCTCTGTCAAGATATCCAAGACAGGGCCCTGACAAATGAACTCTGGGAAATCTAACATCAAGTAAGGACACCCCCCAGATACTCTTTTAGAGATTTCTCTGCCCACCACAAAACTGGAAAAAATGAAGTCTCCACCTATGCTTCAGATCCTCAGTTCAAACACACTTTATCAGCACAGCAAGTCAATTTTCCTGCCCGGGAGTACAAAAGTGAAGGCACAGAATCATTCCTCATTCTTTCAGACCCACTCTTAGGCTTCTTCCCTCGAGCAGACACAGATAATTCATCCAGGCCTCATTTGGCAGAGCAGTTAATTTCAGCACAGACTGTGAATCTGCTAAACTAGTATATTTTAGCTTGGTCCTGTGATGGTTCTGTTCTGGTTAATGTTCTCTGATGATTGCTTTGGAGGTAGCAGCAAGGGGATAAAAAGAATGAACCCGTAGCATTTCAGGAAGATAAGGAACCAAGAATGGCTCTATCTAGTTATAAGAGTTAAAACTGAAGAAGTTCAGTTATGACAATATTTAAAAATAAAATACAACAATATCATCAGCTCTAGATACTACCTCATTTCAAGCTCATGGTCTCTGGTTCAGAGGAAGAGGGAAAAAGAAGTTGCAAGGAGCTTTAGGAATAGCACAGAAAGCTGTATATCAGAAATGCACAGGCAGAATTGGGAAACTGGGTGGCAGTTCTCCATTAATCCTATGAAGATTTGGATTTTAGTGCTATTTTGATTTTTCATTAAAAATTGCTAACTAAGAGAATGAAATGAAAGGCTCATTTTCATCAGTAAGTAGTTTGATTAAAGAAACAAAACAGTCTCTTGTTCTCCCACCTGCCCAGTAAAGTTTGAACCTAAAACCTGTATTAGTGCCTGAAAAGACAAAGATTTATCACACAGGAAAGTGGGAAGCTTTTATATGCAAGAAAAGTTGCATTAGCTTCACAGATCTTTATATTTTCAGCTCAGTGATATTTGAAAAAGAAATAGGCATTTACCACAGAGATAAGCCTCTAGAAATTGTGTCAACTTGTGCAGCAATAAATGAAATTTAAGTAGCACTCTAATAGCAAGTGAAGATTTGACCTTGGGATAAAAAATTAAGAAAAAAAGAGAAAAGAATAGTAAAATAGGTGGATGAGTAGTCTCTTTTCAAATTAAATACAGATCCAGTGTGTCTGCTAAGTGCACAATATGTACAAGTTAAACAAGGACTGCTGTTACAGTATATCCCATATGTGTAACAGGAAACATCCCTGTATGTCACATTGCAAAATTATTCAGGTGACTGCAAACACCAGGGGCTACTCTCTCACCTGATGTAAACAGCACATGGCTTTGATGTTAAAGGACCCGTGCAAATTTACACCAGCTGTGCCTGTGGCCCTTGCTGTGCAAACCACATATGCGTGTAGTTTTATGGACTGAGCCTGATTAATGTTTTGTAAACCCCTGCATGCATCAGACTTCTTTAAATTGCCCTAGGAACTGTTTTGGTAAAAGTCAAGGGCGCAAATCTTTTGCCAACGCTATGCTCCATTTTACCAACTGTAAACACAATACAGATAAAAATGCATTCTACAAAGTTTTAGTAGCACTACAAAATACTATATTCCTCAGCAGACAGCAATTTAAACATTTTACACGAATTCTAATTTCAGTGCAAATTACCTGTGTAGAGCTTCTAATTTATCTTAGTAGAAATACAGCACAGCTCCAAGCAAAAAAGCACTGCCAGCCTCAGTGGAATCCTGTCAAAGTGCATGAATACACTTGCATCTTTTGTAGCACTAAATGCCCTGCTTAAATATGTTCCTCACAATTATTTCCAGTGTATTTTCTTTAAAACATACTTTAGAGCCCACACTCACAATTGTGCCACCCATGGCATTATGCAAAAAAATGGTTCAACAAAAACTAGGGAGGAATAACTGAAAAAAATTACCTGCTCCTTCCCCTCTAATCCTCTAATCCCTGCTCTCTCTTCCTTTCTGCTAGAGAAGTGCTAGAGTAGTCTGTTTGACCACCACACTGTCAGTTCTGGTGCAGTATTTTGTGAAACTTCTCTTACTTTACCAGCAGAGGGATCTTAAGAAGGAGAAATGAAAACTTCCACTGTAATCCCAATTAGCGTACCCATAAAAGCCACATTGCAAACTTGCACAAAGCAATGCCTTGTAAGCAGCTGAACACATTTAATTGCCATTAACTCCATGAGGAGACTGCAGTGCTCAGGCTCAAGACTTTTCAGTGCAGATTATCTCACCTCATTATGTATTTCTTCTACTTGCTTCACCACTGCAGCTTCCAGAGATTTCAAAGACATTGAATCAGAATCAGTCTGTAAATTCTGGAGTGCCAGTTCACACTGTCCAAGTATGTATTCCAATGTTCCTCTTGAAGACTAGAAAGATACAGTAAAATATATAAAATAAATATATAGCCACTTCAGAAAATTTGTATTTTCTGAACTATATTTCATCAGCAGTCCCTGAGGTGTGGTGCAGCACATTCTCAATTCACATCTGATAAGTCTATCTGGGAGTTAAGGCCAACTACCAATACAGAACCAAGTGTACCTCAATCAAAAGTAAACAACAGCAGTTGTTAATGAAAAGAGTTTGAGTCAAAAGCATAACAGGAACCACAATTCTGATAAGACACCCCAGTGCTGCATATATGGCACCAGGATATTGGTTTTACAAGAGACCAAACAGTGAAATGTTTTTGATACTTACATCTGCCACCCTGTGAGTGGAGCTGAACCGAGGTGATAAACCAGCCAGAACACAGTGCTGGTGGGTCATATTGAGATCATCTGGGGACAAATTAGAAAACCTTAAGTACAGGGAAAGCTTAATAAAAGTTAATCTGGTTGAATATGAATTAAGTACACTACTTTTCCTGCTTTAATGCTTAGAGAATTCATTCATATTGCTCCAATGTTTTGCGCAGCACAATAATTATTCACTATCTTAGAGTCAGAAATATTTCTACTTACACTAGTTTTCTCCAAGACAGAAGTGGAATTTTCCCATCTCTTATAGGGAAAGTTCAACTAAACAAATTAATTCCTCCAAAGCTGAGGAGAATACTGAGTCTAGACTACTGAGGAGACTAAACAGACTATTTGGAAGTCACAATCTCTTTCTCCAAAATCACTAAAAATACTGAAAGGTCTTGAAGAAAGATGCTACAAAATAAAAAAAAGAACTTATGAAAAAACTATAGACACATATGAGGGTAAATTGCACAGAATCCAGTCTTGCAAGGGCCACAGAACATCATCATCTCTGGACATTGCAATATTTAAATACCACAATCACTTTCAAGAAGAATTGTGTGAGAAAACAAACCTAAACACTTCCACTATCCCTTTCTTTGTGGTTGTATGTAGCAAACACAGAATAGACTTACTACATTTTGATTTGCACCTTTATTCAAACCCTTGGCAAATCTTTCTTTGTAGAGCTCCACCTTGGAATTGCTTCCAACTGTCTCTAATCATTTATCAATCTCAGAAAGAAGCCTCTAATTTTAATGTAAGAGTTTACGATTAATCTAAAACTCTAATTGTGTAAAAATAGTTGAAGCTTCATTGATTGCATGCCTCAAAGCACATTTAAAAATACATTTGAGGTCTTAAAAGACTGTAGCAAAGATTTGCTTTCTTTTTCTCCTAAATATATATTAACTGAAAAGAAAAATCACTCTTTCTTAAATTGGCTGCTGTCCATCTGGCACTAAAAGCTTTTATTCAGATACAGAACACTACACCCAGAAGACTATTTTGGTTTTAGAGCCAAACCAAAGCTGTTCCATTCCTTGGTCACCCATGTTGGAAGTACCCTAGTGCTCTTGTGAGGTTCAGTAAAAAACAACACTTGAGGAATCAGCCTCAGTTTTACATGACTAAGCACTGACCCAAGAGGTCTGCAAAACCAAAACAGAGACACTTCAGTACAGAATGCAGGCTATTATTCTCTGTGCAGGACCCCCATCAGTAAAACTTCTCAGTGACTTTCCTGTTATTTACAGATAGCAGATACATTTTGGAGTCTGGATGTTGCATATTCAATTTTGAATTGTGGAGGCAAGTTCCCATGGCAGATCTCTCCCAGCACTGTACTGACATCTAGAGATTTTTGCCTCTTGTTTTCTCAAAATACATCCCTCCAGCACAGAACCTCAGCACAGTCCTCTCCTCTCCTCCAAACTACTGCTAGTTTCTCCCTTGGCTCTCTGATCCTGTTCTCAGTCCCTGCCCCTGCTCTGTGCACTCTGGGCTTCCTTCTAAAGGAAACTGTGTTCCACCAGCAGCAGCACTGAAAGCCCTGTGCTTGCACAGCCTTTGTCAGAAAAACAGACTACTGGATATGTCTGTGTACAAACACTGAAACAACATCGATACACTTCATTCTCATTCTACTACTGAACTAATTATCAGTGAGCTGAGGAGCCAAAGCACTTTGAGAGAAACAACTCTACACCCATGTCACTGCAGACTACAGCACCATCACAAATAAAGGGTAGAAAGATAAGAAACTCTTAGCCAATCCTTAAACTTATTACTTGGAGGTAAAGTATTTCCCAGGAAAACACAAATCATAACAAAAAATGGCTCCCAGAATTACCAACAGGGATTTATGTAAACACTCTAAAGTGTTCCTCCTGAACTTTTCAGACAATTCAAGAGGCAAATAGAAGACACAGTGGTGTTTAAAGACTGGCAAAATCTTTGATATTCTAACCACCACAAATATCTACAAACAAAAGTGAAATGGACTTTTGGTATTAATTTTCTTAACTACCATTAACAAACAAGAAAACCATGCACAAATAAAATTAATTAAAAGTTGAAACTCTAAAAAAATAATGAATTTTTTAGAAATTTTTTAATGAAAGAAATATGTCAGAGTTGTCAAACTTCACAATCAAAGTTTAGTAATGACAAATACATTTCTGGAGTTTTAAGTCTTAATAGTAGGGAATATACTATTTGGATTAAATGTGGACTCAAAAAAACCTGGGGAGTGAAAAGCTCCAACACATTCAAGATGCTAGAGAGCAAAGAGGGTTCAAGATAGTTTGTGAAAATAGAAGCAGATTAAATATCTAGAAATAGTTTAATGAGTCACTATATACATGTGGAAGTGTTTCCATTAAATATTTATCTTTAACCACAATCCAACCTCTGCAATGTGTGCAACCTACTTCTGGTTGGTTATGAAAATAATTTTTGATGCTTCTCAAACTATAATTTGCTGGGGGTGGGGAGTGGTATAAGATTCAAAGTTCATCTTCATGCTGTTTTAAAACCCTAACCTTCAAGAAAGAGCTTGATCTATGGGAAACAGCTGCAGAAAAGTAAATCTGCCTTTGAAAGAGTCCAGAATGTATTTTTGTTAAGTATGTTTTGAAGTCATGGTAGGAAAATTAGTGAAAATTGTAAATCTGCTTGCAAATCTGGTCATGTCTAAGTCAAAGATTAGGGGAAAAATTCCAATTTAATAGTAGGACCATGACAAGCCTAGTTAAGCATGCTCTAGGACAGAGCAGATGGGGCCCTTTGCTCACCTCCACGCGTTTTGGATTTATTGCATGCACCCAACACGTTTCATATTAGACACCCCTTGACTGTGTACTTGAGACAGCAGGGTTCAGTGTGCACTTCCTCTGCAGACCAATATATTATTCTAAATTGAGCTAAAGTGTTTCCGTTTCATGAGTGATATAAAGTTTAGATTTGAATTTTTAGGCAGCAGACTTGCGGCCATTTACCAGACTCTTTTCTTCATATTAAGAAAAGCCTAAAAAATTATTTTTAAAAGTCTGTTTTAGTTAAAGTAATTTTGATGTTTTGTTGGTTTTGCTTTAAAATATATTTTTTTTATTATTGTAATAGCTTAAAAGAAGAATGGATGTGATCACCTTATGTTTAGTATTAACATACATCTAAATTATGGCTCATGATTTCATCTGAAGAGAGCTGCTGAGAAGGAAGATGTAAATTTAAATTATAAGACATTTTACTAAATTCTCCCCAGAATAACAAAAACATTTATAAAGTCAATGAAGAGAGGAACATAAATATTATTAAATGTCTACTAGAAATGCTAAAAAGAAAAAAAAAAGTGTTTTTTTTAATTACTTTGCTCTACCCATTGATCTTGATTTACAAGTTACTGTAATTGCACATTACTGTAAGAAATATCCAGTTACCACACTTTCTTCTATAGATTTGTGTGTAGCACAGGAAATACTAGTGGTATTGCAGGTACAGGAATTGATAGGACCTGACTTTTAAATTATAAGCAACATATTGAATGTGATGTTTCATCATTTTCAACATTCATATAAAGCAGTAACACTACACCACTCCAACAACTGGAAGAACAGACCTACAGAGTGGCTGAGTTTTGTGCTAGGGTGGATGAGCCAGTGGTGGTCACAACCAATCCTCCCAGTCCTACCAGTGAGTGCCTGTACATGAACCACCACCAGCTGCAGGACTCTTCAGGTTCTGTTTTCTACATGTCTTGCATTCTGCCACTGCTTTTAACATAATGCCAGTAAGAAGACTCTGCTAACTGAAATGAGAGTCTGGAATACAGCATGTCCAAAAGAATAAGACAATTATTTATTATTATTATTATTATTATTGCCAAGTTTCTTTTTTTTTTACAGAGTTTTCATATTTTGTCTTTTAGATGGCATCCTCAAGGTGCCCTCTCTTAAAAATTAGTGCAAAACATCTGAACAGTAAAAAATGCACTAAAACTATGAATGTTTCCTTATATTGTCTTTCATCCCAAGTCAAAATGATAAAGGCAGTTCTGTTACACAAAGAAACTTAATAAAAGGGCCATTTTGAGAATACTCTCTACTACTATTTAGAAGAGTAATTTTTTTTCCAAGTAATTGAAAAGAAATATAAAGACCATGGAAATGCAGAAGAGATTAAAAAAACACCTGGCCTACAGAGCTCAAATCTGTAGCTCTTCAAAAGCATTAATAAGAAAGTGATTTGCACATCATCTTCAAAAGAATGTTTAATATATCCTTTGTTTCCATCTAAACATGCTCATGATGTTACTCATTAAATAAACTAACGTTCTGATCTACTCTTCATACAGAATCTCTGAAAATACTTTAGTTACTTTATAAATTCCACTAGGGAATAAAAAACACCCTTATGATCTGGTAACTCAATCAACTACAATCTAGAGTATTTTGCAATAAAAATACTAAAGTTAGTCCCCTTCTTTTATTAAATACCTTCTGAATCTGTTGGCCAGCATTGCTCTATATGCTCAAAGTTTCCAGTCAGGAAGGATTAGATAAGAAGTTTACTTGATGCTCTAACTGCTATTGCACAAAAATAGATTATAATAATGTTTAGCTGCCACTTAAACGTCATTCTCACTATCCCTCTTTCCCTTTAGGCTTTTACTTTAGACCTTACAAAAAAAGGGAGGCACATCCAGACTACTGTGCCAAAGGATCTCACATCTCAACACCTGATATTTCCATGTCTGAACATACATCAGAGCACAGTTAGTCCAGTACTTTTACACAGCACTTCCCTGATGACGGTGCAGAAGATTTGATGAGATAACTAAAAAAAAGGAATTGAACATGGTTTTTATGATGGCTTATAAAAGTATTGTTTTCAGTATATAAACTGTGAAAGGTAAAGTTCAAAAGACTGTTCTGCCCATAAAGTTGGGAATGTGACAAGTCATTCTTGGGGACATTCCATGGAATATGCTTTCCAAGTCACAATCACAAAAGCAGGGAGCTCTGCAAGTGCTCTCACTCTTCAAAGATGATGTCTGTCAAGCCAAGACACTAAACAGGCCAACATGATGTTGTCAGAAGCCTTGTTCATTTTTGTGTGATTTATAACTAAATTAATTTTAACAAAACATTATAACCAAGAGAAACAGAAGCCAAAAGAGAAAGCAACAGATTTTGTGCCAACAAACCTTAGCAACAGTTCTCGCTTCGTTTCTTTCAATGGATAAACCTTAGCCCACGAGCTCAGCTGCTCAAGCAAATTAACTCAATTTAATTTTCTTTTTTTAATCCTCTACGCTTGAGACATTGAGACTCATTCTTGGAGTAAGACAGCTGTGTTCATTATGATCTTAGTATAATCCCACTACTAGAAAACAGCATGTTTGAATATAGACATAGTAACAGAAGGAGAGAGGTGTTGTGTAAAATAGGTGAGGTGACTAATAAAATATCCACAGATTGGCATAATGATTGAAACCTCAAGGACCATGGTACCAGAAAACCATTCATTTACATCTTACATAATATAGGTGTCACTTGATAAGCCAAGCTGAAGAACAGAAACTCATTTGTTGAACATAAGAGATGCTCAGAAAAACTGCACTGTGAATGCAAAAATAATCTAGAAATACAAGGATGGGACAGATACAGCATAACTTCTAGCAAGATCTGGGGAAATTCTACTTATGGTCTGAAGCCTAACTTGGACTAGTAATTCTGACTGCACAACAGACACAAAAGGTGAAAAAAAGACTATTTCTTTCTTAGCTGTAAAGTGAAAGAAACATTAAGAAAAAAAGTTCCCCAAAATACTCACGAAGTCGGCAGAGGAGGAATTTACTACATACTCCAGACAGATTTTATATTTTTCTAAAGAAGAAAAGTCCTAAGTGTGAGGAAGGTACTATAACTTATTTTAACATAGGATAATTTTCTGTATTTTTAACAAAAAGTCCAACTTCTTGGTCTTTGAAAATTACCAAGCATCAAGTAGATGTCTCCTTGGTGAAGTGGTACTGCCAATCCAGGTGTCTCTATGTCCCATGCTACCTTCAAGCCTACGTGCCAAACAGCTGGATCTCTTCCCTCCAGTTCTTGTTCATGGCTTTCTTGTATGGCTGAATCTTGAAAGAGACCACAAAAATGAGAGAACAGGTAAGAATCATAAATACAAAATCTGGTTTAGACTTAAAGATATCCCAATATTGGCACAATCTTCATAGGCTTAGAGTCCATAGTCTCCATTTGCTATAAACATCATCTCCAAATTCAAAAGTATGCAATAGGTAAAAGAAGAAAAAAACCCCATATGAGATCAAAAATTTTTCTGCAACCAACTTTACCAAGATGAAAACTTTAAGTTAACTACCAAGTGAAAGCTGATCAAGTCAAGGCTTGTAATGGACTCAAGGTTTTCTGAAATTCTTAAGCACAGGTAAGGGGAGTTTCAGTTAAGCATCACTAAATTTTTTTCATTACTAAAACTACAAGAATGGAAGAAAAAAAATGCAGCAGCACTGATATAACAATAGATAACTTCTAAAAGATTTTCAAGGCATTAACTGCCAAAGCATTTTAGGAACAATTTATTTTTGTTTATGTACTCACAATTTCACCAAATCATAAACTGAGGAAAAGTAAGGTGAAATAATGGTTACGAAACACAGTCTAGACCAACAGAGCAAATATTTGGAACCATCTCTGTCATTCTTTTCTCAAAATTACTAGTCAAACATGCTAGATAACATGTGCAAGAGCCAATGAAGCTTCAATACATTTGTCACAACACTTTTCTTATCATTATGCAGCATGAACGTGTTGAGCTTGGGGAAAAAATAATCCACTGCATAGAAATAGTATTTAGAGCTTAATCCCTCAGAACTATTTTCATAAGCTTACTTCACTGCAGTATAAATTGAAAGATACAGTCAGCATTTATAACAAGGTATTTGGGAGCTATGGTGTAACAGTTTTACAGCTTAAGTAACAGTGCATTTTGACAGAGGAGGGATGAAGTTTTAATAAGTAGTTGGCACAGAACAGCAGTGAACACTCAGAAATTAACTATGCACCATGCCCAACTCTTGCTTACAACTTTGTAACTGTGTCCATTTCACTGTCCTCTTGAAATGTGCTTTCATGTAATACTTTTTATAACCTTTGTCTTAATTGAATTCTGTAAGAAAAATATTAAAGATGTATGGCTCTTATTATAAGAGGCACATACAAAGTGTGACTAGAAACTCACACTTTTAAAATATTCATGTCATTTATCTCACATGGTTACTGCAGGTTAGCTGGGGGTAGCCTTTAGAAAATTAAGACAATTTATTAACTATTATGTCAATAAAATGTTGTCTACATTCAGGAAGCAGAGAGACAAAGCCTATTAAAGAGCCAATCTAAATATTCTTAAGTGAAAATTTTTACAGTCCCCAAGCTCCCTCCCTTCACTGCTGCAGTTCTCCTCCAAGTGAAGCTCTGGCTCAGGAGCAGCTCTAGGCCCTTCCATCAAGGAGCACACAAATGAGAAAACAAGAGCTAGCAAATACTCCGGAAAATCAATACTAAACTCTTCAAGGGGCTTTCATATTTTCTACCCTGTTCAGATAAATCGTAACTTAATTTAAGAAAAATGTTTTCTGAAAACTGCAAATAGGATGGCTTTCAAGGCATTTTTAATGCAATACATCATGGATATTATAAAAAGAAGTAACCTTTCTGGGTTAACTCTCTCTGTTATGCTGCCTTCCCATCCACTTTGGCAGCAGCACTGTTCACAATATGGCACCAATAAAATACAGAACTACAATCAGAGACAGCAATTTCAATCAAAGTTTCCTAGGGTCTCCTCATAAATCCAGCACCTTTGGAATGTGCTCGTTAAAATGACTTATTTTTTGCAGTTTGATAAATTTTTTATTGCTTAAGTACTGAGTTCAAATACAGCTCACAGTCTCCTTTTCTCTATATTCTCAATTATTGCACCTTATAATTATCAGCAGCAATTGAAACTGATTGCTCCTACCATGTCATTTTGGTAACAAATGGAAGCAAGCTGCTACTTGCTTTTAAATGCAAGCTACCCTGAAACTGAGAGCAAGGGAAAATATAGACACCTTAACATTTGTGGCATGTCCCCAAGTAGCACTGACAAACTTTTACATAAAAAGAAGTTGTTATTAAATTCTCTATGACACTTCAAGAATGACTGCATGATGTATATTTATTGATATAATTACAGTTGCCATTTAAGTGGAAATATTTGGATGCATCTAAATCATAAGTATTTGAGAATAAATCATGTGAATAAATCATGGATCACATACCCATCACCTTAAGAACACAAAGTTATTTTGTAATAATCCATACAGAAATGGACAAATATTGAAGTATTTAATGGAAATATAACAAAACTATGTGCAGATTTGAATTATGGTCAGCAGAGGTTTACAGACTTGGGCCTGCAAGAAACCTTTATGCTGGAATCCCAAATGAAATCGAGCAATGAAGTAGAAAGCTTACCACAAGATAACAACAATACCTCATCAAACCTGTAATTATGGGAGAACCATGAAAGAGAGAATGTAGCTGCAGAAAACTGGCCACAGCATTACGCTTTTAACTAGACAGCTCAAATTTCAGAGATGTTCCAGCACTTAGATCTGATCCTATCAGGTTTGGGTCAGGGTTAGGTTCAGAACAATATGAAACTTGTTTTCCTGGAACTACTTTGGTTATTGTTCCAGAGCACAGAAAAGAAAAGTAGCTCTGAAAGGTTTCTTTGCTATTCGGCTCCAAAATCTTCCAGAGTTTGTGACTTTTTTGATGCTCTGAAACCTAAATGATCTCTATTCAAGTCAAACTGCAATGCCAAATTATATCCTAAATGTAACCTTACACACCATTTCTTAAGACAACAGAATCACTGCCAACACATTGCTAAGAACAAGGACTGTAAGCATTTACTTCAACATTAAATCCAATTGACCATTGTTATATTATTTTTTTACAGATTGATTGATTTTTTTCCAGAACGTAAAAGAATGTGGGCACATGTTCCTCAATTAAACTTATCACTGTCTTTCAATAGCAATTTATGCATGTTACATGCAAGAAGTGAAAGAGGCAGAGCATGCTTTGCTTATCAGCAGCTTTTGGGAAAGATGAAGTATCTACTTAAAGTTATTTCCTCTACCTCATTACTGAAAAGCCATAGCATAAGAGGTTAAATTTTACTAATATTTGAAATTTTCTTTCAACTGACATTCACAAAATCAAAAAATTGTAAGATTTTCCCAACAATCTTCTTATCAATTCATGTTTGGAATGCAAACGTATCCAGATATATCAGGAACAAAAGTATTAAAAGAAGAACAACCAATAGTCTGTCATCCCTTCATTTCAGAAGGAGAGGCTGTATTTGATCAGTGAGAACATGTTTAAAAGAGAGCCCACAACCCACAACAGTCTATTCAATTGATGATTTCTTTTTAGACAACAGGGATTCTAATCTATTATTGTAAAAGTTAGACGATCACCAAAAATTTGTGACTCTAAGAACATAAATCAAACTGGTCAGACTCTACAAGGTAGAGTTGTGACCATTTCATGCACTTACTCATTTCTTTAAAAGTAATAGAAAATATTCTACATACCACTTCAGTTATTTCTGTTACAAGTAGTTATTTCTGTTATATTACTGACATTGGAAACCATTCCAATCCTGCAAAAAACATCTACTCCATGATTTTTATCCATTAAGCAGTACATAAAGAGGATTATTGGTCAGCTACAAAGTTAGATTGACTTCAATGCTGAACAACTTTTGTAGTTTCAGGATATTTTTTTTAATATGGTGGGGAAACATACATCTGTAGTGCATCTCAATTATTTTTATTCCCAATTAAATGAAATAGCCATCATTAGGCTACATGCCAGGATGTTGCTTCTAACTTCACAGAGTAAAAACACACAAACAGCATTTCACAAAAGAAACAAGCACAAAAGGTCCTTGAAGATTAGTCATCACTGCATCTAACAGGAAGTTTGTTAAACCTTTTAACATTACCTTGTCAGCAGACAGAGCCAGTTGTGCAGAAGTTCAAAAGTTAAATGGCAAGTAGGCCTTAGAGCAAGAAAGAAAACTAGATATGGTAAAGAATTTAGAGAAAACTACTTACCTAATCTCTTTCTCTGTGGGAAATCCAGGTAACAGAACAATGGACACACTTTAAGTGTTTACATTTTTTTCTCTCTCCTGTAAATTCGTAACCAAAACAAGTCTCTATTCCGAAGAACATCTTTAGATTTAGAACCAACTAATGCTCTGCTAAGTAATAAAACTTCCTACAAAACTTACATTGACCTGATGGAAAGCTAGTCATTAGGAACTTTTCATGGACAAAATCCAGTCTTTGAAAATGCCCTTATTCTACTGGATTGCAATCCACTTTTATAACTGCAGCAGGAAATAAATATGGGTTATTAGCTTACTATATCAAAATCCTGAACCATTTTTTTTAGCTTCATGCTCTCAGGTGATAGAATACTTGTAAGCTAATGTGTTATTGAAAATGCTGAATTGGTCAAAATTGGAAATTCCTATTCCTTGAAAAATTTTAAAAAATAAATTAATTCCAAATACAGTTAGTGGCAGTATAATTGAACACAAATTCTGTAACCTATTTAGTTTTGCATCTGCACCCTGATTAGCACTGATGCACTTTCATGGAGTACACACACTAAAAGGAAACCTCTCAAATTTTTATGACACCTCATTCTCATCATTTGACAACCTACTCTTAACCTGAACTAATGTAAGTAAAGACATCGAGCAAAATTTATACCTTATTTTGTTAGAAATGTACTTCATTTGAAGTTGCTTTAAAAGAGTTTTACACTGGGAACAAGAAAATAAACACTGATACCAATTAGAATATCAGCTTGTTCCAATATCTTTAAGTTGATGTCTAAATTTCTTTTCTGACATATTGAAAACTTCTTCTACTCCAATTAATACTGATCAAAGTTTCAAACATGAAATTTTCATTATGGCATCAAACAATGAACAAATGAACAAGACAACAAGTTGTTTTGATTACAGTAGTATCTGTTTTAATGCTATTTAATCCAGTAAGTAGGTACAATGCAAATACTGATATAAAGATGTAAATGTAAGTAAAAAGAAAACCATATAACCTGAGTTGTGCATCTCGAAACAGTCTGACAGAGCTGCCATAGCTCAGTAAGACTGCTTGACTCCAAGGGCTCCTGCTGCTGCAACTCTGCTGACCTGGGGATTCTGCATTTGCAGCAGGGTGGATCAGTAGCAGCCATGCAGCTCTGGGAGCCTGAGTTTCCACATGCAAAAGCTACCACAGACCCCCAGTGTCTGCAGTACCTCAGAGACCAGTGAGGATTTGAGCAATTGAGAGCTGACAAAACAAATGTGCACAACCTGGCAGAAAAGAGAATCAAGCCAGTTCCAACATAAATCAACATGCTTCATTTGTGTTTGCATTTCCCACAGATTCAGTGTTTTCTCCCAGAAAATTACTAATCCAGCTCATCTACATCTTCTAAGGAAAAATAGCTCCAGCCAAAAAATTCTGACAACATCTATTCTTTTTATCACGTATTCTGTAATGAATTTGTGACAGTCTTTTTTCACTACACTGAGAATTCAATGCTAATTCAATACTAAATTAATTAATGGAGTAAATACTAATAAAAGACGTTGGCACAAAAACTAAATATATTTGTGGAAAATAAGAGAAGTCAAGATATGATTCTACAAAGATATAAAATACTCTTCAAAAAGATGTTGACATCCTTATGTTTCATGGTTATGGAGACCTGATAATACAGGAAATATTGAAAGTACTTGTGAACTGCAGAAACCATCAAAACGTTGACATTATATAGAACTGGAAAGAATAATGTCATAAACACTGATGAGCTTATAACCACCAACATTGGAATGCTGTAAACAGAAAATTAGAAGAGCAAAAAGACAATCTACTTCTCTAAAATCAAATCCTCTTGGATGCGGTGGGTACAAAACTTTAACATAAACATGTATTTACTGACGCTCCAGTTACAAAACCATATTCCTAAGCTATAAACAAGATCCATTTCCTCCAATTTATCAATAAGCAGGTCACTGCCTTAGGGATACACAATGACAGCCACACCCTGAACACAGATGGGAGTAAACTGCTGCCACAGAGCTGGACTGCAGGACATCTCTCCACGACGCTCCACAGCCATGGCAGGTACCTCAAACTCCCTCTAAAGCTCAAGAACACGATCTGAGCAATGCAAAACCAGAAAAATTTCAAATAGTGACTTTTTTTTTAGTGATGGATCAATTTATTTACTACTAAGATCCTGCTTTCTTTGTTTTCATGTCTATTGCTAAACTTTTCAGACAAAATATACAAACTTTTTAACTGTAAGTGTATTTAGGAAAAAACCCTTGTATTTGGCAAAAACATTAATTGTAGATAGATACCAAAATTATTTTTAGCCTAAATATATAAAATATTTCTTTCTACCCACATCAATCAAATCTTCTACAGAATTTGTAGTGGTTTTAAAACACCATAATTTTTACTTACTTAACTTGCTGAATAAAACAAATAAAATGAACTGACAAGTTATGAATAAACATAGCAGCTTTCATTTTTGTTAATTTATAGCTCTCTGAACTTAAAGGGACTCACTTTTTTTTCTCTCCACAAGCAAACTTTATGTTACAGTAAAAAAGTTTTAAGCATACTACAATAAATCCTCATACACAGTATTATTGTTTCAAGTTCATGTTTAGGTTTCTTTAAGTTAAAATCCTACTGAAAGAATATTTCTCTACAGTACTAATAGAAAAAACACCAACACATCTACTTGACACCATTGACAAATAGGACAGAAAGAAGTTCATGGAGAAATTTACACTTTTACCAGTCAGGAAATCTCTTCTACTCAATTTGTTAGGCCAGTGGATGTTTTATATCCAAGCAAATGTAAATAACATGACTTCAGTTGTACATTAAGTAACAAAGTGACACACAGTTTCAAAACTAGCAACAAAACCAATAAGAGAATGCACGTGGGAGTATAAACAATTTTTTTTATATTACTGTCTTTAGCCAAAACCTACAGGAAAAAGAAAAAAATCCATTGTGAATTATGAAACGTTACAGAACATTTGCAAATTCAAATCAAGTGTCTAAATTCTAATCATATGTTTGCAAACATATGATATAAAAAAATCCAGGCCTTTGTTCACGCATTGTTATGAAAAAAATGAACAAAAAATCCTCATGTCTGCTCTTAAAGATAAATGTAAAGATAAAAATGTGACTGGTACTTCAAACTAAAAATGAAATATTTAATGATGCTTCAACTGCACTTTCACCACCCCTAAAATACTGTATGCAGTTGGTTTTAAAATAAGCAAGAGTCTGCAAAGTCTGTCAGACAACAGTTGTTTTAATGCAGTGCTCACCCTTTCCAGCTAGAGAAATGTTGGCAAGCCCTTCATAAAACACACATTAACATTACAGCATGCCTAGACAAAATGCATATATTTCTAAGTAAATACAGTAATACTTCTATCCAAAACCAACTGAAAATGATCTTTCCAAAGAGAGAAGAGTAGAAAAATCAGCATAAAGCAAAGCAAGTCTGTATACTATAAAGAAGACTATGAAAATGGTGATCCCAACCACGGTGAAACATTTTACAGGATAGAGAACTTGTACATCCATTGACCTAAGAAAAGTATTTGACAGATTTTGATTTCCTGGCTCTTAGTCAGAGAGTTAATGATACCAATTTTTAAATCTAGTTAGAGAACAACTGCTAAGCCAGCTGCAGTAAACACAGGTATCTTCTACAGGTTTTAGTGGAAATAAAGATAAGGTTTAAATACAAAAGGTACCATGATGAGTTCAGAAGCATGTGGCAAGTCTAGACCAGCGTGCAGGTGTGCTGATGTGTGTACACACAAGGGAACAAGGAGAGCTTCAGGGATTTGGGGTATTTTTGTGACTGCTCAGTCCCATCACTCACCTTCACAGCTGTAATTGTACACAGCCACCGTCGACCTTTCCACCAGATTCTCGTCGTGGTGCCAGCTCACTGCCATGTTCCCCATGCCAAAGTAAGGCTCTTGTTTCAAGTACAGCATTTGTAGTGGATCCATATAATTCAGTAAAGTCAAGTTATAAGATGTTCTGTCCTTCAGACTTCTGTCATCCTCTGATACACAAACACTGCTTTGATCTTTTGAAACAGATCCTTGTTCCATAAGAGAAGTATCTAAACTTTGCTCCCTATCTATTACAGTAGTAGCTTTAGTTTCTTTGGTCTCAGACAAACTTTGTTCTCGCAATGCCTTGACTGCTTCAATATGCAAGTAGTCATTAAGTCTCATTAATGCTTTACAAGCATCATGTATTTGAGGACTGCAATATTTAATATCATAACCTTCTGTAGGCCAAGGAACTGTAAATAATCTTGTGTTCAAGTATCTATAAGTGCATCCTGGGTTTCCAATTAATATACGAGACACTGGAGTAAGAAAGTCTTTCCTTTTGATCCTTACAAGATCTTGAAAGAAACAGTTGTGTTCTCGCAAGGCCAGAAAGCTCTCTTGTACCATCTGATGGAGCTCCTCAGGTACTGTATCAGATTTCCTGAAAACCAGCTTGGAATACTTGCTCTTCCACTAAAGGAGGAAAAAACCCAAACAACAAAAAGAAGAAAATAATTATTCTTCTTCAAGATATTTCAAGATAAGACAAAGCTGTTAAGTTAACAAGAATGAGTCTAGAATGTGGTGAAGATATAGACGCCAGTACTTGTTACTTAATTTTCATATTTCAGTATATTGCACAAACTGTGGATATGTAGCAGTGGCTTCAACCAAGGCAAATCTCCAAATAAATAAATACAAAGACTCTAGAACAAGTCAGTAGAACATACAGCTCATCTGATGAATTTTTAGGCAATGCCACTTTTAAGTATATAAACAATAGAATATCAAGCAGAAAGAAAAGGATTATTCTTTTTGCAATGGTAGCAAAGACCCTTCTGTTTCATTCTGATGCACAGAAACCTAGAGGGCTATATGATAAAATCAATAGTTTTATATAACAATACTTTTCAGGGAAAAAAAATAACAAAATCAAAATGTACATTTTTTTAAAAAAGTGCTGCTAACATGGTGCCTTCTATTTTTACATTCCTCAGTGCCTGCCAATTATCTCTCATTTTATATAAAAGCTCTCTTTTCATAACAGAAAATGCCCAAACTTATTTTCCTCCCCAGCTCCCTACCTGTAGTGTCCTTTTTCCTCATATCCTCTTGTGACCACACCAGCCCTGGTATCAGCTGGAGTTCAGAATCCAGCAGTGTGTGGAAGCAGCAACTCCCAGCAAGATACAACACTGCTAATCAGCAGCTTCTTGCTTTGTATGCACAGTACTGCTTCCCACTCCAGGAAGGCTTGGATAATTTTATTTTGTTAATCTGGTTTTCTAAGGAAGTGAGTATCACATAATCACACCTTTTATTAGTTGCCTGTAAATCTGTTTTAACTACTGCTGAGACTGTTTGGCAAAGTAGACAAAGGCTAGAGAGTAAGTTCTTTAAAAGAGTGAGTTCTTACGTATTTCATTAAAATTAATAGATAAACAAAAGAAACAGAGGCACACTAGTGCCCTCGGTAAGGGAAGGGCTGTAATGGGAGTGTATCAGGCAGCAATTAGCTCTTGTGAAGCTCCTAAGGACTCACCACACCTATTTCCTTTGGTCCAGAAAAGTCAGTATTTCGGAGAAAAGGCAAGTACTGATGGTGGTGTGGGGACACGTATTAAGGTCGACTGAAATCTGAAGGCATCAGGCAATGGGGCAAGAGCACACGGACACACAAAACTGATCTGCCAAAACTTTTATTATCTAATAGCTTATGTTGAAAGTGCTTTTAAAAAGACAAATAAAAGTCACCGGCACAAGACCTGCACTGACCTATAACCCATCTGTGAGCTCCCTCTGGTACAGCTCAACCCCCCCTTTGCTAGTACTATCTACTCCCAAGTCTCATTTGAACCTGCCTTTCAGGAAATGAATTTTAAAATATAAAGAATGTGCCCTTAAAAAAACACAAACCAGGCAGTAAGTGTGCAGATTTTCCACTGCATGAAAACAGACTTTTGCATCATAATGCACTGTTATCCTACAACACTGCAGAGCTGCTTTATAGGATCATTTGTTTCTACTAAAAAGGAGAACATAAAAAGAAGCCTATTTTAAAAATAATGATTACATATAATAAATCTTGGTTTATCTATAAACCTCGCCACCACTCCTTGTGAAATTTTTACAGTGAAGCTAACTCCTTTATACATTCTTATGGTTCAAAAAACTAGCTTCTAGAGAGAGGGAAAAAAACCCTGTAACAGTATCTACAGATAATAATTTCTGACAATTGTATTTACACTCTTAGCTTCAAACACCAAAGCTTGAAAACACCCCCAGATCTGTGTGAAGAAATTAATCTAAACTCCTTCAACTAAATTTACCTGAGCTTGTCAAAAGCCTGAAATGATTCTTTTAGAGGTACTGAACTGCCCCTTGTTCCTATCAGTGCTGTGTATCTCCAGAGTTTAAACAGTACAGTGAAAGAATTCCTTAAAAACATCAACTAGTGAAATCAGTAACTGTAAATTTAAGACTTGGAGCTATAGGCTGCAGTAAGATGTGAAGGCACAGGCTGATGGGAATCAGAAATATTCTTTCATAATCTTACTTAAGAATGTCAAAATATTATGACATATAAAAATTACTACTTCATTATTTTTCACTATGCAAATGCCCTATATTAAAGAAAGAGTTCTAACAGTTCTATAGCAGTACCCCAATATTTCTTTAAATAATTCTGTATACTGGACATACTCATACCACATTACACATGCTATTATGGTATATTTAAACAGCTACTAATACTACCTATTTTTAAATCATTTATATGAAAATATAAACACCCTGAATTTCTGCCACAAATCACACACACGAAATTCCAAATAATTATTAGAAACAGAAGGAGAGAAATAACAATATGATGTAAAGCAATTAAATCCCTGAAAACATGCACTAGAAAGGAAGAACACAGATTCTACAAAGGTACAACATTGAATTCCCCTCCTGAACTGCAGAGGAAATGCCTTGCACATTTTGCTGCCAGCCAAGTCAGAGGCCTGTTACCTTTGGGTTGTGCTTAAAGATCACATGCTTAAGAACTATTTTATCATTAAGGTATCTCAAAAGGAATCAGGAAGTGGAAACACATTTCCGACGGATGAAAACAGCCTGGTCTTCTTTAAATCTCCAACCAGAGCCTGTGCTGTGCCCTCCATAAGGAAAGAATTACAGGATCAGAACATGGGGTGACTGCTGGGTTCACACTGGACACCTTGTTGTTTTGGGGGGATGGGGAAGGGCAGTAATCATGTACTCTGTGTTGTAACTCTGACAGCCAGTATAAAGGTCAACTCAGTGCTCACTCTGAAAGAAGTGGCAGCATTACAAGCAACTACAGCACAGAAAGAAAAAAAAAAAAAAAAGCACATCTGATGCTCCAATCTTCTTGTGAATGTTACACACAAGATTTTAAATATGCTTTTGCTTCTGATGGTGATACTCAACATAGAGTACCACCCTGTGGACTTGAGTGACAGAGTAAAGTTAGGAATCAGGAATAAGGACCCTTGATAAGCAAACTGCCATGTGCATCATTAAATTACTGTCTATACTTCAAATATTTGTGAACTACCTTTCTTCAAGTCCCTTTCTTGTTCTGTACTGGCTTTAAACACTACATTGTTTCAGCTTATGGCTTGGGGCCCATTTTCAAAATCCTTTATCAGGAAAAACACATTGAAAGTGGAAGTCAGTGGAAGTTTTGCTGGTGATGGAATTTCTTACTTCTGTTCATGCTGTACACTTCCACACCCGACAGGATAAGACAGTTTTTTCAGTTGCATCCTATCTAACTTTTCCAACACTTTCAAAGTTTTACAAGAGGTAGATCCTTCAAGGAGTAGGGCAGGTCTGTCCAGGAAAGACAGACTATAAAACTAAACTGCATGTGATATTTTACTTGGCCGATTTGTTGTCTTTGAGCTCTCACTCTTCTTTTCTTCTCCAGCTGTAGCATATTTAAACATCATGGAACCTGCAATTCCTACAGCTGTGATTGCAGTAACATTTCATAACCATCAGATATTTCAAAAGGTGTTTGTGATGCTTATGATTAGAGTACATACTTAAAAATATCTAGCATGCACACATACACTACATAAAAAGTGCAATTAATTCTCTATTTGCAAAAAGAATGTATTGAAACTTTATGAAGGATTGAACGGGTGTGATTTTACTGCTTATCTTGTTCCCATTGTCTTCTACATTTATGGGTTACTGACCCTGAGCAAACAAGATGCCACATGGGCAACCTTGGCTCCACCTTCTCTTTTCACACCAGCTCCATGAGAAACTGAATTTAGAAAGATGTGTAAAAGAAAAAAGATGCTGGGCACGGCAGCTCTTGGCAGCTCTTGGCATCATCAGAGGCAGAAAGGAACAAACAGAAAGGGATGTGACAGGACTAAGAAGGAAAAAAGTCAGCTGCCCAGTTCTTAAAAGGGAGAAGAGTTTCTTCATGAGCACTAAGACTGAAAAGAAAAAGAACATGTTTTGGGTTTTGTGTAAAGAAAAAAGAAATAATAAAATCCATCTGTATTGCTCTTCTAAATACTCCCAGCTCTTCTACACTTGCACATCTTTGAGCCATATATCAGCACAAGGCAGGCACCACTCCTGTGTTGTGTAATGTGAGCACGGTCACTGGAGCTGTTCGAACAACCAGGTTATTCCTTAGGCTTTTTCTCTTACCATGATCCAGTTTGATCTGATTGAACCTACCTTGAGTTCTGTAGCTGATCTAAAAGGAGCCAAGACAGATGCAGAAAATTCTATTTATTCATGATATTCTTGCATATACTCACTTGGTTTACTACTCACATGGCTACTGGGCCTGATCTTACTTTTGCTTGGGCTCATTTGAGGTATTCCAGTTTCTATAGTTTGTTTTGTAAGCAAAGTATTAATAATTACTTATTGTTGGAAAGTAGAATTAAGTTCCCCAAACTTTAAATTTCTATGTTATTATTTGCCCTATTTTGCCAAACATGAGCTATAGAGGTCTCTTCACCACCCAGAAAAAATAGATTAAAAGAATGGTGACATGTATTTTGTTTCAACAAAGCATGAAAAACTGTGATTAACTGTTCCATATTACTTGTAGTGAGGCTACACACGTAAAAATAAAGAAAGTTCATCAAATTCTCATTTGAGAATATCCCAGTTCTAGAGATCTTATTTCACACCACCTGGAAGTGCACTATCAGCCATCAGGATACCTTTTTTCATATCAGATTTCACAGTGTCTCTTTGAAGGAAGATTTATTCGTTGTTCAGTGTAAACAGCCATTTTAGTTTAAAATTATTTAAAAGAAATACGTTACCAGCTGGTGGAAATCAGCATCGGCTGGTGTCAGATATGGAAGACGATTCTCCCCAAGTTCTTCAAGAAGTTTTTTCTTCTGTTTTGGAGGGGTAAAATTGAAACAGAAAATTAGACTAAAAACCAAGAGATCAACAGAGAAGTTTAAAAGTAGTTGTATTTAAATGGCAAAACCAGGTGCAATTACTTCTCTTACTACCTTCAATTCTTGAAAATGAAATAAGGAAAACAAATAAAAAAATCATCAGGGGAACTTCTCTGCTTACAAAGTATTCAGTTTAGATAGTTTTAGAGCTCATGAGTACTTTTACTCCCAAGTTCTTTTTCAGATAATCAGTCTTTGTTACACTGATCAAAATTCATCTCGGCCTTATGTTCTCCAGATCTATGCCTACTTTATAACTTTATAATTTCTTGTTTCTTTCCATTTTCTTTTTTACTTCAATTTGTGCAGCCAATAGGTTTAAAGCTCAAATGGCTCAATAACCAAAACAATAAGCCCCAATGTTGAGGTACTCGAAATCATTTCCCGAAATAGTTTATGAATGAAAAGGGAAGCACAATCCACTGTACAGCCTGACAATATTTAAAATGTCACCCTCAAGACCTGCCATCCCAGGGACAGCCATAAATCCAGTTTGATGCTGGGAGTGCACAAAGAACCAGCTCCCCGTAAAAGCAGGTTTTCTCTGTCCCCTTGTTCTCCTAACTCCACTTTTACTTCTGGTTTAGACTGAGAGCATCTCCACCCATGTTTGGTCAATGTGATCACTAATAAATTGCTAAGATAAAAGCCTGATATATCTCAAAACTGTGTTTTTCACGTTTTTATTAATTAAAATAGATTCTTTGTGTCAGTATGCAATTAATGTGTTAATGATTTGCCAACAGATGAGTGAAAAATGCCATCAGAATTTTTGGAATCAAACAATTCTGATCCATAACAGGTCCATTCACACTTACTTAGTCACAGACTAACTCAACACTAACTCAGTATAAACACTTATTAGCCACAGTGTAAAAATTATTACCACAGAAGTTCTGGCCTAGAAAATTAATAAACTTCTTCTTCTTTCTTTTAGCTTGCTAGCATTGCTTTTTACAAACTTCGATTATTAACAAATTTCGACTTACTTGCAACTCAAAGATCATAAAACTGCATCTGCCATAAATATATAACAGGATTCAAATTCTTATTTTTACTGCAATATTTTCAATTACATAAACACTAGCACAAGAAACAACTCAATAATTTTATGTTGTATGAGAAAGACCAGATGGAAATGGAACACTGTTTTTAAAAGAACATTAAGGGTATAATACAAAGAGAAACAGTAAGTAAAAAAAAGGTATGATGACTAACACTTTCATAAAACCAAGTTCAAAACAAGGTCAAAACATATATGTGCTATTCTGGCACTACTATTTAAAAAAGGAAGAGAAAACATCCTATGTATTAACTAATTCCTGGCTTATAGCAAGCACATAAACGAGGAAAGCTGAGCTATGGAGTTTAACTGTGCATTCTGTGACAATGAATTCCATTTATTCAAATTTAAGCATCAAGAAAGACAACAGAGGCTTAAAGTCAGGTGGAAATATAGAGGATTTTAAGGTTCATAGATGAGTCAAACTACAATAAGAGCAGGTGGCTCTCACTCGTCTCCACACTCACCATGTGCTGAGCACCAATTCTTAACAAGCCTGAGAAGAGCAGCACTGACATTTCTGAACTAGTGGTGTAATTTCTTTATGTCCTCAGTTTTCTTTGGGGACAGGTTGTTGGTATGTTGACATGAAGTCATTGGTGAGGCCCAGCAGATTGTAACTTCAGATTAAGTTGGCAGAAAATGACACACTGATTCCCTGCATTTTCTAGGACAATTACGCTCCTCTATTATCAAAAGCTTGCCAGAATTTTATGACCTGAAATTGCTGAAAACATTAGGTTGGGTTTGTTATCTGTAAGATGAACCATATTAAACTGCAGGGAAAATAAGTAAATAAAAAATAAGATATTTTAACATGGACTCATATCTGTGGGAAGAAAAAAAAAGTGGGAAGAAGAGAGATTCTGACAATTTCTTTGTCAAGTATCAGGCTCTTGGCAAAAAGCACACAACATTAAAATGCACTCTTGTGTATAGGTAGTAGTAGTTCACATTTGATTGTCAGATCTGGCTAAGTGCTGCTCTTCAGCTTGATGTGCAGACTAATACACACAGCTGGGTGGTAGAACATGCTGCTCATCTCTTATGCAAGAAGCTGTCACACAAATGTCAAAAACATCAAGCTGCTCACAAATACCTCCAAAAAGTAAAAAATAAAAGAAAAACTGAGTATCTGGCTATACCAGCTGGCTGATGTGAAAGTCTAAGCAGTGTTACATAAGCATTGTTTATTGGCTCTTCAAACACATAACCCTTTAAGTAAAAACTAAAAAATGCTTTTACTTGAAAGTAGCAGGCTTCTTGAAAAGCATTTTTATAAATCTGCATTTTAAATTTTAAAAATTATCAGCAGTGTAATGGTTTATTCAGATATCAAGATTATGTTTCTTATATTTTAAAAAACAATGTGATTTTTACAAAGGCATTAGTGATGTCAATACATGAAAGACAATTTAATGTGCACCATCCCATGCACTGCACTGCTTTAGAAACTTTGTTAAGTGTTCATCTTGGGCCTTCAGAAAGGAAAAACCCTCAGCAAATACTTATTTTGTGGGCTGCTGTGAGTGTAAATGGAGCTATTTTAAGTGACTGCAATGAAGATCAGAAACACAAATGCCCAGTTTTAGAGTGTGCAATGAACATTCTGCAGACATTAATCTCTGCTCATTTATTAATAATAAATAGGATTATTAATGAGACGGTTGTAAAATTCAGCAAGTGGAATATTAATAATTGGAATCTCTCAATCACTACATATGTGATTATTTCTTTTTCCTGGCAAGAGAAGTGGTGCCTTGTATGTGCCAGTGCAAGAGAATGAACAGACACAGCTGAGAGGTGAGAGTGCAGAGAGGATGGTGTAGCAGCTTTGGAACATCATCTCCACTCCCAGCCTACAACAGCCCCTCTGCCTCAACTCCTTTCATCAAAAGTTCTTAAAACATTGCCCATTTTTTCATCTTAAAAGGTCTGCAAACTGCCTGCTGCAGTTTTTACACTTCTGATATTTCTTGGGACCAGCACTAGTAAAATGCTCGAAATTTTTTGGTTTTAATGCAACCCAAGTTTTTGCAGAAATTTCAGAGATAGATCTTAAAAAAAAAGAGCCACTATTCAAAGCATAAGAGTGTATCATCTCCTTCTCCAACAGTTTTTCCCAACAGTCTTTTGTTTTCCAAAAAGTTACCAGGTTTAGAATGCCTGAGAATGCCTGTTGTCACGAAAGAAAGATTTGACTCACTGTTCACATGCAAACATTTGGTTCCTCAAAAATCTCACCTTCCTATTACCTTTTTTACCCACATAAGAATGTCTATTAGGGCCTGTGTTTCCCTTTCATTCTTTTATTTTAATGAACTCTAATAAAACACGGATTTCTTTCAAATCCTGCACGAAGCAAAGCCCTAGTGCTCTGAAATGCTTAATAAACAATTTTATAAAGGAGGAAGATTAAACATATAGCAAAAATTTCGTGACACAATACTAAGACCCCATCAAGAAAAAAGCCACCATTTTACAGGAAATTCCAAAACATTAACTCCTAACAGCCTTTGACACGTTAGGGTTTCTTTTTTATAAAAAATAAAATTGAGATAGTTTCTTAAGGAAGGAATGTGATTTTGAAGTTGACATTTGTTTAAACTACAAGGCTTTCCAAGTGTTAGCTATTAAGACTTCATAGCTACCAAAATCATTCAAGTGGTTCACTCAAACAAGTTATGTCAGAAATGAAACTAGAGTAATAAAAAATACACCCCAAATGTACCATTACAGCTTTTATTTCTCCATTATCACATATATTAGATTTCAGAAATTTTTTTCTTCAAATTATTTCTGTAAACTCTACTCATCAAAAGATCTTAAGAGACTGGCCAATTTTACAGCACCATTTACAGATTCAAAAATGTTATATTGCCAGTCTACTCCTCATTACACTCAAGACTTATCAAAAACCTTGTCTGTGCCACATTCTACAATACAGCCTCTCAAAAATACTGGCAGACATATGACCATACTGTACCACACTTTGCATGCTACAAGATGCCCTCTTTTCCCCCTAATATAAGTCAAAAACATTTTTATATTACGGGCAAAAACATGCATCATCATTGCTATTATTATTTTTTTTAATATTATTACTCTGTGTAAACTCATTTAAAATATCTATGACGGTCTAGCAATATTTCATGCCTCATATATCCACTTGCTAATTAGACTCCAATATATTATACTTGTAATTTAATATAACCACAGTGAATCCTGTTCTTCCACTGAACAAATGGGTCCAGCTACAGAAGTAACAAAATGCAGTTCAAGTGACCTGGGCATGAAAAAAAATTACGTAATGAACAACCCACTGCCATGCAAAGACCTCAGGCCTTACATCAGCATCTGTGAGTAGCTGTCTCAAAGACTGTTTGATATTCTCTGCTGCAAAGGTACTGTTTGGCTTTGCTTACTAATTTCAACCTCTCTTACCCTTTCTCATAAATCAACAGGCCCAGGTTTTGGTTCACACACACACAGACCAGTCATGCATATGCACAACACACTCAACTGATGTATCTGAACTAAGAGTTAATTTATGCATTGAAGCAGCTTAGCAATGCGTGAAAAATGTCTGCTGCCAGTATCCCCTCTTTCCCCACCTTGAAGTGTTAAGGGCCCCTTAATTGTTGTTTTAACCTACAGGAACATTGTTCCTTTGGCCAGTGGCTGTTAATGGAACAAAACTGGCAATTTCCTTTACCTAGCTGAGTGTAGATTTGTCACACATGGATTAGCACTGTAGGTAATCATAATAAAAATATGAAGTAATAAATAGTTCAGACACAGACACTTTGGGCTAACAGAATGTCCCTAAGGGCCCTCAGTATAATTCTGAATAAACTTCTACTTCTTCTACCATCACTGCAAGCATCCTGATAACATCATCCACATCTTGTTCCCTCCTAGCATTTGTGCATCCTCTTGCAGCAGGTAGCAGTTAGTAAATGGTTCAGCTCTATGCATTAGGTGAGAAGTTAGAACATTCAAACTTCAAATTATCAAATTTTAATCAGATCTCCAGCTCTTAGTTTCTTCTTACACATATGGACACAAGATCACACACGTGTTTAAGAAAACACTTCAGACAGTGTTTAGCTCAACTGGCTGTGAATCCTTATGAACAGATAAGGACACTGAGGCATGTCTGCATGTCATTCTTTGCATAGTTTCTAAAAGCTGGCCAACAGATTATGAGACCAGATTTCTCAATCTAACAATTCTTAACCAGCTCACCTCCAAAGAATCAGCAGACAGAAATCTTAGTGACTGTTACCAATAACTGACTCTGCATGATTGAGCAAAAACACCCCTACACACCCAGCCCCAAGAAACCAAGGGGGTTTGACTGGTTGTGAAATACTAAGCAACAGCATTTGACAGACAAAATATTCAATTAATATTTAAGACAGATAAAATAAAAACTATAACAAGGGTTAATGTTGAAACAATGATACATTTGGTGTTGCTATTCATCTCATGTTCTAATGACATGAATGTACTGCTGGTTCCTAACTTCCATGGAAATCTATTACCAGGACACATGGCACTAGATCTCTGTAGCCTTAGGAACTGCATATTATGCTCAAGAATGGAAAATAATGGTGACATGGTGCTATTTCTCCCTGAAGGCCCCAAGGAAACAGAAAGAAACATTAAAAATCTCCACATTATTTTGGAAAATATTCCATATCTGCAGTGTGGAACTGTACAATCCTCTCTGGGATTCAGTATCTAATTAATGTAGCAAATTAAGAGCAAGCACACTGACCAACAACCACAGACCAGATCAAGGACCTCCACGCTGAAACCCAAGGGCTGACAGCTTGAAATGCTGATTCAGAACCTTTACAACAGGCTCTGTACATAATAACCTCTGTACATACAGACCAAGAACTTTCCAACACAAACACAGGCAGGTCTCACTAACACAGTTTCTCAGAACTATCAGCAAATCAAAGATAAAATAAGTCTTCCTGCAGCTTTTCCTCATTTCCAGAAAATAATAAGCCTGGCAGGATTGCTGGTCTCCCTATATATTGATAAGGAATGGTAGGAGCAACCAATGTCTAATAAGAACACTTTAAAAAGGGGGAGGGTGGCAACTCCAAGTATTAAAATATCACCCAGAAGATTAAGCAGTCAAAAGTGAAGTAAAAAGGATAAGAAAAAATACAGATATTTCCTTAAATACTTTAGTTTAGCATCAAATGCAGCTTCTAAGCTGCCCTTGGTGACACAGCAGAAGATAGTGTTAATGCAGAAAGAGCAGGTGTTAAGTGCAAATGCATGTGCCATGCAATTGGCTACAAGGAAGATCAATAAGGAGCTAGAGCATTAAATTTCACATACTGTAACTGTCATGCCCATTACACAGTATTTGAACATCTTTGCAGGCCATTGCAAAATTGTTGATTATTGGTATTTTTTACAGAACCAAAATATTTTCCAGAGATTTTATTAGCACATAAGCACACTATGAAAGTCTAAAAGCACTTACAAACTTGGTGAAATCTGAAGACCTTTACAGCCTTCCAAGACATCATATGGACATATTTGCAGAATGCAAAACTGTATTCTTCAGTGCAGAATGAAAAGACAGGAAGATGGTTTAAAGTGAGGTGAAGTGCAATTTGTAACATTTTACACAACTGGATGAGGGAATCCTTGAGGTCCCCCTACAACCCGGCATTTTTTGATTCTATGATTTATAAGAGTGACCTGTCTAATAAATGTAGACACTGGACTGTATTTATTACAAAATATTTTGCTAACTTTGCATGCACTACATAATCAGTAAAACGACAGAAAGACTCACTTAGAAAACCTATATACTACAGTTGTTGACTCAACTTTATAATAAGACAGCTATTAATAAAACACTCTTGGATTGAATTTTGGCATATAAATTAAAGGAAGAAATTGCTATATGGTTTGCTGATAAAAGGGGTTTTTTTTAACAAAAGTAATTTAAAGTAACACCTCATAGTGAACAATTCAGACCTGGTTAATTTGAAGCTTGAAGGCTTTGTTCATGGTAAACAGAAAGCTAACAGAAAGCTAACATCTCAATGTTAAGTTGTCAGGCAACAATTAGGAAAATTCAGGGTCTGAAATACTGGACCAAGTTCAGACCAGAAACAGGGAGCACAACTGAAAGAAAAGGATAATTAGGCATTGGAGGAGACACCTCTGAGAAACCTTAATTCTCCCTCGTGGGAATTTTTTCTTATATCAAGTTTGGAAGTTTTTCTAAATGAGTGGTTCCCAAACTGCTCAGACCATCAGACTTCAAAGAATCATTGATACTTCTTTCAGAAGCTCTGCACATACAGCCTAACCAAATAAACTGGAGGCAGCAGAGCCACACTGACTGAAAGTTTGACGCATCTCCTTCCTCAGTTTGGTTTGATTAATCACTTTGCCAGTCACCAGTTGTCAGTGAACCAGGAGACCTTGGCGTTAGAAATTCTATTCTGCCTCACAAACCAAAAAAAACAGGAGTTTGGGATCTGTATATCACAGTACTGAGAACATTTACAGTACAATCATAAGGTTAAAGAACCATAGCTAAAAGAAAGGCTACTCACGTTTTATTCTTAGGCCATCTTTGCACAACATAAATAACATTAGGGTACACTAAGAGGTAAAATACAAGAGAACATTGATGTGCTGTGAAAGTAAATCTCTGTTAAGCCATTTTCTTTGCACCAAATCCAGGCGAATTTCATAATGCAAATCAATATTTTGCTTAAGAATACATTTTTTGAGCAAACTTAAGAACTTTCAAATCTTCAAATAACACTGTTTTAATAAAGCTATTCTGACTTATGAAAAGGCTAATACATAATTTCCAGATTTCATTTCTATTATTTGCATATACAGACCTTATTTCTTGTTAACTTTTCCCCTCACTTGCAATGTTCAGGCATAACTTTGCAGAGCAGCAATACTCAACTAAAATGGAAATGCACAAAACTTGTTTCTTAAGTCTTCTTTGTACATTTGTTCAGGGAAAACTCTTGCCTGTCCTTTCTTCCCATACACTTACATTCCTAACTGGTCTAAGATTCTAAATAGTCCTGCTGCTACCTCAGTCTGTATTTTGAGAATGTGAAGTAGTAGACTAATAAAAAATCTTTTCAAAATCATCTCTTCCCTTCTCCATGTCATTCTCAAATACAGGCTGGATTTCTGAAGGTGAAAAAGAGAGAGGCTGGCACAGGGAGGATCATTCCAGATTTCAACCATTTCAGTACTCCTTTGCCCTACTTGCTCCTTTCTGCTGACGAAATACCCTAGATTTATACTACTGCATGTTTCTTCTGCCGAACTTAATAAATAAACAATTCCTACCAAGAGTACTAACTCACTGTAGAATGGATTGGACTGGTTGTCTAAACAAAGGAAGAAGAGGGGCAGCCACACTGATAGGAAAATACAGACATGTTTAATGAACTGTGTGGTGACAATCAAAATGGAATCCATGAAATGACCCAGTAAATAAAAAGTACCAAATAACTTCTGATTGTATTTTTAAATAAGTATCTGTATACAATATATAAGAACATTATCAAAAAGCCCACAGTAAATTAGTAAAAGTGAAGGAACAGTGAGAAAACATAAACTCCCTTTATATAAAGAGATATAAGTACACAAAAAATAATCCTAATGTGGAAGTAAAATTTAACAAAGAGAAGGATTATTCTGAACTATCATAAAATTAAAGGCACACAGCAAAGTCTCCATCCAACTGAAAATACTGCAGACACCTTAAAATCGAAACTCTCTTGCTTCCTTAGAGGATATGTCAAAGACAACAATAAATAAATTTCCCTTCCTTCAGAATGTCTACCAGGACTGGAGTCAACCTTTTTATCATTTGATACAGTGGTTGTGTATGTTGGGGTACTCTCAACCTGAAATTCAAAAATCTAGGCCACCCTTTCTGACACATAGCCTGCACGTCTGTGTTAAAACCAGCTGAGTGACAGCAGCTCAGTTGCATTAATAAGGGAGACCAAGGGCAAGGAATTGACATTAAGAGAAAGCTGCCAGACCCACCTTTGTTCTTATTTGCTGGCTTAACATGCTGTATTACTTCCCCTTCTACAATGGAACTGCTTCAGCAGTAACTAACATTCAAGAAGGACTGCATGAAAAAAAATTAACAATGTAGGATTTAAAAAAAATTTCAAAGGTAGGACTTTAAAATTAAATAAAAGACAACTGCAAGAGCTTATGACCCACATTTGGCACTACATATACTGCAATTCCCAACTAAACTAGTGACAAAGGCTTGAGAGTCTCCACGCAGAGCTGAACTTCCACATGAAATATGTCTCACTGAAAGTTGAGCCAATTCATTATATAAGGATTCCATTAAATTTTTACTTTACTTCAGTCTAACTGAAAAAAAACAAAATAGAGTTAAAATGTTAGGAACCCTTATCAGCCCATGCATTTGGAAAGAACCATGATAAGGATCCCTACACACAGCATTTATTCAGGAACATTTTCTTTTTGTTTCCGTCACAAAAAATTTAAGCAAAATCATTTTCAGCTAGGAAAGTGCAAAAAAACCAAAAAAACCCCAAGAACTGTTTAACTTAGAATTCCAACCTTTATTTTCATACCAAGCAGACTAATTTTGAACATCGTGGCAGCACAGAGATCACCTCTAACACGCACAGGAGAATTGCTCCTCTAGAACCAAGTACAGTGATCTCATGAAGCACTAGAACAGGCTCCTACAGGCTGCCATCGGTAAAAGATACTGTACTCTCGTTTCTGCAGCCCCTCATTCCATTTCTCTTTTTTTGTTCTCTAAGTTGACAAGTTTAGTGTTCCGTACTTACAAGTTTTCAATGGCCCATTACAAAAAGACTCGAAGTTGTTTGCATTGCACACCACGGGGATTAAAAAGGAGTTAATATATATCTATTCAGAACTATTGTGCAGAAAATAGCTGTGTTGTACAGGGCTTAGGCTGTGACCCGCTTAACTTTATTCATAGAATGCACAATCCATCACGTACAAAAACACGGAGGAAAATGCGAGGTGTTGGTAAGTGCCGCTGTTAGCGAGAAATTCTGCTAATTATTACACCAAATAAGCATAGTCAACAGGCCAGAGCTGTGAGAGGGCATGTTTCGGGGCATTAAATGGCTGCCTGGGATGGAGATGAATATATTACACCGTGCCCTTTACCAATAAAACACTTTCCCCGGCGGCGGCGGCGCGGGCGGTGCTGCGGTGCCACCTAGTGACACACACACGGCTGGGGACAGCGGGACAGCGCACGGCCCGCCACTGCCTGTGCCACCGTGTCCCTGTGCCACCGTGTCCCCGTGCCATCAGTGTCCCTGTGCCATCAGTGTCCCTGTGCCACCAGTGCCCCCGTGCCACCGTGTCCCTGTGCCAACGTGTCCCTGTGCCATCGTGTCCCTGTGCCATCAGTGTCCCCGTGCCACCGTGTCCCTGTGCCACCGTGTCCCCGTGCCACCGTGTCCCCGTGCCATCAGTGTCCCCGTGCCACCGTGTCCCCGTGCCATCAGTGTCCCTGTGCCACCGTGTCCCTGTGCCACCGTGTCCCCGTGCCACCGTGTCCCCGTGCCATCAGTGTCCCTGTGCCACCGTGTCCCTGTGCCACCGTGTCCCTGTGCCATCAGTGTCCCCGTGCCACCGTGTCCCCTGTGCCACCGTGCCCCTGTGCCACCGTGTCCCTGTGCCACCGTGTCCCTGTGCCACCGTGCCCCTGTGCCATCAGTGTCCCTGTGCCACCGTGTCCCCGTGCCACCGTGTCCCTGTGCCACCGTGTCCCTGTGCCATCAGTGTCCCTGTGCCACCGTGTCCCTGTGCCACCGTGTCCCTGTGCCATCAGTGTCCCTGTGCCATCAGTGTCCCCGTGCCCCCGTGTCCCCTGTGCCACCGTGCCCCCGTGCCATCAGCGTCCCTGTGCCACCGTGTCCCTGTGCCACCGTGCCCCTGTGCCATCAGTGTCCCCGTGCCACCGTGTCCCTGTGCCACCCAGCACCGGGCAGAGGGGGTCCTGGGGACACACACCTCCCTGCTTTACACGTCCAGCACACGCGCCTCAAACAGCCAGGAACGCTGTGCACATTTACACAGCCCCACTGCAGCCTGCCCTTACACACCACGCCGGTGCGTTTAAAGCTTATGCTATGCACTGGAAGCTTTGGACAGGTTTTCTCATTTTAGGAAAATATTTCATCAACTTTTTTTTTTTTTTTTTTTTTTTTTTTTTTTTTTTTTTTTTTTTCACTACTATTTTAATCTGGAGCGCTTTCACAGCTTAATAAAGTGTTCCAGAGTGTGCAAACTTGCACTTTCTTCCTTTCCTTGCTCGCACGCCGACACTTTGACTACTCCTGCCATCATATTTATTGTCACTGCAGTGGAGTTACAGCCACTCCCACCTCTGATACTCTGGTTCTGTTCTGTTCAATGTTGAAGTTTATGCAAACTAACTAAACTCTGCAGCACAACCTCGCTCATGAAAAGCTATGAAGAGGTTAAAATGTTACATGATAAATATAAATTAATGTGTAAATACCAGCCCAATTGTCTACCAAATAAAAAGATTGACTTACGTGCTTGGATCAAGTTAAAAGCAAAGATTGCAAAAAAGGATGCAAGTACAATCCCTGCCATTAGTTTCTACATTTTTATTTCACAACATTTTTACAGGAAAAGGCAAGAAAAAGTTTATGTTCTCCAGCCATTTAGCACATGGACAGCATTTATTTATGGACACTACATATACTGATGAATAAATTTAAAATGCTACAATCTGAACCCTTCATCTATCATCATGAAATGAATAGCAATATATTAATACTTTATAGTACTAATTTCAGCAGAAAATCACCCTCAACCAAGCTGCTTCCTATTACTGGCATTAAACTGCCATGATTCAAATCTCATTACTCCCAATTTCATGTGCTTCATTATACTAAGCAAAAATAATGTACATTAGCATATGTAGAACTGTGTACTACAGAACAAGGAGAAAAAAAAAAAACCCAAATCCACACCAGGCAGACTTACTGTTACAGGACACCAAATGTCTGTTCTGATTGAAATACAACTTGTATCACAAGGTGCTTAAAGGTTGCCTTAAAAAGAATTTCTCCAAATTTGGAAGCTGCAAGAAGACGTGTGAGGGGCAAGAATGAAGAGGAGGAATAACAAGTTTTAAAACACTGCTCGTGAAAATATTATTCAGACTGACAGTCTGACAGTTGCAGAGTTTGTCTAATTCAATTTCCCCACCAGAAACTCAGTGAAATGGAAATATAAAATTTTAGCAAAGTTTTCTATGTTCTCAGGTCCTGAGCATTACATGGTCTAGACCTAGAGGGTTGTATGATGAACACAGAATCTTATTCAGTTATGTATCTGCATCAGGAAACCTTGAATTATGTGTGAAGAAAGAAGTTTCTGAAGCTTGAATTCTCATTTTGATGGTTAGATTAGGACAATATGGCTGTATGGACTAAACCTTCCTTTGTATTAGGCTAACAGTTATGATGTGAAGTGCATAAATACTGCTAAAAAGCCCTTAGAAATCCAAATTTAGTACTAAAATCCCTTAAAAATCCAAATGGGAGAAACTTCACTCAGTGAGTGGTCAGCACACTGTAACTGTAAATTGGGAAACCTTTACTGTAAATACACTTCAAGTATTTGAATCTATACCCTGCTTTAGGACCTAAACTGCTGTCACAAAAATCAACATTGTTCCTACTTTAAATATGAGGTTATAAAAGGAAGATAAACTCATTCCTTATGTGTCATAAAAAATTCTACTCATGGCTTCTCAAATTGCTCTTCCAGATTCCGAGAAAGTACTTGTCCTTTCTGGAGCACTTTCACTGCCTGACACCTTGGAAAGCTCAAACGAGCAGAGAGAGGGAAGATGTGCTGATACAAAGCAGTGACAAATGCTTTGTATCACACCACCAAGAAGGCAGCATTAACAACAAAAAGCCAAGTGTAACTAACCCCTGTTTACTACAGCAATGAACAAAAATATGCAAAGTCTGGTGGTCGTTGAAGTATTATACTGTTCAAGCTTTTAAGAACCTGTTATATTGTTTTTACAAGAACACTTCCTTATTTCTAACACAGAGGCGGTGTTAAAAAGAAAATGGATTTTAAACTAGCATAACTCTGACCAGCACGTTAGAAGTTTCAATCCAGAAAGACCCCAAACTAGTAGTTGCCTTGAAAAACACATGTAGATCATCTACTCCATAACAGGTATTGTTTCTTAAGGATCCTGAGATGTGCTGCCCTCTGAAAGCCAGCAGCACACTCCTGTACTAGATTCCAAATTCAATCTGAAATTTAAATGCTGTTTAATTTCCAATTCTTGATATTCAAGAAACAAACAAGGAATATAGTTCAAGTTTTAGACAGTGAAATGAGCCCACTTGGGTTTATCTTCAGTGCAGTCCCCACTCAAAACATCTCAACTCACATCCACTGGCATCAAGTTATCAACATTCTAGCTCTGTAGCCCACATCAATTTTACAGCCACAGAGGAATGCTCCTCAGAACAGCTATCACCTGCAAAAGTTTTTGCCTCAAAGAAAAACTCCTCCAAGAAGAGAACACATCACATTAAATTTCTGTCACATCCCTTTTGCAAAGCATATCATTCACATATTTTCAGGAATATAAGATTTTTCCCTCTTGCATTATACCAGCTCTTTCCTCCACAGGATTAAGATTCTTTCCTTAAAAGCTGTAAAAGTATATTTGCCCTTATAGCTCATTAAATGCTTGACTGACCAAAGCTCAACTAGTTATGTGCCTTTGATATTGCAGATATTCACAGTTATTCATATTCTCAAATGATGCACATTACTCACAGACATTGACTGGATGGCCACTGCTAAGAAAGGAATTGCCAAGCATCCTTACAAGTTTCCCTTATCCACTTCCAAAAAACTATCTTTGCTGTAAAATATTGAAACAAAACAAAAACCAACCTTACTGATGACTTAATGCAAAAAATTCTAGAATTGCGGCCTATGTTCACTTTTGCTGTGACAAGAAAATGAATGTATGAAAAAGTGGCTTGATAGAGCTCAATTCTAGTTCTTTTTCAATATTAATTTGTTTTAATTACATGACATGACAGATCATTAAATGCAAGCAGACTCGTCATAGTAATACAAGCTTCATACAGTATTTAAAAAGAATTCAACTTACTGTCACCATTGTTTTATTTCTTTCCTATAAGTGAAAGGTTTTTGAAATGCATTTAGAAGAACAAAAACCTCTAGTAATATTCATATGTTCCTCAGCAAAAAACTGTTATCCTGTGTTTCTGATAAAGTAATTTCCCTTTACAATTATGTGTGAATCAAGCATCACCTATTTTAACAAGTCTAGTGCAAGGAATACCAACTGTTCTATAATCATAATTTGTAGGTTTCCTCAAAAAACAAAACAAGGGCAACAAAAACAAATACACTGCACTTCAAAAACTCCAGTATCAATAAAATGGATTTATTCCTATGAAACTGCTCAGCAGTAGAGAGGCCAGGAGGACTTTTTGCTTTCATCAACTGTTTCAGGCACAGCCACAGTACAATATGCTTTAGGACACAGTTCTCCAGACAGTTCCTATGTTGGAAAATACAACATAAAAGTGAGGTAAGGCAAAGTAGAGTGAATCTGGGCTTTTGGTAACAGGTTAAAATCTACTTTGATTAATATTAAGCATTTAGTTATTATCCAGTTATCAATTCTCATTTCTGAACTCAGTAATTGTTTTTACATTATGGTAGGTATGGAGTGATATTGGCACCTGGAGATTACACCAATACAGTCTTGAGAATTGTCTTGCATGACAGCAGATCATAGAATCTGTCTTGCAGAGAAACACTGCTAGTTATTAATAAAAAGTTGTCCTATAGAAAGGTGTACTATATCACACTGGGGTTTACCCACCTTACTGAGAGACAGTCTCTTTTCTGCTGTCAAAATGCTTTTGCTATATGTAAATATTTAATGTTATTACCATCACTCACTCAGTGCTCATATTGTCTGTTCAAGCATCTATTACTGTCTGCTAGATACACTCGAGGATAACACTTATTCATGTCTGCTCTCAGTCACATGCAGGCCCAACTTCTCAAAGATTCTTCAAAGTTCCATAATTTATTAAACACGGCACAAAGGACTGTATCACTCACAGGATTTACTTGTGCAGGTGTAAGCACTGAATGCATCCAAAAGGCTACAGCAGTTTGTACTACAACAAGACTGAACTTACAGGATTCTGTAAGCAATTTAAACCACAGAAATAAATTCTATGTTTCCTGAACTCCCAGGTAAGAACTATGGATCTCAACAGAAGGATACAGAATGCATTTTAGTTAATTTAATTCTCTGAAAGGAAATTAACATTAGGAGTCAGTTTCACACCTAGTTGTAGTTGCATGCAGCACAATTTTTTTTTGTATTTACCTAAATTCATAGCACTACATGTAAGATATATATATATCACATATGTAATACAAGATTTTATCACCAATATTAGCCTTTGATTTACCTTCTGGTAAAATATTATAGAAATCAGCTTTTTAAGTTACAGAAGTCTCCTGTTCAGACAGACAAGAAGAATCACCAGAGTCCTCAAGCAGGACTACGGCAGAAAAAAGGTTTTGTTTTAAATCTCAGTTTTTGCTTAGACAAAGTATTTTTTAATTTGATTTTTGTTTGTTTGTTTTATTCTCTTAGGAAACCATAAGCATCACAAACTGACCATCCTAACAAGTACAAGACTGCACAATTATGCCTTCTATCCCAGTGGACCCTGACACTTTATATGACAAGATCTTAACTGTTCATCAATGAGGCTAAAAGGAAATGAAAATGTTGAATTCAAAAGATCTGCCTTTCAGTTAACATCCTTAATGTAAATTAGGGTTAAATGTGAATTAAATTAATATTTAATCACTTCAAAAACTTCTACTCCTTTCTTCTCTTTAAACACTAAAACTTAATTATAAAATAATGTAAAACAAGTGTAAATTTAAAAGAATCATTTTGAAGATTTGCATTAATAGTTCAAGACCTATTGGCACAGATGAAAAGAAGGGGAATCCCAACATTATGTTGCTTTAAAGCACAGTGTGATTCTATTCCTTGCCAAGAGGCAGCAGGAGCCCAGGCACAGGGGAGTGCTGTGGTAGGGAAGAAGGCAGAGAGAGGGATGGAGAGGCATTGCAGGAGCAGCACTGCAAGGCTGGCCTCTGCTAAAATCCAAGTGCAGCTACAGGAGCTGCAGGGGAGTGCTAGAGAGAAGGAAAGGAAACCCAGTGTTTGAACTGCTACAGCAGGGCTTCAATAGATTGCTTCACATATCCCCATGGAAAAAATAGTTCCTATCATACAGAGGCACAATCCAATGTCTAGTTATGATGCAGCATGATACACGTAAAACAATCCAAAATCACGGAAAAAATCTTCTGACATCAGCACAACACCTCTTCAAAGTATTCCAGCTCTTATGCAATCTAACCTGCAGCCTTCATGCAATCTAACCTGTAGCCTTCCTAAACTTTCATTCACAAAGTGAATCCTATGGATCTTATGATTTTTCACAGTAGTTACTGTCACACAGTCTATATATACAGCTAAAAAAAAGATATAAAAGCTCAGGCTTTGATAATCTGTGTCTCCATGAAAGATAATTTGGCTGTGAAGAACCAAAGAGGCTCATTCCACTACTCTTCTCTATGCAAACTTTGAACTAAGCTCAGGTTAGAAGTTGTTTCCACAAAAAGTAATGAAATTCAAAATCCCTGATGTTTCCCATTCCTTTCTTGAACATAAGTGGAGCACTTTGTCACTTGCAAACAACACACAGAAGTGAAAGATAAGAGTGAGATTCCTGGCAAGCACCAGTCACACGGGGAATGTATTTGAATGTTAGTAAAACCCAAATCCAAGAACTTCTTTCAAATCAGCTTTTGACTACTCTGAGTTGACAACTTTAGCTTTATTGCTTATACCCTAAAACTTCTCCAGGCACCTGCTAAACTTTTTTTGACTAGAATTCTCTTAGAGTTTTAACCTATCTCAAAAAGATTTTGGCTTCTATGAGAAAGTGCATGTTTCATCAAATCGGTTATGTAAGTCACGTAGTGAATTCTAATATTAACACCATTCAACAAAAATCCAGCAGGATCATTTTTAAAGCATACCACTAATGGACACTACTGCTCAATCTCATGAACATAAGGCAACTTTGCCTTCTAAAGGGAAAACTCAGACCCAGTTGGGTATTATGGTTAACTGTTCCAAATACAGAGAAGTTCTCACTGGAACAAGCACAGGTGGTCATTTCATTTCTGTCCCACTCAAGTCAAAGATAGAGAGAGAGAATGTTTCTAGCAAACAGCATCAAAATAAGAGGAAAGATATTACCTGCAAAATATTTTTCTCAGTACAAACAATCCACCACTCTGCCCAATTTAAAAAAGCTTATTAAACTTGAGCATCACATTGGTACTTTGCTGGTACTTTGTTAAATCTCTTTTCCTAGCTATTTAACTTCTGCTAGTTGAACTTTAAATAAAATAAATGGACTTATTTCCCCTTCAAATAATGTCTTCTCACCTCTTTCTGCAATCATTTTCTTTACATGGACTTTGTTGACTGTACTCTACCACACAACATTTTAAAACCTGAGTCCCAATCAGGGCCACCCTCATTAAAAATGTGACCTTTCACCTTCAATGAAGCACTGCTAACATAAATTACATTTTGTTGTAGCCCAAAGGTGATAGAGATGAGAACAGGATAAACAAGGTATAACACGAAAGCCAGTTGGGTCAGCCTTTCATTACAGCCCTTCCAAAACCTATTAATCTTGCTTCTAGTCAGTAGGCTGAAAATAACTACTTCTAACCTACACTGTACTCAAAAGTAGCCATAAGGACATGTAATGCAAGATGCAAATAATTCTTGGTCCTCATAAAATCACTTCAGTTTATATTAGGTGAACATCCTGGTATGTCACTTCAAATCTCACTGATCAGAAGAAATTCAACAATATCAATCTGGCCAAAATATACCACAAAATCAGATATGAATTGAATTCATATTGAATTCAATATTCAATATTCAATATTCAATTCATTGATGTTGAATTCAAAGTAGCTATAAAACAGTTCTTTAAATTTTAAAATGTGAATAGAAAATGCTATTCATGAAGTTCAGTTTAATTTGTGTTTCAAGTCAAGGTCCACATTAGGAATAACAGAAAAAAAAAAGAAAAGTAGGCATTACTATATTTCAAAGAACATGGCACAAGCCAAGTACAAGCCAGTCCTTAAGAAATACCATGACAGATTTTAATAGTAGGCAACAATGATTTAGTCTACCTGGATCCTTCTTTTGGTACTTTATGGCCAATTACAGTAGAAGTTGCTCAACAGGATACACACATAAGAAAATTCCTGTCACAGAGCAGATGCAAATTTAATTACTTTAAGTTAAACCTTCCATCTTGTCTAGAGGTCCTTCAAAAATGCAACTGTAAACAAGCACTACATTGCAATCAGGTGTCAAGGGTTTATTTGATCTCTTACAAAATATGTCACAAATCACTGGCAGAAAGTGGGTCGAGAGGGAGAACAAAGGAAAAAACTGTCAATGGACTAGGTAGCTCATGTGAGCGTGCCTATTAGTGTACTGGATCTTTCTGCTCCTGTCTAACGCTGTCCATATAAAACCTTCTTAGTTTGACAGTGTTCTGTTATCCTGCATTTGATGTAATTTTTCTGTAGTAAGAAAAAAAAAAAAAAAAAAAAAAAAGCCAACATGTGAAAAGAACTGATAGTTACCAGAGAAAACACTGAAGATACCAAAATTATTTATTCTGTTAAAATATCAATTTTGTACTATTCTTCATGAGATATGATATGTTACAGGACTTTCTAGAAAGCTCTGCATTTTCGAGAAAATAATCACATAAAAGCTGTAAGTAAATTACTTTACACCGCAATAGAATTATAGATGGCCCAAATAAGTAACATATAACACATTCATTTAACCAAGAAAATCACAACATTTTACAACTGGCCAGAAGAAAAGCATGTGTATGCAATGCACACATTTTACCTTCTCTGAAACACCAAGTATTTTGGGGGAACTCGAGTTAAAATACCAGACAGCTCTCTGCAGTCCTCTGGTAGTCCTGAAATGTTGGCAGGGCACTGCTCTTGAATTCCTGCACTACAACATAGCTCAGAATGGAGTATTGGTAACACTGAGGAATTTTTGGATACACAGCTATGAGGATGTAAGTGTTATGGTAGGAAGACTTGGTGGGTATTTTATTTAGTAGAAGAACCACTCAGATGTACATAAATGCCCAGACTCTTTTCTGTATACACTCAGTTCAAACCATTTACAACGGAGTTAAAAATTCAATTAAAGAATCCACTAAAATTCACAACTGAATATGCCAACATCTCTCAGATTTCCTCTGAGATCTGTGGAATTAAACAGCTGCAAAGACTCACTGATCTGCACAGCACAGCTTGTCTGCTAAAAAGAACATTTTGGGGATGTGGAGGCAACTAACCCAAAATACATTGGGCTACAACAGCCATGGACCACCCAGAGCCACTAGGTCAGTCTAGCTTTAGGACGCATAAGCCTTGTCTAACTTTTATACTCTTACATGTTGGTTTAATACATTCCTACATTTACTTATCAAATTTGTCTCAATGCAGCAAGGAAAATACCAGAATTTAAACACTGCTGTCAGAAACTCAAAATTCACATTCTCTGACTCAAACAGCATAACTTCTACATAACATTTACTGAAGATTTTGCTTAAGCACCTATTAATTCAGAAAAAAAAAAAAAGTGGAGAAACCCATTAATTATGGTTGTTCTACTTTATATGCTTTTTCATGAAACCAAAGTATATCCTTACTACCTATAATACAACTTTTTCAAAGACATTATCTTGAAGATTCAGTTTAGAGAAGCCCTCCTAAGTCTGACAAATCAGGCCAAGGAGTTCCTCTTTCATACAATCAAAAGTTACACGAAGTGGAGGTGAGGGGAATATTTTCCTCTTAGGCTTACAAAACCAAACCTTTCTACATTGATCTAAGCCAAAAAAGCAGATAAAGAGCAAGAGTAGCCAGGAAGCTGCCTGCATTGGACAAGGCCTGACTTTGCTTACTATATACGCTGCTATTTTTGCTATTTAATCAGAGCTGCACGTCATATTTATCAAATCAGTAAATTTAGTTAATTCTGTTTAATATATGTGTCCCATGTTCACTTCCTTGCTACTGAGCAAAGAAACCAAATTGTTGGTTTTCCAACCCAGCTTTCCTTATTAGCAGAATACTCTCCATCAAGAATGAACTTGAACAGCTGACACTTACTTATTTTAAAAAGAAAAATTTCCGCTTGGGTCAAATCCCACCCCCAAAAAAAGAGCTTTAGGCCTAAACTATTTTATTATATATTAGATAACTGACTAGTTGCAATCACTTTTCTTAGAATTGACTTTTTTAAATCCCCCAGATGATTCTACCATTGCATTTATTAACAAAAATACTCTAGATCTATTTATCTCATTCCAATAAAATTTAAATAGTGCAACACATTATTCATCTATCCATATTATAAACTGTTGTGTACATTAAGTGGATAATATTATTAACACTAATGTTTCTGTAGGCTATTCATTAAATAAATGGTAGACACAGTAATTCCATCTATTACACATGAAGCTCAATAACAGCTGTAAATGAGAAAATTGCAATAGACACACTGAGTAATAATCAGAACTAAAACGACAACTGTAACAATATATCCATTGTGTAAATGTTCTGATTATAGAAACATAGACTAATCTGTAATTTTTCATCACTGATAAACATTGGTAACCAGCCAGAATTTAAATTATATTTTATCCAGTTACTACAACACAGCTACAAAATCTACTTGATTTATTAATTTCATGAGATACAAGTATTTTGTTTACTATGATACAGAAATATGTGCAGCATGACATCAAATCACCACACCTGCCTAAAAACTACAGCTAGCAAAATGCACTGTACCTTTCCACGTATGTAGATACAAACATGACATACAGAGTTTTGCCAGCACAATGTCATAAAGCTATACTGGCTTGTCAGGAGGAGTTCTCTAAGGCTTCTTGTTAACATTTACAGGCACCACATAATCCCAGTTTAGAACCTGCAAGAGCAACTGTTCATGTCAGGAAAGAGACTGAAGTAACTTTCTAGTTGGAGAGCTTTGGTGATCCTAGTTAAAAATCTTAATACTTTTACTACTCTGCTTGGAATAATGCCTAGAAATTATCTCTAGAAGCAAAAAACCCCCCCATGTGGCTGCTACAAACACAATTAACTAACACTGTAAGGCTACCCAAGAAAGGCCTGGATCATGCCTAAGAAGAATGCAATCAAAGCCCTAACATTTGGGATATGAGGCACTACATCACCAATGCAAAATTGCTTCAGTCAAACACTTGGCGTGATTTTCTGCAAACAGAGCAATTTATTTTTATTTATTAATTTATTTAACGGGAAAAGACTCAATGTGGCAAACACCAGGAATTATTAGAAAATTCCAGCTTTCTTCTATTTTCTGCCTCTGTACCAAGAGTCACACAAACTTGCCAGCACGTGATGGAAGAGGTTGAGGTGTGGTCCACCTTCCTGATACTGACCAGATGGGGAAGATGCTGCAATTGGCATAAAGCCCAAGGAGAAAGAAATCTGCGGGGACATGGGGAGAGACAAACATATTTGACAAGAGCAAGACAAGAGCTCTGCCCCAGACATCATCCATAGGGATCCTTCAGTCCCCTTTGCTTATACTGTCACTGCATATGCATAGGATGACTGAATATATTATGCACGGGAATTAATCACCCCACTGGCACTGTCAAAAAAGTCACTGAACTTTTATTAGGCATGCAAAGTCCTGCCATTTTGCACACACAGCTGAAATTGGGAATTCTCAAAGAATTTCCAAACTAAATTAGAAAGGAGAGAAGATCAGGCCCAGGGCCACAATAGTAGAGAAGATTCTACATGCAAAGGAGATTTTCTAAAAATAATAAATCCATTCTAAGCAGTTCAGACTATTTCAGCCAGGTACCTCTCTAAAGGACTCAATGGCCAAGGCCCAGTAGGTACTTACACATGAGCAGGTCATGTATTCTTCACAACTATTTGTTTGGATTTTTCTTTATTTTTTTGTAGTTATGCTAACATTCCATGCTTTAAAACAATCTTCCATTTCTTTTCATCTGTATCAATTAATTACTCTCCCTCACTCCTCCTCACAAAACAAGAACTAGCAGATGCCCAAGTGAAAAATAACTTGGCTTTAAAAAAAAATGATGTATTTACATTGCCAAATGGCCTCCCTTAAACAGCAAACCACACATGTAGATTCACTTATATATACAGTACACAACTGTCACTCATTACATTTCAGTCAAATAAATGCTAGAATATTACACAGGAATCCACTAAATATGTGGCTTTGTAACTCACTTCTTCTTGATTCTCTATCATTCAGTTCTATGTTACTTTTTTCCTTATCTAATCATCTTCCCAAAATATCACATTGCCTTAGTATTTTATAATCTTTCAGCATAATCTTTGAGTTACTTTGTTCCTTCATTGTTCATTGCCCACCTTCACTAGTGCCTTCATTCTCTGATTTTTCTGTAACAACTGGATTATTTCTTCCTTTAACTAAATTCCTTGGAATAAAAATATTTACAAGAAAACAATAACAAGTTGTTTTGTTATTGATTATGATAATAATATGATTATGAATATGATATGAAACAAACAAAAAAGATGATAAATAAATGGCCTTGTTAATGCAAAACACTTCAATTGAAAAGCACAGGTAAAATCAAAGGCAATGAAGTATAAACCAACGTAATACTGAATTCTGTAAACACTTAAAAATTGAAAGAGGAAATTTCTGTACAGCAATAGGCTTTTACTTTAGCTACTAGCCTTATAAAAATTTTCTAAACAATTAGGAAAGACAAAGTTAATTACTCACTCTTCCGATGAGTATAATGTCAGAATTTTCAGGATCTAACAAGACACACTTCACTGACCTGATTTAAAGAAGTTAAAATTGATTTTTCTAAATTTCCTATTCTATTGACATTAAACCAAATACCAACAGATTTCTACCTTCTTCATGAATACTTACAGCTTCAGACCAAAAATACCTTAATGAGCTTGACCTGCAAACAGCCAAAACTAGACCAAAGTTATGGGGTTTATGCTTTTTTAAAAAGGCTCCCATGCCTTTTAAAGAAACGTTTTCAGTTTCTCTCATGAATGTTCACTTATGATTTCACTCATTTTGGGCACAATTTGGGCACAGATTTCAGTTTTAAACAATGTGAAACCAGTATCTGTTTGGCAACAGGAAGTCAATTTCCCATCCCTTGGAGTCTCATACCTCTAACAACAAAACTTTTAAAATTTATTTATGCAAACAAGAGACAAGATTATTATGCAAGGAACTCACACAAGAGACATCTAAATTTCATTGCCATTGTGCAAAACAGCAAGAAATGCTAAAACCCATTCTACTCAAATATTGATAAAGAGTGTAACAGAAATCTTTCTTTTGTCCTCAAGTCCAGTTTCTGATTAGCAGGAAGCACACCTTCCTTTACAGAATTGCAAAGAATTATTAATTAAAGCTTAAAGTACATTTAACAGTTTGCTTCAGCTCTACAATTTAAATCAACTCTCTAATTTATATGTATTTCATCATACACAGCAATAGGCAATGACTAACAATGACTTCTAAATTAATTTCTACAAATTCTAAATGCTCTGAAATGCTACTGGGAAAAGGCCTTGAATGCAACACCAATTATTTCTAGAATACAAGAAATATAAGAAATATCATTATTTGTATCAACTAAGTCCATGATTTGACTCTCTAAGTTGCACAGTCCACTGGTACATCAGAATTTCAAGACATGACCCAAGACAAGTCAGTCTTTTGTGTAGCAAAAGGCCCTGGACAAGTGGAGAGCAGGGTTAAATGCAGAACTTGAACCCTGAGTGTCTGAAGTGGTAAGAAGGAATCTCTTGATAAGGATCATACATCCTGCAATACCAAGGGCTCACACAATAAACAGTCCCTGCCTTTCTTCATAACCTTGTTTAGTACTGTAAACCAGATTCTTCTTTCTACCCCTGAGTGTATTTTATCAGTAGCTAGAAGCATCAAATACTTCTGTGGTAAACAGAACTATCCTGGCCTTTTTTATTTTCCTACACACCAACACTAAAGAAGGTGACAATGCAATCTGCCCCAGGCAACTCTATCACCATCCACAGTAGACAGGTCATTTTCCTTTTTATCAAAGAGGACAGTAGGTCATCACATTTTAGTACATGTTGACACCCCTGCTAGTAAAAAGAGATAAGAATCCAGTGCCCTTAAGGTGCCTTAACCTTTATTTTACCTAATACAGATATTTCACAGCTCTTACATTAAAGCCAGAAGACAGATCTGTTCCCTGAAAGAATGCACCACAAAGGTCTCAACCTTTGCGACAAGCTGTATTTGTATTGCAGAGGGTATAGGTGACAACAAAGCACTTCCCTTAAGGTATCCACCTCTCTTTTATTTTGGGTAATAGGATTTATTTTGTTCCTGTAACACCATAGAGCATCATGGATGTTTAACCTCTCCAATACACCTTTATGGCTTTAGAACACTTTTGGAAGTTTGAAATAAAAAGCACATGAACACCTCCTGCCATCCTGAGAACCACCTCAGACGTTTCTTTGCTTGATTAAAACATTTTACTTTCAGCCAGGATATTCTTAATTCAGAACACAAGCAAAATAATGACACTTAACTGCTATAATCTTTATTCTTTTACATTTACTTTCAAATATTAATGTTTAAAGAAAGTTAGAAAACACTTTTATAGTATTCCTTTTATCTTTTAAGGCAATGGGGAAAGATACCAGCTCCTAATAGTTAATAAGAACTTACTTTTTATTGCATTTTATGTTCATAAATTGGTTTCTCCATATCCTTTTAAAAATATTGATAAGATAAAAAGATGTGCAGCGCAAGAGCAAAAAAATTGCAAACTCTTAGTTATGACACAGACTGGACAGAATTCATTAAGTACTTCCAGTTGGAAAAATATAAAGATATGAACACACTTAAACTGCATAATGATGCATAGTTTCTTCTACACATGAGTGTAAAATGTTACTTCAAAATAGGAAAAAAAAGCAACCTCTGCTTTTTAGAGGAGGAACAGGTATTCCATACTTCAAGTGAAAAAATAAATTTCTGCTTGAAGATTTTAAACTTTTCTCCCTCAACTACATAGAGTATTATTAATATAGTGTATTATTAGAGTATCAATACAACTACAAAGAGTATTATTAACTCCCAGCAAAAATTAAACCTTCATTTGTACAGTGAAAGAAAAAGCAACATTTTTCTAAAATGAAAAAAACCATTCCTTTAGCTTGAAAACAGCCAGGTCAGTTTTTCCTGTTAATTTTGGTAGCATTTTTTTTTTAACTGTGGAGGCTGGAAAGAAGTCCTGAATTCAGAGACCATATAAACCAACACAATGGCTCATTATTTAAATGATCATTATTTATTTGTCTACTTAAATGCAGTTAAATGATGGCACCTTTGTGTATATTTGCACACTTTGAAAATTCAGTCCTTCTTCACAAAAGCATATTTCATATATATACACATTACTCAAGAAAGGGGAAACGTAAACCAAAACTTACTAACAGCAAACTTCATGGGCAGGATAAAGAGTTTAGAAGATAATAATTTCTACATCGGATAACAGACCATTCCATTCACCAAGGAATTTTGCACACTTATGGCACACATGTACATTTATGTACACAAACAAACTCCTGAATGCATGTATTTTATACTTTATTTCAGATGTCAACACACTGGCAAAGGCTAAAAGAGTTAGGCTATTAAATAGTAAACAGTGTTTATCTTTAAGAGTGAGAAGACCAAAAAGATTTCCATGACACAATCTAGTATTTTAGATCTTGCTTCTGAACTGAGGTCTCTTGCAAATGATACTATGAGCAGAAAAAATCTGGTTCAGAAAATACACTGAGGGCCAAACTATTATGAAAATAATATGTTTTTGTTTCTAAGCAATCTAACCAATAACCAACCACTGCTATCATTCTACTGTTTTTACTTAATTAGCATGAAGATGTTTTGAAACTTGAAGGGAAAAAAAAAGTAATTTTATACCCAGTTTGCAAGATAATGCTACTTTTTTGGTTTGGAAAGAAGTCATTATGAACAAGTTCTAGTGAATCTCCGGTTTTCTTAAGATGATATTCTGTGATGTCATTTTAATATACCATTTCAAAGGATTACAAAGGAACTGATATATTTTGAGAGAAAACAAACAAGTTTCAAATCCAATAAAATAAACTTCAGTAACAGATCACTGTTGCCCAAGTGAATAGCAAATATTCCATTAAATATTCCAAGCAGGAAGCAATTCAAAGTATTTCCTAATATATGATAGATTGCATAAGTGATTTACCTAAATATCGAGTGTATATTCACAATTTCCATTCGTTAAATTAAGTACCAGGTTCATCCCGAATCTCTTTAGGATGCATTATCAGAAAATACACAGATATCTGCCTGTTAAATATTTTCAATGTCAAGCATTTATTACTTAGTGAATTTCAGCCTGGCTCCTGATATTGGATTTTGATGCTCTTTTATGCGCCACATGCCGTACTCAAGAGAAAAATGACCATTTTATATTGCCTTTGGTTTTTTTCATGATAAATTCTATTTTCTCGTCAACTCTTTTAGATGGAAAAAATAGTACCTGAAATAAACATTTCAGTCATTTTAAGTTTGCACAACTGCTTTACAAATCACACAGCCTGACCTCCTTCTATGATATTACATTACAGCAAGATCCAAAATAACATTCCAGTTTGACAGCTAACCTCAGGCACCACTGGTCTGGTATCTCGCTGCTTATACTGCTGGCTGAAAAGCTGATAGGATACGCAAGACAAGCTGAGAGTTTAACTGGCAGAGCTGTTCAAATCTAAATGGTGCTATTTGAAACTTAGACCACAGGAGACAACAGTTCACTTTTTACCATGGCAGCAGAATCAACCTCTTGGCCCTGTGAAACTCGTATGAATACATTTAGCGCGCACAGAAAATATCTCCCTATATTATGATCAAAAGACATATTCAACACACATATTTTTTTTATGCACATTCGATCGTCCTGTTGACAGTCTTGGAAGTTAAGTAATATGGACTGCTGCACATAGGTTTCAAACCTTGATGGAGCCCAATGGCAGGCTACTTCTGACAGTCCAATAATGACAAGCACGTTGCAGGCCAATGCCCGTCATTCACCAACACCTCGGCCTGCTCCAACCGTTGCGCGGCAACAAAGTGGGCGGTCAAAGGTTAAGTTCGGAGAAGACAGCGATGAAGGGCAACTGTCATGCACCACTGAGTACTGTGAGGCAGCAAGGAGTGGTTGTCTTCTCAAGAACATGCAAAATGTTCTCATTCTGTCCAGGCAGACACATATTTGAAGGTCCTAAATGAGACCGCTGCCAATTCGCGAGGAGCCAAACTGACAGCATGCCATTCAAACTGTCTCTCTCAAATTTGGCTTTTTTTTTTTTTCTTTTTCTTGTTTCAAATCACAAATGCATGCAAAGTATAAGATTAAACAGAACTCCCGGCCACATTTGGCACGGTAGGAAGAGTGAGGGGGTCTAAACCTTTAAACCATCTAAACCTTTTCCCCTCTCGTTCTTAAAATATTCAATTATTTAACAAGGAATTCTTCCATTTTCCTGTATGCCCGCATTTATTTCCAAAATTACATCTGTTGTAACCCTTCTTCTAAATATTGGTGTTTCTTCCAGTATTAAAAACCAGAGTCTAACACCTTACAATTAGGTCTAATACCTGGAATTTTAATTCTGCATTTGTATATTAATATCACAATAGAAGCATACATTAAAGCATGCAAAATAAATACTTTGCATCAGTCTCTAAATATTCTAAGCATTTCTATTATAAATGGCCCAATAACAGTATATTCTATTTGTTAAAAAGCACTGTTTTGTGTGGAGTTATAGCTTGAACAGCATGATTAACAATGAAATTGCATTATTTTGCATAAAGCATATACATCTTACTTTTAAACCATTGCCAGTAAAGATGTATATTTTTTACTTACACATTTAAATTATGTGATCATGGTCATGTTTGCCTCTATTAACATATAAAAGACTTCAGGAAAAATAGAAATACTTTTTTCTATTAGATAAACAGTGATGTGTCTCATCTTTCATATGAACGAACACTTGACACTAAATTTAATCAGGCTGACAAAGGATCATTTGGGTTGGCTCTCTGTGCCCTTTTCATGAACAGTCCATCTCTCCTGCACTTACAGGGCCAAACATCGCCCTCTCACAAAACAGATCAACATGCAAAGTGCTTGTTTCTTTCACTGGGTCACTGGCATCCTCCTGCCTGTGACATTACTGCTTTGACCACTTTCTGTCATGACACCAAGCCTTTAAAGACCCTAATCACAAACTGTTCTTGGCAAACTGAAGAGAAAATGAATTGACATTATTTCTGAGGAATATGTTTGGATCATAAAGCATAAACCCGTGTGTCTGTCACATACACAGACGCACACAGAGCACAAACTCCTTAGGCATTACATTCATATGTTCTGTTGCACAAGTCATAATATCAACACTTATCAAATCACAGAAATCACAGATAATGACCAATCTACTGTCCTGATTACACTGAATTACTTTCAGGTAGCCAGAACCATAAAGTTGTAATTCAGCTTTTTTGGGCAGAATAGCAAATTTCAAAGCTTTTCTACATAGGCAAGATTGTCCTATCTAAAGCAGAAATTGTAAATTTGGGGAAAGATCTTCAATGTGACAACATCACCCTGTCAACTACACCATGGTACTAAGTGCCAAAGGCAGCCTTTTCCTAAACACCTCCAGGGATGGTAACTCCACCACCTCCAATGCCAATCACTCTTTCTGTGAAGAAATACTTCAGTAACATAAGGCATTTTAAAAACAGTTCAGGGAAGGCTGGACAATATCTACAGTTCATTATAAATGTTTAAACTATTAACACCACTAAGAACTTTGCTACGTAGTCCCATCAAGTACAACCTGCTACAGTCAAGTGATTATGACAAGTTTTCTAAAGTACCACTTCCCATGTTAAGAAAATTTCCTACAAGTTTCAACTCTTATTTACAACAATACTGGAGAAAAGCTTATGGAATCTAACTTGAAAATATGAATATCAAGAATGCAAAGAAACTCAAAAGAAGAAACCCTTTTTAAAAAAATTCCCCATGGCACATTCTAGCAAAATAGGCACCCAAGAATACGAGCTTTTACTAATGCAAGTAAAAGATTTTTTGAAGTGTTTTTTTAGTGGAATACAAGACTGTGAAATAAAAACATTGGCTGTACTCATAATCTGTTTGTATTTCATTTATGCCTATTTATAAATGCTTTCCATAAACACTTCCTATTGAACCACGATTGATGGTGTCCATATGAATGTATCATGGACTATTTTCCTGGAGAGCAGCAACAGAAGCTCAAAGAAATGACAGCCAGCACATACCAGATGCCTCCCAATGCAGAAGCTTAATGGCTTCTGGTTTAAAGAATGGGAGAAGTCTACACAAAACCAACAGTTGTTCCTGTACTTTTCCTCAACTACCACCTTCTGCATGAAGTTTAAAAAAAGCAAACCACTAGTATGGTACCCATTTTACATTTCACGTGCCAGAGGCGAAAAAGCAGAGCACTGAACAACTATAAAAGATAACTGACTACTGAACTAATCATCACAGGAAAACATCCAAACCAAAACAGTTTCCCTTCCCCACTACCACAGATGCAAAGAACCACACAACTGATTCAACCCATCTTATTCTAAATAACTGACATGGGAATGGCTGGAAAGTGGGGAACAGAACTGCCTTTTGATCTTACCTCCTGTCAAGTCAGTAACCTTATACTCAACAAATACAGTATCTGAAATAACACATTTAGTAAAAAGTTACTTTTTAAGAAGTTACTTTTTGGCTCCTAGATAGATACAAGAAAGAATTGGATTTTTTACAAGTTCATAATAGTTGCAGTACATTAAAAAAATGTTCTACATTTTAGATAACATCCAGGCCTACAGAAACAGTTCCAAAACCGATCAGAGCTTTGGTACAATTTCTGGTGGTTTTATATTTTATACTAAAATATGGCACTTATATAGTCTCAGAATACACAATAAAATACTTTACTCAAAATTAATCCAATTGGAACACCTTTCCACAGTTTTTTGTATACATGTCTTGCAGAAGACATGTTTGACAAATGCTCATTTTCTTTAAAACAGCTTATTAAGAATTTCTGTTTAGGCTCTGAGTCTAAATAAGCTTTCCAACTCAGAAAGATGATCATTTTCCTGATGTTTATATGTACTGTTTACAATGAAGGCTCAAAAATCAATTTCTCCTATCTAACATCATTAGACTAAATAGTTTGTTCTGGTTTGATTCGGTGATTACATACATACATACCACAGCTCAGTTCAGTATTTTCCTAACTGCAGTTGTTTGCCATCACTCGGTTTAGATATCAGACAATGAAGTATTTCCTTTAAGCACAAGAGTGTCATTACCTGCTACACTGACATAATTTAAACTAGAAGTAAACACAGAAAAGAATCCGAAGATTTTTTCAGATCTCTAGTGCACATTCAAAATCAGTAAGATTTGGCTTCTAAAGACTTTAACTGCTTGTGAAAATCCTACCTATTTCCATCAGAATAAAAAAAACCCCTATTAAACGTGCATTTTAACATGTTCTTTACCAGTTAAAACTGTTAAAATTATATATAAGTGTATGGGTTTACATGGCAGTAATGCAATGTTTTCCAATCCAAAAGTTGCTAAAACTTATTGCTCACTTTTTGGAGATGAAAACCTTTATTTGATCTTCATCTCCTTTTTTTTTTTTTTTCCCCATAAGCATACAGGGTATGTACAATCATGATTTATCACTGGCAAGATCCAGCACATGAAATTTCTGCACTCAGAGGAGAGAGCAGCCGTGGGATGTGGGAGATTTTAAGTAAAATCTTATGCCAGTGAAGAATGGAATCTCTTCATATTTCAAGGTGTTTGATTTCAATACAGTTTTAAACCTTAGAATAGAATCAACAAGATATTTTAATCAGGTACCTTTTCAAGTATTCACTGCATGAAGTACCAGTTGCCTGAGGGTTATGAAATAATACTAAAAACTTTATAATCATTCATTGATTTAGTTTTGAGCATAGTATATCATTTGAATCCAATGGGAACATAAAGAGCTATTTGTGAGGTCAACCACAGTACAGACAGAGGCTGACATGATATCGATGGCAAGGTGGAAAGAAATTGCCAAATACAGCAGATCAATACCTCGTTTCACTGTTACACCCTTCTGGAGACATAAAATATATATCTTTACAGCTACGAAAATAATAATAATGAAAGTGGGAGATAAATGCTTCCCTCAAGGTAAACTATTTGATTAGCTGAGGGCAAAGGTGACAAGAGCAGTTACACTAAAGTAACTTTACAGTCTTAAATAAAAATGGTGGGAAGAGCAGCAGATAAAAGGGCAAAATGAAGCTGCACAAGTTCTAGGAGATAAAGATGTAATTCTTTTAGAAATTGAGGTAGCATGTATACAAAGGCAAAAAATTGCTAAGCTAAATAAGGTAAAGCAGAGTTTCCTTCCATAATCAGACTCCAGTAAATAATCAAGAGTGCTTTAAAATTACAGCACTATAATTTTCTATCCAGAAGGCTTCAACTACATGTTTAATCTGTGCCATATTTTAAATGCCAATAATGCTTATAACCACGGTTTGCACTTCACTAGTGAACCTAACAGAATACAGTAAAACACTACAGTGTTTTTCAGCCTCAGCTGGAGGAAACAGGATCATCTGATATTTTGGATGCTCTTGGTCATTACAGGCAATTAAATAATTGAAGAAATGGATGAATTATTAAAAGCATGACAGCCCAATCCTGCTTCGGCTGAAGGTGGCATAAGTTTGATCATCAACTGCAAGGGAACAGAACCAAGCTTTAGACAATCACTGTTTGACCTGTCTAGTTTTCACTAACCTGGGTTAGCTGAAACCGAATCTTCTCTGATGCAAAAGAAAAAAGTATAAAAACTATTCATCAAATATTTTCCAAATCTAAAAAGAAAATTGGAAGTAGGCCCTGTGCTGCACCTCCAGTAGAGACATTTCATTATGGCTTTATCTCAAAAATGCTAATTTCCACTTGAAACTTCTAAGATTATAAACTCAGTTCAGAACCAGAAGACTAAGGGTTTTGAGTGACTACCTAACTTTCTGAAACTGAATAATCTGCTAACAAGCTTCTCAAGATTTCAGAGAGATATTAATTCAAACCCCAAAATTCAATTCACATGAAATTTTATTTTTCTAGAAAACAGGAAGGATTTTCAAAACTTACTTTCCCTCATTTCTGGGGGCAAATTTAATTTTCCTGAATGCTACAAGCTATAGAAATATTTGAAAAATTATGTAAAGAACTATCACTGTCTTTTTAGAAATTTATGTCTAACACTGGATTTGTAAATTACTCTTTTATTTCTCTCAGTATTGCTGTTTGAGAACATAGTCACGTTTAGCAACAGTCTAGTAGCAATTTACTAAGAATACAGGAAACTTTAAAGTTCACCTTATATTTGGTAGCAGAGCTTTCAGCTGAATAAGTGAACTCCCCCAAACCACATTGTTGCACAAGATGCTGTGCTCTACACATTTCTAGTCTACAGCTTGACAACTAGAGTAAAGGGGCTTCTCACTGGAGAAAGTGGAATTTAGCAGGAATCATATACTGTATTTATATTCTTCCTCAGAACAGAGGGGAAAATTAGTGTTCTCAGGCAGACAAGGAATCAAAATCCCCCTAAAGGCGTTGATACACCAATACCTTTTAGGAACTTGAAGTCTCTCCAAATGATGCAAGTAGAATTGGCTAAGGTACAAGTAAGAAATAAACCACAAGGGTAATTACATAGACAAAAATACCGTTTTACCAGAGCAAAACCTAATTTAGACAATGACAAAATTTTCCTAAAATGCATGGCCCACCAGAGCCTTTGAAATAAAGAACCAGTGGGGCAGCCTGCCTCACTTCTAGGATGCTCCTTGCCACCATGAGCTGGCAGGAGACCCACGGCTGTCCATGGCAGGAGCCCAGAGCAGTTTGTCCCATGAAAGGTCAGGGTTCACAGAACCATCTCCCACACTCAGGTCCTGCAGGGTGTCATGCACTGGGAACAGCCACTGCACTGAGGCTGTACAAGTTATAGAGGTGAGCTTCCATTTTAAACATGCACGACTGAAAAATAGACAAAACAGAGGAGGGGCGGGAAAAAAAAAAAAAATAAAATAAAAAAAAAAAAGCCTTCCCATATTCAGAACTGGGACATGCACAGCTTGCCATATGACTGTCTCATGCAGTGGACCACCAGGACAGAAGTAAACTGCAGACCTTCAGATCCCTGAACTTCCTGACACTACTCTCATACACAAGAGCCTCCCAGGCCACCATCCACAAAACTCAAATTCGTATTTTGAGCAGCCATTCTCCTCACATCCTTAGCTCCAAGATCTTCATAGATACCAATATGTGAAGAATAGATCTGTCCTTATTTACAGAAAAAACAAGTGACTGAATGTAAAGCAACATTTAATAAATCTGCAGAGCCTAAAGTACTGATATAATTCCAAGCAGAAAGATAGACCTGCACTTCTTAATTAAGTGGGTGATGTTCTAGTTAAAACAAAAAGACAACCCTGGGCCATAGCCAAGATTAAGCACATGCTCTTGCAAAGGAAGCTCTGACTATTATCGATGTAAAGGCTTTAAATCACAAAAAATAAACCATCTAATAGTCTGTATTCAATAGTAAGTAGAAAGTCAGGACACAGACTGATTTGGATTAACACATTTTCAGTTATAACAAGTAATTTTACAGAGGATTAGTATCTTGATGGTCTGATCAATACTAGGCACTGCTGCTATTACAGATGAAGAGAAAATTACCCCTCCAGTAATAAAGTGTGTGTCTCGGTTCTCCTTCATTTGCCGAGTCCATTACTGTAATGGTTCCAGCATTAGCAGCTGAGGCAATTTAAACAGCAGGAATGTGATGAATTTAAAAGCAAGAAACATTTGCCACTCATTCTTTCTTGTATTTTATTCTGCATATGCAAGGCTTCTACCTGACCATTTCCAATACACAAACCATGTGTTATGTGACTATCAACACTATTTCTTAATTATTGTCTCATTAATAATGGGAAGGTCCAATAATGTGATTACCACAAAAATTGCTACTGGCATATTGGTTGCTGATTCTGCTAAAACTAGCACGCCATTTACCTAAGCAGAAATATGACATGACAAGAAGCTTATTTAACTGCATCTAAGCTGTTTCATTAATTTTCCTAAATACGACTTCTGAAAGAATCCAATCTGTCAATTAGAAAATTTTGTTTCATTCGGGTCTTTTTAATAATGTGTTTTATCTTAAGAGGTAGAACAATAACCGGAAACAATAAATCATTGTAATATTAGAACAAACCGTGGTAACAATGTTGAAGTTTTTAAACTTCATTGTATGGTACAGGCACAATCTTTCAGCATTAATTCTAAAACCAAATCCTTACTTATGCTTTGAAGTGCTTTGAGAATACTTTCCTAATTTTCCTTGAGCATTAATATGTTGAAGCAATCTGTTTTACCTTGAAAAGATGTATTATTTTGCAGGCAGCTAAAATGAGGATGATGCAGGAAATAAGACCTTCAATCATATCTCAGGCAAAACATAGTATATTCCTTTTTTCTCCTTGTAAATAAAATACATACGATGCTTTATGTTATTTAAAGCTTTATATTTCCTTGCCACTTTGTCCAACATGTCTCACAAATGTGATACTGCATATGAATATCTTTGTAAAAGCCCTTGTGAATATTCAGATATGTGCACATTGATGCATTTATTATTTGTACAGCAATAACTTTATTGGATTGGGGTCCCAGCTGTGCTGGGAGCTGTACAAACATAACAATAGTGTCTGTGGAATACATTCTCTGCAGTCACTACTCACAGTAATGTGAATTAGCATAAACAGCCACACGAGGTAATTGTGAACTGGGTTTAATGGTCTATTCCAAAGACCCATCAAGGTAATACCTTTACTTTAAAAGAAAATAATACTCCAGACTAGATGAGTATCTTCTCTTTCACCTGGCAATGGCACAGGATGTTAACACGCAAAGAGTGGTACAGGAAGCATATACAGGAAATAACTAGAACTTGGCCTCTGTCATACTGAAACTTACTTTAAAAAATCCACTTTGAATAAGTCTTGAGAACATTAAGTTTTACATTAAATATTAACTTTTTAAATTCATCAGTTAAGATAAGAAACATTCTAAAAGCAAAAAGCTTTCTTCCCAAACCTAAAAGGAAGAAATAGACTACTTAGGTCACTAAACAGAAGGTTTGATTTTACTTTGCATGGTACATTTCTACACCCAGTGAAAAAGAATTCCCCAACTCTGACCAACAATGTAAAGAAAAAAGAATCAAAATAAATATAAACTGTATTAATTAAAATGGAACTCTAAGCTAAAACAAACAAGCTTGAACAATCCCACAACAGACTGTTTTATAAAAATGCCTTTTCAGCTAATGAGCAGCATCTACTCTAACAGCTCTGGTTTTATGCACAGAAATTTGCTATGGGGAAGACCAGAGGAGCTGATGGCTTGCAACAACTCCAAAGGTCTCTTTAGAAACTTCAGAATAGTTGTGTTTTGCTGTCCACTTAAGACTCAGAGAAATATTCTAAAGGACATCAGCATACCCAATATGGTGTTTAGAACAGATGAGTAGTTATCTTCTGGCTGTGGTTTTCCTACTTTTTTTCAGACCCTCTTCCCAAGAATGAATTCGCACGCTCCTCCTCTTGACTTGGAACACCAAATACTAACACAAACAATTTCATTTCTGCTATACATTTAATCCAACTGAGTGATCTGCAAAGTAGAAATTGCTGTATGACAGCACTGCACTCCACAGAACTTCTACCACATGTACTTGGAACAGAAATGGTCTTCTATAACAGCATAAATCTAAACTTGCTATATACAAGAAAATTTGAGCCAGACAAAAGTTTATCACATATAACATAAGCCATAATTACAATGCAAAAGCCACTCAGTGGGATTCTGATAGACAGCATTTAACTGTACACAATTATAGCAAAACAAGAACTTTTATTCAGGATTTAATTCTGGAAAACAAGAGATTGCCAGGAGACACATAATCCAAACCACCTTCTCTATGCAGCCACTTCCCTCTCATAAATCTTACTCTCCAGAAGAGGTTGAGTTAGCTTCACTAATATTTGGTTTGCTAAAAAATATTTTACTCAGTACCTAAATGGAAGTCTTGGCAGAACTACTACAATAAAGACACTGTTCCTTTGTCTTCAGCATTTCTCAGGTGATCAAAATAAACTAGGAATAGCTGAACCCATGGACTGAAGGGTGACTTGGCACATTGCCAGAGGCCCAGAGATTACATCTTCAACTAAATTGTAGAAAATAATCCATATGAGGATGCTTCCATGGGAAAAAAAAGAAACCAAAACAACCTGTATGTTCCTTCTAGCATATCCCCTCTTTTTCCATTGCTGCTTTCCCCTTTGGCAGCCTTTATTCGAAGACATTCTGCAGGCTCATTTTGCTTCACCTTCAATATATGCAGTTGGTCTCAAGTAGTACCCAACTTAAGACATCCCTCCTAAGGCATTCTATAAGTATTGATACCTTTAAATTCTCTGCAAGAACCTTTTATCTTTCACCCTTCTCTGTCCACAACATTGAGTTGTGTCTATAGCAGTACTCTTGCACTTTACCTCAAGTTTTTCTCATACACTGTTCTTGAGACCTCTTCAAGTGCCTTTCCTCCTACAGCCTTCACCAATGGAGTTCACAGCACCATCCTTTTACCCTCACAGGTACACCTGAGTGATTATCTTATCAAAGGCCATTATTCTTTCCTAATACAAATGATTCCCAAATACATTCAAGACCCATTGAAAAAACAAAGGCCCTTGGATGGACAACACAAATGTATAAGCTAAAAAAAAGTATGGGTTGAGTTTTTTTCTGTAAGGTATTGGATGGGACATCTGCGCGTTTTGACATCTATGGAAAGGGCAGAACACTAATGTAGCACTGCAACTGCTGTCTTTCAGCAAGTTGGGATGGCAGAAAGACAAATGACAAAATGACCAGGTAGTCCTTAAGGAGTTGCCATGAAACTTATAGGGCAAAGAGGCTCTAAAGTTTTCTAGTAAAATACTTAGTTGCAAACTTACATCAGACCTTTTCCCTGCCTCTGCAGGGAACAGTGTATTTAATACTGAATGGCAAATTCATACCAAACCCAGCATGTTCCCTGTTCAGATGTATGAGATTACCATTTTTCAATGGCATTTTCTAAATTTATAATGGAATTAGCTTTCCTTTCACTAACACCTCTAATATCAGCACTATGCCGTCAAACAAGTCACTTACCGGTTCTCAGTACTACTGTTTTGTAAACAAAATCAGTAGAAGTACAACAACCATAAAGAGCTGAAGTAAAATATTGTACAATGTAAAACAAGCCCTTCAAAGGCACCTGAAACAGCAAACATTCAGCACTCCTGTTTGCTTCCACACACAGTGAAATAACATCTTCAATGTAAGCATGTAACAGCATTGCATCTGAACACGTGAACAAGAAAAGAAACATTATAAAGCTCGGGCGGTATAAGAGACTTAAAAGTATTTATTTAGGTCAGGAATAGTGTAGAGTACTTTTAAATTTAAGTATTCGGCGCAGTTACACAGTGCATCATCTCACTGTGAATGTTTCGACAAAAACAAACGTACAGGCATTGCGTTATTTTTTTCATATGGCACAGAACTCTGTTTTAAATTGAAATATGCTGCCCAGCTGGCACAGGCCTTTCCCCCTAGCTCCTGTCCGGCTGTCCGAGGCGCCCCTCACTCACTCGGGGGCCCGGCCATTGCAGCGCTCCCTGCGGGGCAGGAGCCCCGGCGGCGCCGGGCACACGCGGCCGTGCCGAGCTCACCCCGGCTCTGTGACCGCGGCTCCTTCCTTCTCACAGTCAACTTCACGGCGGCCTCGGAGTCCCCTCGCTCGGGGCTCCAGCGCCGGAGCTACCGGAGCCCCAGCGGGCTCTGCCCCGCACAGCCCCACGAGCGGCGGAGAGAGGGTCTGGCCACGGGCACGCTCCTCGGGGCTGCAGGGAGCAGGAAGCAAACGGAAGGTACCTTCAGTTCTTTCTCCCGCTCCCCTGCTCTCCTCTTCATGGCGCCGCCTTAGCCGTCCGCCCGGAGCGGAGCAGCGCCGCGGGCACCCCGCAGCTGCCGGCGGCAGCGGCCGGAGCGCGGCCCCGCGGGCGGTGCGCGGCCCTGGCCCGGACTCCAAGTCCCGGCAGGCCCAGGGCGGCCCGGAAGGGGAAGGGCCGGGTCGGCACCAGCGGCAGCCGCTGAGGGAGCGCTGAGCGAACCCGGGGCTAGCCGGGGCCGTGAGTACGGGGAGAGCTTCTCCTGCTCTGGGCACGGCTCTGGGCGGGGAGGACGGGGCGCTGCAGCTGTCCGGGGCTGTAGCGCCTGTCCTGCAGCGGGCGGTCCCCGGCCGGGGAGGTGAGCAGCGGGGCTGGCGGGTCCCGCGCTGCGGGCGGCGGCTCCACACCCGAGAGGCTCGTCGCTCGGTGCCCGTGGGAGAACCCTCAGCCTGTGGTTAACTGTAGGCCTGTAACCCTGCAGGTGTTCTGGAGCCGGAAAGGCTGCCGGGCTGAAGCGGCAGCTCCTGTGCCCGAGGGCGGGACAGCCCGGGCACTGTAGGCGTTCCTTCATCCTTCCCTGCGACCCTGCCCCTTCCAGCGCTGTCAGTCACCGCCAGGACGGGCGCCGCCGAATCGAAATTGGCAAGCTTGGTAAAGTATGTTGAAGCCAAGACACGGTTGTTTCGAATTTTCTGTGTTGAATCAGGACTTACAGGTCTGAGAGATGTTTCTTCCTTCAGGCAACAGCAGGATGCTGTGATCCCGTTTCCATGTCTCCCGTATCTTCTCTTTTCTTGTCCGTCTCCCAAAGCACACAGCGCTTCAACACATGATGTTTGAAAGATGATGTGTGTGTGTATTTCTGCCAGGTAATAAATGAGATTATTTTAGGTTACAAGGCCAATAAAGTGCAGACATATATATTTTAAGGATTAAATAGAGACACTGTGATAAACTAAGCTAGGTAGGTGGTCGCTCCCATCTTTTTTAAATTCCCTCTACCAGGGAAGTGGAGTAGGATTTTGTAACAAAAGGATTTTCTTGGCCATGTCTGACACTCAAATTCAAAATCCATGTTGAAACAATTAAGTTGTAATTTTTATGCTTTCACTGGAAACCTCCATGTCACTTATATCCCCGTTCGCTGAGAACTTGTAAAGAATTAAGTAATCCTCACTTAGTTTTTCTACCTTTGAGTGATGTTAGTGTAAAAGTACCCTTCCCTGAGTTATATAAGCATCTGGACCTAAAGCATGAGCTTTGATAAGTATTAATTTTATTACTGTCAGCCGTGTGTAACAGTGCAAAGTCACATGCAGTTTTTTGTAGTAAATTTTAGATACAGGTCATGATAAAACCACTTCTGTAAGTAGTGAAGTGTATAAGAGAGTTGCAGTTTCTTTAACTTTAGCAGTTATATTGAAAATTCTTGCTTATACATTACTGGAAGTTCTTATAGGTTAATCGCAGAGATATGGGAATATTCCTCTCTTTGTACATTAAGTTATTTTCTCTAGTTATGAGGAACAATCTATGCTGAAGTGATCGTAGGATATCCTTTCTTGGAAATAAAGCCTGGTTTAAGTTTTTGAGGTTGAGGATGGCATGTGGCCCTCCCCAGATGCAAATACAGATTTGTATCTCTCTCACCTTGTTTTGCTTTCTTTTAGGAAATACTGCGCTTTCAAGTACCATAAGTTTTGGAGCAGTGTTTCTGTACAGTTTTGTCAGATGAAATCGCTTTGGAAATGCTTTCAAAAGCAATACAGAATGCTGTGGAGAAATCTCATATGCTTTTAGAAATAATGCTGGAACCGGACTGCAAGGAAAAGTAATTTTGTTTAAGTGTTTGTGATTGACACTGAGATAATATTCAAAGAGGAGCTGTAACATATGTAACACATGCTTTGATGTTTGAAGTGTCCTCTCTCAAAGCAGCAGCATAACTGGTGGTTATTAGTGATTATTAAAGACATGGGTATGTTACTAATCAGGCTAATAAGTTGCCAAGCCAAATTTTGAATCTCTAGTTATATTTGGCCTCCTTAAAACCAGGAGGCATGTTTGTACTATTTCTGTCTAAAACCACTGTATCTGATAAAACCAATTAATAGAGTTGGTTTTTTCATTTTCTTTTTCTGTGGCCCAGGACAGAAAAGATAGCTGAATGCTTGCTTTCTGACGCTTTGTAATGGAAATGAAACTTCCTCTTCCTTTTGGAAATTTCACCTTCTAAGTTCTCAGGACACTTTAGATTTGAAGTTGCTTTATTTGTCACTTCAAGTCATGTCATGTTGCCAGTAAAAACTGGCTTTGTGTGTATCTCCACTGTGTTAGTTTGCTTACAGCTCTGGTATTATTGTGGTTTTGCTGCAGCCAGTAATGGATTACCACTGACAAAAGTTGTTTGTTTATTTGAGTGACAATTTATTTAAGTGACAAGCATGTGTCCTTTTGTCTCTGTTTTTAAATGACTAGATTTCTGTCATACTGAAGCTAACAGGTAGAATCCATAATAAAGTTTCTTTAGCAAATAGTGAAAACCAGTAAAGTTTGTCTGTGCCTGTTACTGTTCTGGAGTTTTTGAAGCCAGATTTTGATGAATCAAAAACATTTTGGAGTCGTGCTGATAAAATACTTGTTTAGCTCTTGATGTTTCTTGAAACTTGCCTGAAAAAAGCCTGTCATTTTTGATTTGTGAAAGCAAAGACAACCACATTCTAAAAAGATACATAATGGTAGCATCTTCTCCTTGGTACGACCATCTTGAACCAAAGTTAGATGATCCTCTGGAGGTGAAATGTTTCAGTTTCCCTTTGTTCTCAGTTGTTGTAGCCATACTGGTACAGGGACCTACAACAGTAACCACAATAACTAACCTAGACCTGAGTGAAGCCAATGATAAGAAATGGTTTAAGAAATTGCAAGAAAAAAATTGAGGGTTTTCTAAGGGCAATGCAAAAAGAGCAAAGGATGATGAGGAGCTGGATTCCAGTGGATGTCTATTTGTCATTGGTTGCCAGTTGTGCCATCTGCTGAGTGGTGTGGACATCAACATCACAGAATAGTCTCTGTCACTGGCAACATTGAAACTGCAACCATATTGCAAGTCTACAACTGTAGATTAGTTCACTTCAATGGTCATGATAAGGAAACATTTGTTCCACATGGAAGAAAAATGTGTTCCTGTTTATTCATAAACAGTGAAGTCTGGAAATAATATTTTATCATAAATTTTTGTGATAAAAAACCAAAAGATTAAAAGCAAGCCTGACTTGTTGGAAACTAAATTTCCATTAATCCCTTTTGTTTCTTTAGAACAAAGCCATAAGGAAACTTATTTATGATGGAAGAAAGAGCTTAGGCAGCACTTTTGATTATGATTGAATGAACAGATATTTCATGGGGTGTCTGTTGATTATACCATGTTGCTTCTGCCCTCTGATGCAAGTCTCTGGTAGCATCGCTGTTAGTTTCCCAATGCTTTCCTAGATAGTTTTGGATTGACTAAGGATTTATATCACCTGAAGAGTGTAACAATAGTTTTGGGCGTGAGACTGTTGAAAGGACTTCACATCTCCTTTTCCTGTTGTTTCAGCATTACTTGACTGTGACCAACATGTAATTTTCTGCACCAGAAGACAAGAAAGAAATGGCAGTTGTTAACAAGTATGTTCATATATTACACCAAAACAAATGTACCTTTTCACATTAATACTTTCCTAATCTCACTTTGTCAGGTAGTTAAGCTTTCTGTTGCTGCGAGATAGAATCATGTTTAGATTTATGAGAGTCATTCATAGGAGATTTTCTGTCTTAAAAAGTAATTTCTTACATGACAATGATTGAAAGAAGACTAAGAGAATGCCAGGCAACGCTGGGATGACTTCATAACCCTCAGCACCTGTTTCAAAGAGTTCCATTCAAAACGTGGAAGATGGCATTACTTATCTACCAGTTGATGCTTTAAGTTTTTACCTCTCTTAAAATAAACGATTAAGAAAAACTTAACCAGTCAAAAAATCAGGAGGTCCCCTTCTCACATCCACTTGGAAATACAGCCTTAGCCCAAAGTTTCCTGAAAACAGCAGAACTACAACTTCATAAAGCTAATTGTACATATATTAAATAGAATTGGAGCTATTGCACAACAAAGGTATATTTTGTGAATGGATTAAAATTGGCATAAAATTAAGCTTGAGAGTTTAGATTGTCCTCTGACAAATCTAGTTGAGATAGGAGCATTCAGAATCAGTAATTTCAGTGAATCTGCCGTAACTTTTGCCTTCATTTCATATGGTGTATTGTTCATTCTAGTCTCCCTTTAAATAACAAATGAAGAGGAATTTCATTTGAATTTTGTTATCCCTAGATAAGCCATGCCTGTTGCAGCTGATGTAACTGTGGGGGACCTGCCTGTGAGACATACAGGTCTAACTCCAGCTGGAATTGAAGGATTACAAGGTTTGTACCAGCTGCTATTTATTACAGCTAAGGACTTTGATCAGTGGCTTCTTTAGTTTCTTTCTAAAAATGTTTCTGATGTTGCCACTCACAAAATTAAGTTCAAATACCATTCAAAATCTGGGTTAAATTGTGAAAGATGCTGTGACCCATTCTATGTTCAAGTTGCTTGTTATAAGAGGGGAGTTACTGTGAGATGCTAAAAACTGGAAATGTCATTGAGCTGTTACATTCATCCTTCCAGAAGAAAAGAGGACTTTTTTGCTGAATTGAGGACAAGGCCAGATCCATTTCACAAAATGGGAACCAAAAGTATTATGCAATTCTGCTATGTTACTCAGCTGCTATTAGAATGGAACAACTGGGCATTGTCTTGTATCTGAGTAAATTTACAGAATTATGAGTTAATATTTTCAAGCTTCAAGATAATATGTTAACTTTGGAACAGTCTAGAAGGAATCCCTTTGGTAATGCTTATTTTTAGATAGTATCTTTGGCAGAATCTGGTTACTTGGTAAACTGCAGCCTTTATGTTGTCTAGCATGTAAACAAGTTGCTGTATAATTTTAATAGCTTTTTAAAAAAAATCCGTAAGAGGAAGGAAAAAGGAAGTGATTAAAATGATAATAAATCCAAAAAAATTAACAGACTCATGCAACTGTAAAATATAAAATTACTTGAAAAGCTGGGGGGAATTCAGTATTTCAAAATTAGTTTTGGCTTTGATCGACATGTTGTTGGATGTATTGTAGGTAATTTAAAGTTGTCTTGGTTTTGGGTAGAATCATCAATTGCACAGAATATAAAAGCTCAACAAGCTAGGTAATAAATCAGTTAAGAAGAACAAGAGGACAGATTTCTTCATGTACATGATGATCACATCTTACTCAAGCAGCATGCAAATGAACAAGAGGAGAAAACTAAAAGGTATGGGGGTTATTACTTTTAATTTAGCTTACAGTAATATTTTTGCCCTTTCAAACATCAACAAATTAAAAATGCTGGTTTCTCTCAGAGCACTTTCAAAGCAGTCGCAAAAATCCCTCTTTGGAATTAATTTTTTTTAAATTTCTGGTTATGTCAGTGTATATATGTCTTTGTGGTGGGCTATATTAGCTCTCCATTTGCAGAGCTACAGCGCTGTGTGACCTTGGAGCTGGTACCTTGGGTTCAGAGCTATGCTGTCAGAGTGTTCTGGGAACTGTAGAAGAGGCTGTAGAAGCCTGATGATTCATCAGGAATTTCATTCTAGAATAAAAATTGTCTGTACAGTGAGATTCCACTCCTACTATTAAACTTGTGCTGGCAAACCAGTGTGGGCTCAGCAGAACTGTTCATGATGTTATTGCATTGCAGGAGGGTGAATTCATCCAAAAGCACCATGACTCTGCTCACATTGTGCTGTACTCAATAAAGCCACTGTACCCAAGCAATGTATGCTCAGAGGCTAACAGACTGATAGAAGGGCAGCTGAAAATATTGCTTCTGTAGATGATAATTTTTTTAAGTCCAAAGCATTCTTTCCTTTTGACTCAGTATTCAGTGAGTCAGGAACAAATTGACCAGCATGACATAACTTCCATCTTTTCTGTCAGGCTGTTTTCAAATCCAAGATGGTGGAACAAGTGAATTGTTTGCTTATTCCAAAGGGCATTTCCTGTATTTCTGTTAGATGCCTTACCAAATGCACTCGTCATCCACTTAGGTAGCATTACACAGAATGTCCAAAATGGAATACCTGAGTTAATACCTTATGGCACAGAAAAAAAAAATAGTGTTTTTCAGAGAAAAAACTTAATTCCTAAAGTTAAATTTCTTTTCCATCATTCCTTGCCAAAATGCTTTTAACTAGAAGTTTGGAATGAATTTGCAGTAGAAGAGCATTGAAAAAACACCACGTAAACAAAAAACCTGCTTACAGGCAAGTAACATTCTGTGACATCCTGAAGTTATTAGGGATTTTTTTTTGTTTCACTTTTGTTCTTTTAAGTAGAAGCTTCTGTCCACAAGTTTACAAAAAATAAACCAAGCCCTTTTAAACAAATGAAGTGTGTCCTTATTTTCAGTTTTCTTTCTGGGCCTTCAAAAATAGATTTCTTGTAAACTAGATACAGGTCTTGAAGATGTGCAACTGACTTGGTAAAGTCTTGAACTTGTCTCTCTCATCAAAGCCACCTCTTCTTTCTTTATATGCCAAGTTTTTTGCATTCACTTCAGGGTATGTTTTCTGTTCGTGCATGTTACATCACCCCCATGTGCCCTCTCTGCCTTTTGTTCTAGCTTACCAATGTTTATCAGAACTAAGGGAAATCAAAGGTACAACACTCAAGATAGCAAAAGCAAAATTTGTATCCCTCTAAAGACAGATGACAACCATACGCTCTGTATCTAATTATATTCTCCAGCTAACTGTTCCTTCTCCAAAGCACACTGGAAATATTTGTCAAGTATAAAATTGAGTATGGTAATGAGAACTGTTAAGTCTCTTTTTCCAGAGTACCTTCTTAAATATCTCCACCTATATATTTTAGCCACTTTAGACATGAAATATATATTTAAATCCCAAAATACTGGAAATTGTATATAATTGGAATGTTGCATATTATTAGCATTCTTTCAATAGTTGAATGTATCATGGAATTGTAGCTTTTATAGTTTGCCCCACCACATCCCAAATCTGTAACTTTACTTAACAGCATGCAGAGGTTCCTATATAAGGTCATGCGTTAAAAATTACATTTAAGCACCATATGGAGTAAATATGTGTCCTCCCTTTACTAACCTTAAATGATAAGCCTTAGGAAACTGTTATTTGTCAGTGCTATAAAGCAGATTGCTGCACAGTGGTTTCAATTATCTTCAAAGAGTTCTTCACAGGCAGTAATAGTTATATCAAAACCTGAAATTTATTATTCAGGTTCTATGCTGAAGTCCTCGCAGTGATTATGTTCCTTTCAACAGAATGCTTTTTATGCTGACTTTTCACATTCTTTTTCATCTTTTTTATTATTTTCCCCAGAATGACCACCAAGTTAATACAGCTTGTTAATGATAAAAAAAGAGTCTGAACAGGTTGGTGGCGGCCCCAAGTGGCTGGGTCAGGCCTGGAGCTGGAAGGAAGGATTGAGCATTGATGAGAAAAAGTTCATGAGCTTGAGAAACAAAGTGAGAGCCTCCCCAGCAAATTCCTTTCAGCTGACCAGCAGCTCCAAATTCCAGGCCATAAGACCTTGTCCAAACAGCTGTGTTCAACCTTTTATTAGCAGTGGTCTCAGAAAAGTGAGCGAGGCTGCTGGTATGCCCGAGCACACAAGGAAAGGTGTAATTTGCATTTGTTAAAAACAATGGTTTATATCAGTATCCCTAATAATTGCTTTACTGTAGCAAGTCCATACTCCTTCTTGTTCATCAGTGGGCAATAATAGTACCTGTAGGCAGAAAAATTGTTCTTTCCCTTTATTCTTGGATTTACTTATAGCAGTCATGATAACTTGCTTGCCTTTGAAGTCCTTATTATGAGAATCCACAGTAGTTGGGGTCAAACAAACGTACAGATTTGAGAGGACAGTAGCTATCAGGCAAGTTTCCTAATAGTTAAAATCATTGAACTTCCTTAGTATAACTTCTCTACATGTTAAAGAGTTATAAAAGTAGTATATGAAAAAGTTTAGTGTTTTCATGTTATAACAAAGTTTCACATCTGTAGTTTGTTTGCACATGTTTTTCCTTTTTTAATTTCCAGGTTTGTTCTAGTCTCTTGATACATGTGTGCACAGCACTGCAGACTTGAAAAATCTATCACACATGTGGACTTTGAAAAGAGAATACTACAATGCAGCCATCTATAATGGTGCTTTTTACTGTCGAGACAAACTGCTTAAGGCATTCTCCCTTTCAGTCCTTTACTTAGTGTAGTTTCATTTGGAAATCACACTTTAAAACTTTCATATATCCATAGGAACATTTGTAGAAGTAGTTGTACTAGTTAACCTATACACTGAACTGATAATGCATTTAAAAAAACCTCAACAGCTACAGCCCTGATTCAAACCTGAGTCACCAGAATTTGTCTCCTTAGCTTTCAGAAGCTATGGATCAGGCTGGTGGCCAGTTACACCCTCACACCAACCTTCATTTTTATTACATTGATTCAGGTGTATGGGAACAGCAACAAATCTCATGTGTTTAGACAGATAAAAAAAGGTCTCTCTGTCTACAAATTCGCCTCTCTGATTTATATGTGGGGCAAGTTTTGACAATTTTCAAGCACCTGTGTTTTTTATACTTCATATCATTAATTTGGCAGTTTTATTCCCAAAATCAGTTCGTTTCATTTCTATTTTAACAGTGCAAAAATAGGGTGGAAATATAATAAATTTATTCAGGCCCAGTGCTACCAGATAGAAGAGGGCAATTTGGTTCTGGGAATACAGAGTGGGAGGACTTACCTTGGTACAAATGTTGTTATGACAGAGTGGGAGGACTTACCTTGGTACAAAACCAGATCCAGATCTAAAATGTCCTGTGCAGAACTAGGACTGGGACCATATTGATTAAGGCAGAGATTCTTAAACTGAAACAAACATGAGTGATTAAAAAAAAAAAAAGGAAGAAAGGAAAAGTTGTCCACAGAGGGTCCAGCTCAGATAACAATGTTCAGGAATTTTGCATGTGTTCTAGTGTGTCTGTCTGTTTTCTGAGGCCTTGTCCAAACCAGAGGGGATTTTAGTAGTTTGAGTACTCTGAATATGCAATTTCTTGAACACATTTTCCTAAGGGGAAGACTTACTAGAAATCTAGTCACCAATACTCAGAACTTGAGCACAGTAGTATTGTCTTCAATCAGGTCAGAGAATACTTTCTATAATATTCATTAAGCATAGACTATTTAATGTTTTTGTTTTGTATATGCTCTTTTCATCAGTGATGATAAACCCAACGTACAGGTGTTGGGTATGTACTCTCTTTTTTTAAAGAACTGAACTCTTAGATTTCTCAGTCAAACCTTGAGTCGGAATCTCAAATCATTTTTAGTGCAGGTCAGAAAACATGCAGGACACTTATCCAAAAATAAAATGCCTGGAAAAATTCAGGAGAGCTTAGCTATCTCTGGGGTATGAAGAGACAAAAAAATCCACGAAGAATAAATATAGCTTAAAAATACTGTAGCAAATTGATCCCAAAGATCTTCAATATAATTCTTGCAAAATTTTAGGTATAAATTCATAGCAAGCAATTTAATCTTCATTACTACCCATGAATAATTTGGATTCTAGAAATATTAGAAAACTGTTTGCCTTGTATAAGGGTTGAGTAGCAAATTTGGTATAGCTGTGTAGTGCAGCAGTCAGGCAAACATGCATGCAGAATGTGTTCATAATAAAGCCTCTATTAGTTAAATATTTTCTTTTTCTTTTTTTTTGCTTTTGCAAAGTAGTACATGAAAAATTCTACAGCTTCGCATGTATTTTCCCCATTTTGACTGTTTCAGTTTCAGACTCTTACCTTCAGTTGTATTAAGGATCTAGTATGGCATGATCCTGCAGTCCTTCCTCGTTTGATTTCAGTGGAGGTTCTCCTTGGATGAGAAATATGTCGTCAGTTCTTTAACTGCCTTTCAAGGGAGGAACCCCGTTATTATGTGTGAGCATTCTTTTGTGCATCAGTGGTGCTACATAAATAATACATCATAATGTTTGCTATTAAATTATTCACAGAGTCATAAGTCTCCCCTATTCAGAATTTCCTTTATATATTTTAAATAGGTTAAAGAAGTTGTTATCATAAATAATTTCTCAGTCTGTGCCTACTGTGAATTCAGAAAATATTTAAAATATTTTTTTCATTATTTGAAAGTAATCTGTTTTGAAGAACTTCTGTGCTTTATTTTTGTGTAAACACTCTTTTTCAAGTACAGCAGACAGAAACCAAAGACAACATCCAAATTCAACATCAACTACCATATTTTTCTGAAAACTTATATGGAGTTTGAAAGCAAAGATGTGCTTCAAATTCAGCTAAAAAAAAAAATCTTTAAATAAATCCAGGCTCTAAAAAGCACTACAGATCCTTATTTACGTTTATCAAATTACTTATATCCAAACCATGATAGTTGACCTAAGTTACTATCCGTGAGTTAAGTTCTAAAAGTATTTCCTTTATTTCTAGTTTGAAACCTGATAGAGGATACATTAGTATTTGAGAGTTGCTGGGTTTGAGTGAAAATACTAGGAAATAAGTTGAAAAATGTCCACCAGTACATATGTAGAATAGTGTGTGTTCTACAATTTTGCGACCAGAATACTTTATGGAGGAATCTTAATCCTCGTATTTTCCAAGTCATGTATTTTTTATTCTGATTGAACAGAGCCAGAACTTAAAGGGATACATGAACATTATATTTAGGAGACTTTCATTAGCTTGCTTTCTTGGGAGTCTCATAACTGCTATCTAGAGCAGTCTGTGTGCATTGTTTTATTGCACAAATAAAACATCAATTAATAGATCTACATACATCAATTATATGTATGTAGATCTACTAGATAGTACTAAACATTCATGTTCTGTTCTCTGCTTGGTACCCTGTGTCTTCACCATTGGTGTATTTGTATTTGAGAACAATTAGCTGAAAAGCCTTTTGCTTATTTTGCCTGACAGAGGGCAAGTGACCCTGAGATGTTTGGTGGTGATACATATTTTACTTGCTTGGTTTTCCAGTTTTGAATATGAACAGGTAAAGTTTTTGAGCCATTAATCCAGTCAATAACAATAGTCAGGACTCCTTAAGAGTGGTCTAAGTATTGTATGCATGTCCTGCTCATATGGAAGCAAAGACAAGATGCAAGGGATGTGGTTTAATTAGACCTCAATTTTATTAGCTTAGCCATCTGGGATTTACTGGCATAAATTTGTACAGTGGAGGTCAAGATCCTTTCTTTAATCATTTCCTTCTGGTGTAAGTTGCTATCAGTGCCCCATTCCCACACAGCTGGTTCCCAGCCTGTTACTGGGACTCCACTCTATATGTTTTTAATCCAAATGATAAGAGGTCTGGAAAAGAGATTGTCTCTTTGGTGTACTTCAGACGTTAACCCTGAAGATAATTCTTAGCTTTTTTTAAGAGTCACTTTCTCCTAGCTTCATTTTCCATTTCAGACTTTCAAAGCCAGCGTGAAGATGAGGTTTAAAGGAAGGATGGAGTTCATGTTCCTTATTTCTGCAGTTGTGGTAGAAGGCATAGAGCTAGATCAGTTTGCCCATTAATTCATGTTATTGCCTCAAAAGGAATATTAGTTCCTTTTCTTTTTTTGACTTCTGTGGCAGATGTTTTTTGTTTGGTTTTTTTTAACTTTTTGGGCATTAAAGAAAATATTGCTAAATACTAGTTAATTTCTATTAAATCTGTGTATAACCCCTAATTTTAGGTAATATCAGAATGCCTGGGCAGAGGCTCAGGGAGCAGAATATACCTACCTGGGAGGGAGAAGCCTGTGTAGGTCTTCATTTTCTATTCTACTGGTTTGTGACTTCATTTCTTGAAAAATTATCCTTCCCAGCAGAATCTTCTTCAATTAACTGTACCTGCCCTCAAAACCTGAAAAGATCTCATTGTTCAACAGCAAGATCTTTTTCTTACACCTGGATGCAATGGACATTTCTTAGGCATATTTTAATTAAATAAATAAATAAATAAAATTGTGATCAGTTTAATGCAATAATGAGTAATTAATAGCACATGCTTTCTCTAGCTCTTACAATTGCAAAATTTGAAATTATTCAGATAAAAAGTAATTTTTCACTTCTAAATTTGAATAATTTGATCCATAATATTAGTATCTAAAACCTGTTTAAATCAAATGCTGCTTCACTCACTGTTGAAAAAATAGTTAATGTTGACTGTCAGAAGCTATGGAGTTTACATCTGTACATCATAAATTTCACTATCATCTGCTCCTTTTTCTACTTAAAAAGAAAAAAAAGCCCCTGCTTAAAAAAGAAAGGAAAAGAAAGGGCCTTTGAAGGCATCAGACCCTTTTGTTTGATGTGTGGAACAAGATTAATAAAAACGTGCCACTACATTAGCTTTTAAATAGCTAGCATGAGACAGTGCTGCTGTCTATACTCACCACAACTTTAGTTAATGTGGATAACGTGGTTTAGACACATGATGGTTTTAGCATTGAGTTAGGCCTGTGTCTTGGGGAAGATCTCAGATTTGTGACTGTGTTTATCTTTCGTATAAGGACAATTAACTGGGCAATGCCAAAATACAATAGCATTTGATATTTTGAAGAATAAAAGGAAAATATTTCATGTACTCAGCTGGTTTACAGATGTGTAAGCTTTGTAGTCCATTCTCTTGCTCCAGCGTGACATTGTGACAGTATGTCCACTATGTCTAAAATTGATAAATATTGGAAGAGAAAATACCTTTTTAAATGTTAAGGATTTATTTGGATTTATAATAATTTATATTAATACAAATTACCCTCAAATCTTGTAATTGTAATCTTAGAATTGTAAGAATATCTACATAAATATTAAGTTGTTTTCATGTAGTAAAGATACACCTGCAGCATGTTTGAGTACAAGCTTTCAGGTGTTTCAAGTTGCTAAAACCCTTTTATTAGCAGAATTTGATATGCTTAAACTATGCGAGGGAATTCCATAAAATAGTACTCTGCTGGCACCAAATACTTCAGATGGTGGAAAAGTGAGTGGAGAACAAATAATCTCTTTAAGTATAGGAAGGAAGTTTTTTCTGTCATGTCCTGTTTTATACAATAATCAAAGATGTTGATGCATTGTTTAAAGCTGCTGTATCATCATGTTTATTTACCTACATCCTGTAATGTGAACTATAGAAGAAGAAATTAATTTGGGCATTACACACTAAATCTTCTCCCAAATTTTTGGAATTGAAAAAGCTGTTGTAGAAAGCTGATTTGCAAAAAGAGTTCAACTTTTCAAAACAAAACTAATATCGTTATTAATTTTGTATTTCTAAGCTCATGATGTATTTCTTTTTAATTTGAAGACTAAACATTTGGGACAATGTGGAAATTATCAAGGTCTGTAAACAACTGGTTGAGAAAAGCAGTTATCTTTCATCAATGGAAGGAAAAATTCTCCAGTTTCAAGAGAGATTTGTAATTTCATCAGTACATTTCGCTACTCATCACATAAGTCAGTGTAAATGGAAAAAAATATACAGAGTTCTTAATTTTGTGTCAATACTGAATACAAGAAAACGAGCCACATATTACACTTCTCTCAATCTGCTGCAAATGGAGGAAGGATTTTTAGTCTTAAATTTTGGGTTCTTTTCAGAAGGGTCTAGGAGGTCTTAGTGCTTTTATCTGCAAAGTCATCCCAGGCAGACTGTGAAGAATTAACCAAATTGTTTGGCTACTGAGACAGACTCCCGATGATTTAAATACTGACTTAAAAATACGGATTAACCAAAAAAGGGGTACCAGACCCCCTCACTTTATCAGTCTCTGATAAAATTAGGGAGGTTTGGCTGTTTTGTTCTCAGATTCAGTTTTAACTTGTATTCTTATTTTCATGGAAAATATTTTAGACAGCTACTGTAAGTAAGAATTTTCTTTATCAAAAGAATGATTTTATGAAAATATCACCAGGATGTTCAACTGCATGGTAGATTCTCTGTAGGTTTTTGTTATACAGCTCTTGCCTGCATCTTCCCATATGTATTTGGGGAACTGCATGTACATATAGAGGTTGTATGATTGGCAGCTTGGAAATGGGAGAGTTCCTTTAAGTAGGGGAGTCCTAACTGCAGTAGAGCTCTGTAAAGTATCCTTGCCTTATGAGCTGGGAGCAATAGCTATCCCTGTAAACCCTTACTGCTCTTACTCCTTAGCATTCCAAGTTGCCCTTGTGCCATTAGATTTTTGTTCCATTCCTTTTTTCCCCCGTGTTGTTTCATTTCTACCTTTTGCTGTGCTTTGCCTTCTTCCCCTGTTTGATTTCTGCCAAAGCAGCTTTTCTGTTAGCAGCTCAAATCTAGTTTTTCATAGGGTGAGCTATGTAAATTCCAGGGGAGACAGGTTTCACATGGCTTTTTGGGTTCTTAAATAGAAAGTGGTAAGTAAACTGTTCCATTTTAAATCATATGCATCTTTCTGGTAATTTACAACATCGAGTGCTTTTGCCTCTTTCTTGGCAGCAGCTGAATGGAAACACGTGTGTAGGACTCAAACTGATATTTGAAGACTTTTTTTTCTAATATTCACAGTGAAAGGCACATTTTGGAGAAGGATTAGTGTTTTCTGTAGCTCTTTTTTGTTATAAGAGAATGGATCCGATGGTTTTCCCATTTCAAATAATTCAGATGTTTGAGATGTGTCTACTAAATGTAAATAACTGTAAAATCCAAAATTTCTAGTTTAGATGGCACATAACATGCACATATAACACAACATGTCTCAGTATTTCTTGTCTTTGCCCTGGCTTTGCCAAGGTGGCTAGTTAGTTTATTTGTTTGTTTTTCTTCCTATATTGTGTGTTAAAATGGAAGAGAACTTCAGGTGAAAAAATTGAAGCTAAGAGATGGGAAAGAAAAAAAAAACGAGTTCACTTGCACAGTTGGAAAGGTTAGAGACTTTGAAGACTGTGATTTTGATAGGAAAGAAAATAAAATGTGGAGAGATATGAAGGCTGTAAACAATTATTTCTAAGGTGTAATTCATTGAAGCTATTGAAATAGAGTTCACAGGTACAGGGCAGAGCAAGAAGAGCACTGAAGATAGATTGTTGATGAACAATACACTTTATTAACTCTGAAATAAGACTAGCTGCTAATATTGTTTATTTTCCATTTTATTTCCTAACTTAGAAGTGAGATATGAAAGGTTGAATATCAAGCTGGTGATTGGTGTTCAGTGGGGTTTTATTTGTGTTTTGTGTATTCATACACAAGTGAACATAAGCAATTTGTACTGGATTCAGATTCAGCCTCTCTATTCAGCTAATTTGTAGGAAATAGTATATTGAAAAAACTGAAGCTAACTTTATTCTGTCTGCAATCATTAAACACTATCTATACACATGTATTTGGCATAATTTTTCATACATTCATTTTATGAAACAGAACACTGGCTTCTGTGCTCTGTTGTTTCAAGTCATACTTTGAATATGATTTACATTGAAATTCTTAATGAGTGAAGCTTTATTAAAGCATTTGTGGAATGTAGCCACTATAATATTAACTAATATTCTGAAAATAGAGGTTCTATCAGCATTCTTCATTTAATATTAAAATTGGTTACATGTGCCTTAATGTCATCCACTGAAATAAATGCAAATTTAAAAGAAATTGAAAGTCCCCTTTTAAAGTACTACTAGTAGGAAAATAGAACTGGATGTATTGTATTAGGATTACGAAACAATTACATATCTACAATTAAGGGTTAACAGAGCTGTGGCAAGCTCTGTGATTACCATAACTGTGGTCAACATTCATTTTTGCTTGCTGCTGCAGTGTTTTCTGGTCAGCATGTCTAACCACCATAACCACAGCAAAATCTTTTAATTGCTGAACAGATGTATGTCTTGGTTGTTTTCATCATGACTGAACTGAGGGTTTAATGTTCATGAGAGCACCAAGAGTGCCACCTTCCCCCAGCCATGTATTCAGCTTCTTGGATCAAGAGTGTCTCCTGTTGACCACATTGAGAATATATACACTAAATACTGCCAGGGGAGACCAATGCTGGAATATGCTACGTTGTAATATTCTACTAGGTGAGATTTTCTTTTTTTCTGGATATTCATTCCTTTTCATAGACCCTAAAGAACTTAAAGACCAACTGTGATGCTTCGTTAGCAAAAGGTGATGAACTGAATTAACAGCTTAAAGAGGGGCAGTTAAATGGTTCCATCTTCAAGACAGATTGATAACTATTACAAGCTATCAATAACTATTTCAAACAGAGGGACAGAGGAGGCGAGGATGTGGGCAAAAGCTAGAATCTTTTACTTTAGGTGGTGGGTACAGATAAGGAAATAAGAAATGCTGGGATACATTTCAATGGAGGGATGTGAATAGACCTTTCAAACATATCTAGAAGACTGACCTGGTACTATATATTTTTTTATCCTATTCAAAAAGAAAACTTCTGACTGAAATGCTGTTTGTATTTCATAGAATTGTGAACCACACCTTATCCCTGTGCCACATTTTCCAAACACTGGTGTTTGGACAGTATTCAAAGTTAAAGCATAAGATATCATGTCAGTTCTGATACCAAACAAGTATCTGGTTTATTAATAGAAAAAAAATCATAATACTTGGTTTATTGATCATGTATTGCTAGTTTTTAGTATTCTTTGAACGTGATTTAATTATAGTTAAATAATTTCTTACTCAGCTGTTCAAATCAGTCACTTCTGTTTCTTTGTCTAGTGACTCTGAGAGACTTCAGTCATCACTAACAAGTTGTCCAGATACAAGGCTAAACATCAAATAGTTTCTTTCCCATTTTCTTCAATGCATGAGGAATAAGAATGTGAAAACTTACTGGATTTTTCTTGCATTTTGTAGCAACTTATATTTAGTTTTACCACCTGCTTTTTGCTTGGTTCATGTAAATGTATTTTACATGAACCAAGTTTACCTCATAGTTATTTTAACCAAACCTTTAAAGTGTTGTAATGCATGGAGAGTAGAAATTCTTGGTTTAAGTATCTCATGTCTTTAAAACATACCCTGCTGTAGTGAGTACTTTGGAAGCAAGAGTGTGTTGTTTCTATAATGTCAGTAAAAATATATTCTATGCAAAAGCCATGCCCTAGCTAATACTGATACTCACTTACTAAAAGGGAATTCAAAAATATAATGCTCCAGGTTTTTATATTTTTTTGCATAAGACAGAATGTGATTAGAAACTGTCAACAACATGCTACTCTCAGCTTCATCTAAATATCATGAAAAAGACTTTGGGCCTCATGTAAATCCATGTAGATTTATCTTCTTATGATGCTTCTAAGAGACAGTTGTATTAAAAGAATAAATAATAGCCTGACACTGCCTAAAAATTATTTGCTATTTCTGTGTACACATTCATTTCCTTTTGTGCTGTGCATTACTTGAAGCTTCTCTCTTCATTTTAATTACAGGAAAGAGTAAACAATCCAGAAAAAGCGAATGAACTCTTGAAGAAAAGCTATGATAAGCTGTGTGAGGTAACTTAGGGTTTCTGGATACAGAAAAATTGATTCTGGTCCTTTTCTAGTAGATCTTAATATACTGTGTGCTGTAAAATGTGTGTACATATTTGGTGCTTTTGCACACGTGTAACTATGTTCATGCTGCTGGTCATCATGACTGTGTATATGGAAACTCTCAGGTGCTCTGCTGTTTTTCATCAGCTCTGTTGGAACAGACTAGATTCCATATTTCTTCTAATTGTCATGAAATAGTAAATTACTTCTTTAAAAATGTACTTAAAAGTAGATAGAAGTCAATTTATTTTGAGGTTAAATTCTAAAAGCTGTTATTTGAGCACGTCTCAATGAACTTACATAAAGTCTGATATTTGACAGCTTCTCCAGTGTTTATTTTTGAGGGGTGATTTGGTTGTTTAATAGCTACCATTTCACTTCCCCTGATTCTGCTTGTAATTTTTGTGTAGGTTCACATGAGTTTTTACAAAGGTTCCTATACATAATAAGATCTATAAATTTTATCAGCAATGCTCAAAAAAACAAAATAAAAACATATTGTTAAGATATGATTCAGAAATTCTCTGTTACAGAAAAAAAGTAATTATAGTCAGTTGCCACAAGCATACTAAAGGAAAAAATGACCTTCAAATGAACTTTTTCCTTTATTGTGAGCCTGTGTTTTCTTTTACACTGAAGAGGTTAGAAAATCAGACACATGTCCTACAGCTAATAATTGCAGAAAGTAGACCTTGAAGTCTTTTCTTGTATCCAGATTATTTCTTCTCTTAAAATTTGTTTGGCTTGTCAGTGTGATGTCTATCAAAAGAATACTATTGACTAAGCATAATTTAAGTGATATCAAATGTTGTTCATATTATTCTTACAATGTTTGGCATAGTTTTTATATGATCTACTACAGTGAACTAAAAAAATTTAGTAGTAAAAAACTGTGAGAACAAAAAGCTTAAAACTTCTTTTTTTCTTACTTAGGAGGTGCAACAGTTGTATGATCACAATATTTAGAGTTTCATATGGAGAAGTTGGTCACTTGTCTCTCACTTAAGTTAATTGCTGGAGGATCCAAAATTTGATCATATAATAAATATTTCTGATGATGTTTTGTTTATTCTCTATCATTTATTCAGAGAAATAATTCTTACTAATAAACCAAATTGACAGTCTTGACTTGAAATTTTCTGTTCTACTTAAAAACATAATGGCATGACTTAAAAAGATATTTAACAAGAGAAATTGAAAATAAGCTTCCATTATAGGAAGTAGCACAGTAACCTACAATATGGTGTTTCTTTTACTGAAATGATCTGTCTTTTCATATGCTCTCATTTCATATGCTCTCTTTCAGCATTCCATGTTACTGTATAGGTATCAATAAATTAGAAAGAGAAGGATTAAATGACCATCATTTAATGGGCAGCTTTTTTGATTGCCTGTTTGAACAATGCAACTTTACTAGAGCTTACCTGTGCCAGCAGTGTCCACAGGTGCCACTTAATTAGTAATTTTTTTTTTAATGGAGGCAAAGGTGTATAAACCCATTCTTTCCTAAAGTTATGTTTGGGAAATTTATTTGACGTTGGGAATTTTGCCAAAGCCAAGACTGCAGAAGTGGATCTGAAACTTTTGCAAGGAACAAGTATGAATTTGTTGGTTTACTCTTATTATTTAGTCCGAATCCAAGAAAACAATTCATTTGTATGAAAGATTTGGAGGAATTGTTTTCATACGACCTTGTAATGAAAATCTAGCAATGCTTAAACTCCCTCCAAAGGAAATAGTGCCAGATGTGGTTGACCATTATAGTTACACAGATGGCTCCAACTCCAGTGAAATACAGTAAATATGAAAGAAATTCCACATGAATTCAAGTAAATGTAATCTTAAAATTTGAAAGAAGAGAGCAACACACATGGACTCAATTCAAACTGACATAAACATTAGCATTATATGGGTTCAGATAAAACTTGTCTTCTAAAATGTTCTTCATTTAAACATCTAAATTCTTGACGGCCAACCATAATAATGCTTAATGATTTTTCTGCCAGCACAATCTTCTAAAAAACTGAACTAATACCTTGCTGTACCTTCAGCTGAAGTAATTGGACCTAAACACATATAACTAGGTGTTGTGGTCATTCAAAATTGAAAACATTTTCAGAAATGTATAAACTGACAAATAAACAAACTTCTTTTGAAGAGAGTTATGCTTTCCTTACGGAGGCCAATCAAACTCAAAGCAACTAAAGAACACGCTGTCTCTTCTGTACCTTTGCAATACTGTGGAATGGTTGTGAGTTCAGTGCATCATATTGACTGCATATTACCTTCAAAATTACAGGAGAGTGATGCATGTATTACTGCAGGGCTTAGAAGCTTTGCTCAAGTTCATGCATGCTGTGAAAACAGTCACACTATGAAATGATCTATGCCCAGGGAACTGTGTACATAGTTTAGATGTAGTATGAGAAAAAGACAAAATACAGGGATATACAACTTTTTAGTGAAAAATACATATCAGGGATATAAACCCTATATACTTTAGGGTTTACAACTATAATATTTTATTTCTTTGATCCTAAAGTCATTTTTCAAATACATGAGGTATAAATGCACTCACAGGTACTCAGAACTCTCAGTCAGCATGTAGAGTCTCTTAACCTGTGTGGGCTGTCCCTTCTGCAGCATTTCTTTCTCCTCTTGTTTTGTGGTCAAGGCATGTTACATAAGATCTCTTGAAGAGATAGGTGGATAAATAGATACACGTAGGTAAAATATAAAGTTTTTTAGCCAATGAGCTTCACCAAAGAGTTGAGGAGGTGACTTTTATTGTTGACAAAACCCTACAATTGCTGATTTTTCACTGAGTACAGTAGTGAATAAACTGGTTTGTGTTTGGTGAAGATCAACATTTTTCCAGTAAATAAGAATGCAAATACAATAATATGAAGACTATACTGCTCACCATCTAATGTGTATGAAAACTCATTGCATAGCTTTGTCTTTCTGCCTACTGAAAATTACACTGTAAATTATATAATGTACTTAATTTAGTTTTAATCAGAGTAACACTTTTTTTTGTGGTTTCAGCAGTTCTGGTTCTGTGCCCACGCAATCCTTATTGCACATAGATTGGTAGTTTACAAGTAAATAATGTGTTACAGGCAAAGAAGTTACTCTAATTTCTTGGCCCACCTCTGTTTTTTATTTCTTAAAGTAGGCGAAAGATTACTTTAAATGTGCTTCTTAATCAGTATCAGAATTGTTGTTTTACAGTATGAGAAAACTGTTGTCACTTTGTGGTCAACATTTTCCTTTGAACAGGCAACTGACTTTATGCTCTGCATGTTTCACAGATTTAAAAGAAATCAGGTGGATGATCCCAGTTCTCTACATTAAGAGGTTTTGTATGCGGAAAGAATGGTTTTGTTAGTTGTCAGTTGCTGAGGTTTGGAGTTGTGGATTACTCTGGGATATGCATCTGAATTCCTTTTCTAGTCCCACAAATGTTGCATGCTGCCAACTTTTTGACTTTGGAGCTCTAAATTAAGGCCAGTTCCTTTGCTCATCCCACAAACTCTTTCATGTTTTTTAACCGCAGCCTGAGAAAGGCGCCTTGGTTTCAACAGCAGCAGACCAGCATGTGTTTACTTAATTCCTAAGACATGATGACAGTGGTCTCTGTGCCATTAAAAGCTTTTTTCTTTATTATTTTCTGTTGAAGCTGATTTCTAAAAGTTTTTCACATGCCATATGTTTTATTACAGTGTCTTCTGTATGACCCATGAACAGCAATGGAAATCAAAGGAACAGCAAATGAAACTGCAAATTGCTAAACTAGAGATGGCTATCAAATCTGATTTAGCAGACAAAAATGAAATCCTTGACAAGATCAAAGTAGAAAGAGGTATTTTTCTGAAAAAATCTAATATTTTCTCAAGATGTGAGGTCATACCTATGTTGAAGTTCAGGAATATTGCCCAGAAAAGTGTAGTTTCTATTGCTGGTGATTTCAAAGCTGCCTTTTAAGTGAACATTTGTATAATATGCTAAGGTTATGACTAGCTATTAAGTACGAAAATTGACCAAATACAGATTATATGCAGAATGACACTCATATTTTTTCAGCTGCATTTATTCTTCTTCTGTTCAGTTAATACTTACTCTTTATTCAGTGTTTCTTCTCTCCTCTACACTGAAAGCTCTTATGGAAAAGAGGCCCATCAGACAGTCTCGCTCAAATTGTAAACCACTATTCTATTTACTGTACAAGGTTACATGAAGCCTGTATGGGCTCTTCTCCATGTTTGTCTTTCAACTTTATTAATTCAGAAATTTTTTATATTTTCACTACACACTGATTTTTATTTACAGCTGTGTACATACACAATAATACATTTTTCTTCTAATCTACTGAAGAGATTATTTCATATGTGTTTTTCCCATGCTGTAAGGCAACTTCTCAGTGAATATTTAAGACTTAGCAATGTCTTTTTGTATCTCAACACTGTGCTATATAGTGTGGCAATACATAAAATTTACAAAAGAAGAGCACAGGCAGGAAGTAACCTAAATATTTTTGGACTTGATTCTTCAAATGTATATATTTAAAATAGTGTATTTCTGTGAACAATCTAATGGAAGGAAGTGGACCAACCTGTTGTGAGTAAGTCTTCTTATGGCTATGGCTTCAGTTCATCATGTGCTTACCATTAAGATTCTGTGTAGCTTTTTTAGAGGCAGACATGTTATACTAAATTGAACATTTAAACATTTTCTTTGACCACAGCAAGTGTTTGCAAAAATGTCCTTAAATGATACTATAATAAAGAAAGATACCTTAAGCTACATTAATATGAAGTTACAACATATTCGAGGTTGTTACTGGCAGCTTGATTATGTAATGCTAAATTTAAAATTATATTCAGAGCTTGAAAGTATCATGGGCTGTGCTATTATTTGGTTAAGCTGAATGTGGAAAATGAGGCAACATTCTCCATCTTCTCTCCTTCCTGTAGGCATGTGACAGTCTTTGCTTTCCCCAGATTGGCACTTCATAGCTACTTGTGCTCCTAACTGTATTGCCTGGGTACTACACCTTCAATTGCTATTAAGTTGATGCAGCTTGTGTAGATGTTCTAATACCCTTCAAGCCCTGTGTATCTAGGATTTGATTACAGCTTTTTATCATTGCTACTGCAGAAGTATTCTCACAATCACAGAGTGGATCAGGTTGGAAGGCATCACAGGAGGATGGTCTCACAGCATCACAGAATTGTAGAACAGGCTGAGTTGGAAGGCGCTCACAAGGATAATGAAAGTCCAGCTTCTGGCCCTGCACATTTTGCTCTTGTTTGGATGGAGTTTGTTTTGCCTTCCCTCTAAAAAATACCAATATATAGCAGAGGGAAATAATGAATAAATGGAGTGACTTCAGCATAAATAAATAGGTACTGTGAACAAGTGGTTTGGCCAGTTAAAGAAACACTATCAAAGGTTTTGGCAAAAGCAGGATTTCATATGGATTTGTGAAAACATGACCTTGCAGAGTTTGTTGGCAAGGCTCACTTACTACACAGATTAAAGCGTACAAAGGAAGATCAAATTAGAAGCAATTTGGAATTATTTATACTAAAGTCAGGAATGCAAATGGGGGTTAGTGTGCCAAGAGACGAATGTAAAGATAAAGGTGTAAAAGAGTTTAGCAGCACTTAATCACTGAGTGTTTTAACATTTAATGAGCAATTCCATAGGGTTAACTGCAATATAACAATGACTTGCCTGTGGATATAAAATAATAAAATTCATGCCATAATCAATTCCCATACACAGGAAAAGTGATGTGTACACCAATTTCTATGTGTGTACAGGTACCTATCAGCCTAAGAGGTACCTACCATGGGTTCAGTGAATAAACCACATCAAATCCCTTTGTATTTCCCAGCAAGTAGCATTTAGACCTGGAAGATTCTGGAAATGTGTGGATGGGGATCAGCCCAGGCCTTGCTGTCTGTGATGGTCCTTTGAGTGTGGCAGATTTGGGGGTGTGTAAGTCCTAGGGGGGTGCCCAAGGCAGAGGGAGGTGCTGGCATTGCTGCTGTGCTGCAGGAGAGCACAAAGGCCTTACTTCTGTAGGGTTTAACATGGTTGACTTCACCAAGTCTTCACTAAGTTTCCATCCTGGACATAACCCTGCAATGTAGTATCCATTGAGGAAGTGTTATTGTATGCAACTGAACTCAGAGGGAACCAAGGGAGTAAGATTACCTCAGAGTAAGTTATGTGCTAAAGATATTTTACCTTACAGAATGTTTGTACTGTGTGACAAGGCTGATTCTTTTTTATATGACATTAGTTTGCTTTTGAAACAGAAAATATCGTATAATTTAGTTGTAAAATTGCTAACCATATAAGACAGTAGGGGAGTGGGTTTTTTTGGTTTTGTTTCTTTTTTTTAACTGAGTCTTGTAGAACTGAAAAAGCTGAAATATAAATGAATCTGGAAATCTAAGAGGCTGTATATATGTTGACAGGTACCAAATGATTACAATAGTTATGTTTTCACAAATATACATCGTTAGAGAATTTCTTTTTACTGAATCAATTATTTGTTACTGCAGTTGACAACTTCTCATTGTTTCCTGTGCTGCATAAGCAATACCATTGTTTAAAGGCTTTACATAATGAATATGGGCCATAACTCTTCAAGTTTTGAACTTTAGTAAGTTTTACTATTCGAAGGATGTTATAAAGACTGTAAGTTTTTCTTTTTATGTAGCATATGGGACATGAGGTTAAACAAGAAAGGCTAGCAGATGATAAGGTGGAGATGGCTGAAGAAATTTAACAGGAGACAGAAAAGCTCTCACATCTGTCAGAGGAGCAGTTAGCTGACCAAACATCAATTACTTCTGGAAATGAAAGAGAAATAACTGATGAATTGGAACCAGAAGGTAGAATTCATTTTTATGAATAAGTAGTTGTATTTGGTTAATAAATATGTGTCTCTTTCCATTTTCTTAAGCATTTCTTACTATCAGTGGGAGCTGCCTCGTTATGAGAAGCTCCATGACAGAAAGTGTATTCTGGTGTACTTTATAGCTGAAGCTGGGTAGTGGATATGGTGGTGTTATTTTCTTCCCAAATGGAAACTGTATTGTAATTGAATGCAAAAATCTGGTATCTGACCTAGATTCATAAAATATTAAAGGAAACCTGGCTTCTATTTTAAATGTCTTTATATTCTTCCTTAGAACTATGCTGTTCTAAAGACTATTTTAATGAATATGCTCCTTTTGTCTGCAGATAACAGCCAGCGCTGCTATTGGAAATCCTTTCAGACACAGAGAGGGATAGTATGCCTTATCATATTCGTGACTTAAAGTTGTTCAAGGCAGATTTATTTAAAGATTCTAAAAGGCAGGTCATCCTGTTCCACCTCTTAGGTTAAACTGTTCATCATTGAAATAAACCAAGTCCATGATACCAAGTCTACAGTAAAAACACAAACAGAATGCTAAAATTTCATGTTCATTTGTTTGCAGGTTCTGTGTAAGAATACACTGGAAAAATTGGAAAAACACTATGTTGAATCCCTGTTGCGTTTATAAGTAATTTGCTTCAGAGAAAAAAATGTTCTGAATGTTCTGAAATAATCCACCTGCATACAGAACTACTTTTTTATTTTTTAAAAAAGATACATTATTCTTTATGTATGCATTGTGTTAAACATAGTCACAGGAAATCCACAAATTCAGGCCCTACTCCTGTATAAAGCTAATCTCAATTCATGACAGGACTTATATGATTCCAGTCTTCAACTTTCATCTGGGAAACACTACATTTTTTTTTTTTTCTTCTTATTCTTCATCCTCTTCTTCTTCTTTTTTTCTTCTTCTTCTTCTTCTTCTTATTCTTCTTCTTCTTTTTTTTTTTTTTTTTTTTTTTTTTTTTTTTTTTTTTTTTTTTAGATGACTCTAAAGGTCATTGATTTGCAGGGGTTAATCTTCTGCAAGGAAGAAAAGATTTGCCTGCCACTTACTCTTCATTTGTTAGTAAAGCACCTATATTGCCATCCAGTTCCTCAGCAAAACTCAGATGGACTACAATAACAGAGTTTAACCACAGTGATTCTTCTAATGCTTTTCAGATCAAGGTGATGATGCTCTTGAAGCGATAAAAACTGACAGCAATGGCTGTATTATTTCAAGTCCATTATCCACAATTATTAAACAGCTGTGTCAGAATGTTTGTGGCAATTATTTGGCCAGACTAAAAAAAATATTTTAAGCCTAATGCCCTCTAAGAGTAACTTTGCTGTATCTAACATCAGCTTTCAGTAAGGTTACATATGTACAGTATCAAATCACTTCAGTGTACTTCGTTTTCTATTTTATGTGGATAAGTGCACTAATCATGTTCACTGGACTTATTCTTAAAACCAGCAATTAATTACCATGAAGACATACATAAAAATAAGACAACATTAATACAAATTAGGAAAATTTACCTTGAACAGTATTTCAGTAGGATAGTTCTGTAAAAAAAGATTTCATATTTTTTGATCTAGCCTTGATTGAACAATGTTAAAAATATAAAACTAGTACTTAAAATTGATGACAGTACTTTTAACAGTTAATACTTTTCTGATCTGTCTTAGCTTTCTTTTAAAGGACCAGGGCTGTACTAGTAGATCCTATCAGACTTCACGGTTTTTAATGTTCTGCAGTGTGATATCCTAGAGGTAGCTTGATTGTTTTTTAAATGCTCTTTTCAAGGCTAGGAAACATCCTACAAAGCAACTAGCAACAAGAAGCAATTCTTTGTATGGGAAATATAGCTGTTGTTTTTTTTAAGCTGTAGAAGAGGTTTAGAAATGCTATCACTCATATATTCTTCAGAAAGATGCTGAAGGTAATTTGGAAGATGGAATTGCATTGTTTATATGTATAATGTTAAAAAATTTTCACCTGTAATTACTACTACTCATCTCTATTAAGTCAAAATATAATACACTTGTTCTGTAATTTTCTAGTCATCATGTATTTTATTTAATCACAATTATTTAAGAGCATTTAAGAGTACTTTTGCAAGAACTTTATGTGTAGATTCATTTCAGGTTCATCAATTTCTACCTTTCTCCATTGATCTGTTCCTATGGTAACAAAAATGCATGTTCATGAAGGATAGATAAAACAATAACACCTCTGAACTATTAAGACAGCAGTGTATTTGATACAGATTGGATTTTAAAAATATGCATTGGTTAATAGAAATTCTTGGGTTAATTAAACAATACAGTATGTCAAAATTGTTACTGAAGTTGTATTTTTTAAGATTAAAAATCACTGCCTTTTATCTTTTGAGATAAATATCCTGCTGGTAATCAAACACTGTAAATAAAACTTGTGATTTTTAGAGATTGTTGTGCTAATTATCCCCTAAATCTGAATTGTATGCCAAACTGTTTAAGCCATTTAAGATCATACTGAGGTTTTTTTGCATGTTGCAAATTAGACAGTTCATGGTTATTTCTTAGATATGTTGATCATAAAGGGTATCTAACAGATTTTCCAGTACTTAACTGTACCACTTGCTTCTTTCTCTTTTCTTCTTGTCTATGATGTATGATTAATCATAGATTACTTCATTTTGTTTCATTTCATTTACAACATTTATGAGCTTCACTTTGTCGGTATGAAATGCTTGTCCCCTTCTTTCCTTTCCAAAGTGGCATAATTAGTGTTAGCATCTTTTTTAACAGGCTACATAAAGTTTAGTGGCTGGATTAAATCAAGTCATTAACATAATGTGCTATACAATTTGCCCCTATCTCTTTTCGTTTCCAGTACATCAAAGTGCCACAGAGTGCCAGTGTAATTGGGCCTTGCTAGCTTGTCAGGTTCAGTCAGGCTGATGGCTGCTGCTTTTACTAAAAAGCTTCCAGGCATGATAATTAATAGAGAAAAGAAGTCTGAGAAATGTAAAAGTTTGGACAGTTCTCTATGAATATTTCATACATTTGAATAATCAGAAGTTAACATTATCAATTTGATGTATAATACATTGATTAAAAGCCTTGTTTCAGATCCTCAAAATAGACATCAAAACTGGGAATTTGCATTTTCTTTGGCATGGTCTTTATATTAAAAAAAAAATTAAGAAAGTCTTTTCTCTACCATCCCCTCCTCCTTTGCACTCCCACATCTACACTAGATCCTTACAGGAAATTATATAGCATTCAATTTTCACAATAAAATTTACTGCTGTCAACTTCCAAGTTGCCTTAAGATATGCCATGAGACAATTACTGGCAAACCCAATTTGTTTGGTAGTGGTTCCAGTTTTTTTCTTTTTTCTTGCAGATACCGTAAGTTCATTATCTTGCTCTAAAATAGCAGTTTACTGATAGCAGCCATTACCTGTACCTGTAAGTTAAGATCTCAAGTTGTAACTAGTTTTGACAGGAAAGTCTTTCTTAAACAGCAAAAAAGCAATACCAATTGCTCATAGTTCTGGTGAAGGGCACATGCATATGCTAAGGTGAGAAGTTGTAAAACTTCAAGCTTGTTCATAACAAAGCAATAAAAACTATTATTTTTATTACAAGTTTTTTTGGTACAATTTCTTGAGTAGTGTATTTCTGCCTATGTGCTAGCTGTGTTCATTAAAAAAAGGAAATTATTTGTATATTGTATTGCAGCTTTGAATTTTGGTTGATATGATTTCTCCTCACGCTTATTTTCTGCGGGACTTGAATGTCTTTGGTGGACTTCAGGGAGGTTTTTGAGTGTTCAGTGTTTTTTTTCTCAACCTGGCTTGTTTTGTGAACATCTAATCTGAATTTAGGCAATTAAATTTTAGGGTTTTAGTATTACCCTGAGTTACTGAATTGGCTCAATTCTACTGTGCCAGAAATACTTTTGTATTCTCCTAATCCTGTCTAGAACTAACCTCTCTTGCTTTGTGCTTTTCTTCTATTAGAAACTGAAGAGGTAAAAGTGCTGCACCAACATATTTATTAAAACAAGGAATAAAATCTATGAAATAGAATCTTCTTATCACAGTATGATAAAAGTAACTTGGTAAGCTTTGTAGTCACTACTTTCAAAGACTACTGATTGGTCTAACATTAAAAAGAACCATTTGCCATTATCCATCTTTAGGTGGTTGTTTGCTGTGGGAGTTACAATAATCCAGAAACCAAAGAGAAAGAAAGTTTAAAGAATCCAGGAAATACCTAAGCTGTGTTTTGCAACTGATAAAGTGTGAGATGACAGAAGTTTGAGTAGACACTATGCTGAAATGATGGATTTACAACTTCTATCTGCCCCTTGTCAAATATATTTTGAAGCTGTAATTGAAAGCATGTACTGCAAGTCATTCTTTGTGATAGAAGAAATGAAAGAAGAGGGACAAATAATACCAAATAATAGACCAGCTTTGGAAGTGATTGAAAACTACAGAATCTTAAGTCATTACCCATTATTTTTAGGTAACAAATAAAACTAATTAGTCAGAATATGAAATTAAGTAGAAGGCCAGATTTAAGGCTGAATGGTAAGCCCACAGGAAAAGCATCAGCAGGAGTCATTCTCAACCTAGCTGGTAATGGTTTTTTGAGGTTATGAATAGAAAGCTTCTCAGGTGCTTACTGGAGAGACTATTTATCAGAGCTTATTGACAGGGAAGTGAGTTGTGGTGACATTACAGATAGAACTTATTTTTCTAACTGGAGGTCTAAAAAGGAAAGGATGGGATTTAAAACTGAGTTTGAGTTTGATTAGTTGTGATAAATATCACCAAACATCATGTTTTCACAATATGTGTATTATAAGAATCAAGTTCTGTTCATCTTTGAAGGTCTGTATTGTTCTCACACAGTTCTGCAAAGACAAGGGGAGGACACAGTTTCAAATACTAACTATTAAAATTCTAAATAAGAAACCCAACTACGTTAAAAATGTGCAATTTGATGCAGTTTTTTACTACAGATGCACTCCTAACAAGTGACGATGCTATACTGAAACTTCTGCTTTCTTCCCATACTGAAGTACTTTTTTCCAAAACAGATTAACTTTCAAATTTTGAAATTTAATTTCTTAAATCAAGGCATGAGACTGTGATCTACATATAGAAAAATACATCCATAGCTGTATATACAAAGGCAGAAATCCTATTATATTAGTCTTGGGCTAGATTTTTACGTAATACTGCTACTTATTTCATCTTATTTCTGCAACTTCAGTGTACCAAAAATGTACAGGTGTCTTCCCTTTGGAATGAAAGTTAGTTGTAAGTTTACACAACCTTTGAATTTCTTAATTGTGTGACTGGTTGGCAGTTGTGTAGCTAACTGGCATTGAGATTTGATAGAGTTGGTGTTTGGTTTTTATTTTTTCTGATGGATCAGTCAAAGATGAGTGATTAAACATTAAATAAAAAGTGAAATTGTCTCTTTGAGATAGTCTGCAGGAGTATGTGTACCTTTTTGAGGACAGGAACAGTATTGCTTATGTAGTTCTCCTGCCTTCTTGGGAAGAAAATAAAATTCAGAATTATGCAAGCTTGTATCTCACCAATCCGATAAGTACAGATATATTTGTATTTTTTGTATTTATTCATCCCTAGAAACAGTTTATCTTTAAAATCTGTTAGTTGAGGCAGTGCCACAGGCAAGATGCAAAACCAAATCTTTACAACCAATTCTACTTGAGGAGAAACATTGAACAATTTTATGGTTTTTCTTCAGAAAGGATGTGAGGCAAGCTGAAGAGAAAGCAAGCACCATGCAATCCCTCAAAAGCTCTATTATGAGCAAAGTGCAAATGTGACTTCATGATCAGATGAATAGCTGTCAATGGTTGTGGTGGGAAAGCTTGACTTCCTCAGGAACCTTCTAGTTTCTAAAATGTTTGGTGCTCTGTACTGAATGAGAAATTTTCATTTGGGGAAAAAAAAAGAGTTTATGGCTGGTACATTACAGATTTGCACAGAGGGCCAGTACCTCATCGTTCAGTTGCTCAAGCTGAAGCAAGTAATTCACGCCTTTGAGGATATTAAAGATGAATTTATGCTAGTCTGAAAATTATGCATTTGGACTCTGCAGTAGGTAAAAGAGCAGAAACCAGAGTTCCCTTCGTTGTGACAAATAGATCTTTTTGTTTAGTGTGTTCTTAATTCTATGAGAGCTGAAGGGGTTGCATCGAACCTTGTCATGGTGCTTATGTTGAGCCATCACATTCTTCTCCTGGCTCATGGCAAAACAGTGATGCTGGATAGATGACTATAAAGTCACTGCATACAGGCACAGAATAATTTTTTGCAATATTTATGTGTATGTGATTCTGTGTTACCCTGTTAATCATAATTACATAATGAGTGATGTTTGTGTCTATGTACACGTGAATTACATTGATGTTCCTGTAATAGCATCCTTTGTGGCTCTGTTCTGACATTGTTAATAAGATGATCACGGGAATTCAGCACTTGGTAGAGGAAGAGGATTATTTCTCATTCAGTAATATATTTGTTAATCAATATTCATATTGATTGATATCTTGATAGCAAATGGATGATTACTTGTGATTATTGGAGAATAGCCTATAGTTTATCTCACATGCTCTTTGCTTGAAATAGAAGTGAGTAAGTGGACTCTGGAAATAAACATATAAAATGCTAAGGAATAAAGCATGCATATTTTTGAACATTGGTAGATATAGGATTCAAGTTGATATTACTGTTTGGAGTTCCCTTTATTTTGAGTTTTTCAAGGCAATATATTAGTTAAAACTGTGGATGTAAAAAATAGGAATGTTGATCCCATAAGCAAAGTATTTTCAACTCAGATGTTCTGTGCAGAAGGCACAAACTTATTTTTCAAACTGCTTATTTCATTAGGATACTATTGTTGAGCATTTGAGACAATTGGAATTGTCTGTTTTTCATATCAAAATGTTAGCCTTTTATTGTGACCAAAAAGGAAATCAAAATATGGAATATACAGCTGCTTGAAGATGGCAGTCAGGACTAATTACAGATTAAGCCAAGGGGTTTTTATCCCAGAAAATCAGAATGGTGAGAAAAGTTGAGATTTCAAATTCAGACATAATGTCCAATGTATTTCCCTAATGCTAAAGCTTTTTGAAGGAGTTCAGTGATTCTTCGAAATCTCTGGGTAGCATTAATTATGAAGAGTCAGTATTAAATGGCAGAGAAAGCATTTTGACATAGACTAAGTATCTTCCCCGTGTTTTGTTTTCCTCACCTGAAGTGAAAGCACTGAACCAGTTTCTCTGAGACATTTTTGAAAGCATTTCATATTCTTCAATACCTGCCCATTCTCTGTGTTAGGTGAAATTTTGTATTATATTTTGTTTTAAATAATAAATGTAAAGACTAATTTTATTCCCATTGAACAGAATTATTTGTGAGCAGTAATTGACAAACTGTCCGTTGTTCACTTGAACAGTACCTAATAAATAAGGCTTAAAAAGATCAGCTTAGGAATAGATTTAAATAACATACTTCACTCTACATCATAGAAATATAAATAGTTGATTAAAAATGAATTCCTATAATATATTGGATGTTACATATATTTTCAGCATGGCTATATAATATGAATTATTTTGTATTAATGATGAAATACAACATGATAGGTAATCATAGAACTGCTGTTCTTAAGCAGTTCTGTATATTTATTTGTAAATATCTTTCTTAATCAGCTTGTGTTCTGCCTTGTATATGTTGTATTCACATTTAATATCAATAAAATGGGGAGTCAAAATAGTCTTGATTGTTAAGCTCCAAGATAATTTTTTCTTATCATTTTCTAATATTATGACTCAGTTATTTGCTTCTGTTCAAGTTAGAAAGCAGAATACCTGGATTTACCCCACGAGCCTTGAAAAAGTGTAATATTCTTTACCTACTGTATGCAATTACAAGTGTTAAATATGTCAAACAAATTTTAAGATATGTAAAAGGAACACTTTATAATACAGGATATTGTATTTGGACTTGATTCATAAGCTACTGTCTGTGTACAAACTAGTCTGACATAGCTGCTAAATACTTTGGGGCGAACAAAACCACTCAGCATATCCCTTTAAATACAGATGCTAATACATCTGTTCAGTGCAAAAAGAAAAGAGTTGTTTCTGAAGTAAAATTAGACAATAGAGCCAATTTCATTTTTTATGCATGTGAATGTAGAGTGCTTGAGGTTATTAGTTGAAACTGAGTAACCTTTCCAGGCTTTCATCTCTTTCTTTTCAAATTTGAATATGAAAAGCATATTCAAGTCAGAGACCATCACTTTAATGACATTTGGCAGTCATTTGATTTATTAGATTTTAGAAAAAAAATTCCTTTTAAATATTTCATCATTCTATGCTAATCCCAGTAATATTGCCAGCTGAAGCCGTGTACCTGTATTAGTGGAGACAGAATGGTATGGAATTTTTTCTGTCATCCTAGTAAAATTTCCATGAATCTACTGAATAATAAAACAACCTTATTGAAATATTCAGATTTGGGTTTTTAGTTAAAGTGTCTTAGGATACATAATAAAAGGAAATGTCTTTTGAAAGGAGGGGGTAAAATTACTTCATCAAATATTGAAAGGACTTGACAGCAATGGAAATTGTTCTATATGATGGATATTTTTACAATAGGATACACCTGCTTTTCAGTTTGATTAATCATATAATTTGCTTGGGGAAATGTAAGCTATCTCCATAATAAATTAGAATATTGACTTGCAGTTCGAACACTGAATCTAGAAAGCTAATCTTCTGCATATGATTAATACTTCAAGTGATTTAAGTTTAAAATCAAAAATTGTCAAAATATTTCCACATAGGGGAAATATTTTAAATAAAGATATGAACTTGAAAGAAATGAAAGAAGTAAAAAGAATTTTTTTTGACATATCTGTACTCCAGCATGTTGTGTTTGCTCTTTGAAGAATGTTGTCTTTGAATGCTCACCTACACACTCCACTTTGGAAACCAGAGTGGCTTTCTTTCTTCAAATTATTTAGGAAAGTACTTGTGACTTTCTGTTGAGTCTGACATTCACACTTAAATACAGAAATCTTATTGCAGTGTATCTGTACACAGTACCATAGACCTTGCTGAATAGCGTGAGACAGTTTTACAAGGAAAAGAAAGATGTAATTTTACTAAAAGGAGAATAAGAAAAGGTCTGATGAAGAACAATTGTATTTAATTTTATGATATTATTAATTTTAACTCTTAAAGGTGTATTTGATTTAACTAGTCAAGTTCAGTAAATGAAGTTGATTTCCTTATCAGTGCAGTTTTACTTTACATGCCTAACAACTTTGTGACTTGTTGGATTTTTATTGAGTGTGGTATAGTCTACAGTAGCATTAGCAGTTCTCTTCCATTTGGAAAACTTTGGTGCCTGATATTACTGAAACTGTTTCCAGCAGTTATAGAATCACTTTGCTGTGTAGCTAAAAGTAATGACAACTGAAATTAGTGGTTCAGATAGCATTAGTACATAAAGATAATCTTAACCTAATCTTCTCCAGTGGACTATGACTATTGCAAAAATATTTTAAGCATCAAGTGTCAATATCTGTTGCAAACAATATTCTTAACTGCAAACCATGGGGTATCAATTCTTACTGTGTCTGTCAAATCAATCCATCAGTGTTAATTCTACAAAATACCCAGTGGTTCACATGTATGTTTGGTTTGTGTTAACACTTCAGGAAACACAAAATAATTATTTTGGCTTGTGTTTTGTTTTTATATAGGAAGTTGAAAAATCTGGATGAAAATTACATCACTTGGTTTTACTAAATCATGAATCAGATGAAACAATACAGCAGCTGAGTATAGAATGCAAATGAAACAATTTCCCTGCAGAGGTCACTCCACTGTCACTCCCAAACCCACCACGTGGTCAGAGGAGTGACTGTAACTACAGCACTGGTGAGTGGGGCCTGTCCCTGAGCTAGATGTGTTCCTTCCCTAAAATTCTCTTATGAAAATGCCTGCAACAAAGCCTATTTCCTACATATTATATTTGCCTTATCTCTGTACTGGTTGTATTTGTCATTCTCCTAACTATTTTGGGAAATACTAATGATGGTTTTTAAGAACTGAGATAAGGATGCAATTATTAAGTATAAACTAAAATACAAAAGTAGGCTTGTCTAAGGAATTGAAACTGCAGCATATTAAAATATGCTGGTAGTGCATACATTTAAAAATTAGGCTTTACATAATAATTTTTTTTTCTTGAAAGAGCACAAGGAACTAATTTTTCTACTGATACATGATACAGCAAAAGGAAAAAAATTATCCCACAATGTACAACTGAAATACATTTAGAGAAAATATGTAATGGACTTGATCGTCGCTTGTGAATATTCAGTGTACCTTTAATAAATTTTTTAAATGGGAAATTACTCAATGGTATTTAATATTAATAAATTGCTATTTACTTCAGAATACTTAATCCTGCATGTTGCATATGCTGGACTTCAATAAATGAACATCTGAAAGTAGTTGGTCTCAAGCCACCATGCAGTTGTTAACTTCTGTGACTCCAAGAAGGATGTTGATCTTTGTAAGGCCTGGGGAAAGCAAAAGAAACCCAACAAAAAACAGTAGTTCTTTAAAGTCCTGAATTCACTGAGGCTTCCTTCCATTCATGGGATTTCTTGCATCATATGCTAAATAAGACATTGCATAAATAAGAACTCTTTTTATGAGCTGGACAATTTCATCTTGTTAGCTTCTGTAGTCACTTCTCCAGATGTTCTAGTTAGGTAGACATAAATGAAATATCTTTTTCAAAACTTATTGAAATAATGCCATAAGCAAATAAAAGCTTCTTAAGGCTTTTCATTTCTTGTGCTTTTTGAATTCTCTTTGCTTTGAATATAACAAGCATTCAGAAGGTATGAAAATTTGCACAATATTCTGATTCCTGGTTATACTAGTTATGGTCTAAGCATAGTTGTATTTTAGGTATTTGCTCTGCAAAGTTTAACTAAAAATGCAGGAAAGATACAATGAATACAGAATAAATACTTGGAGTTTTAAGGTACTTATGAAACTTCAATACATTTCAAGCTGTGATGTTTGAAAATAGCATCATGCTTTGGAGAGACTGTAATTCATAAGGATTTCCAATGTAGTAGTGCTGTATTTTTATTATTTCTTTTTATCATAACCTGGCTGTGCAACTTTGATTTTTCTATTTAGTGCTTGAGTATGGATTATAAGACTGTTTGAACTTCAAAATATCTCAACAAATCAATATTAAAAGGTGGGTTTTGGTCTTAATTGCTTCAGGTCTGTATTCTGCAGCATTACACCAATATGGTTGTTATTTGTAGAGGTTTGCTTAGATAATTAGGTGTCTAATTTCTACTCAAGATTAGCTTTGCATATAGGGGGAAAAACCTAATGAGTCTGCTTTTTGATAATACCAGTTGAGAAGCCAGTAAGATAATAGTAATGAAATCTGCATGTGTGTTTACTATAGCTTTGCTGCATCTCTTATTCATGTCTAATTAGATTTGAGTATGCTGAATATTTGAGGTTAATTGAATATTTTCTTTAATAAAAATGAGATTTGCATGGGTAGAAAGAAATTTACTTTGAGCTTAGAAGGAAACTAATAGTCTTTTAGACTTTTGCATGGAGAAAATCAGGGTAAGTCCATAAGTAATCTAAAAAAAATCACTAATTCTTAAAATAAATAAAGCATTTTATATTCTCTATAACTGGAACAGATTGACTGTTTTAAAAAACATCTTAACTACTACAGAAGGTTTCATGAGATTCATTGCTTAAAAAACATTTGAAGTTTTTCCCATACCTTTTGGACATTCTTTATTGTCATTGTTTGGCATGTAAGACACAGAAGATTAACAGAACCTTGTTGAAAAGCAATACAGTAGAGTTGCAATGATCTGTACTTACAAGATCCAATGAGTTTCCATTTTCACAGGTGGTTCAAGCATGTAACTTGGCATCAATTGGGTTTTTTCAACTATGACATTTTCACTAAGAATGATTAGAAGATAATTTTCTTTCTTCCAGAGTCTTGGAATAGAAACTTGGGGAAGTTTAGACAGTGCAGGATTATGGTGCAAATCTCTTGATTGCCCATGACGTCGTGTTGTAGCTCCTGATGATCATAGTGACTGAGAGGAGCTGTTGTGTTTGTAATCACTGAAAAGAGTTATTAGAATACCTGAGAATGCTTCCAAACAATACAGGCCCATGCATTCAAAGAACAGTGAAACTTGCCAAATTATACAGTGGTTCTAGAGAAGAGCAGAAATAGAAGAAAGATTTATGAAAGCTGGCAAAGATTTTATATGAAATTTAATTGGGAAGCTTTCTTTTCTCAAAAACCTTTCTCTCTTAGGTAAACATGTGACTATTTGAACAACTTGAAATACAAGTGGAAGTAGAGAGGAGAGTTGTGAGAAAGATGGGATGTACTTTTTATTAAAAATAAACTTCTGAAGATCCCTATTCTAAAAGTGGATTCCTCAAACGTTAAGGCTTTGCATCAGGAAACATTGTTATAATTCTGTGTGTTTATTCCTTTTCTACAATAAGCTCAACACTGTGGAGCATTTTTTTCTTCATTTGCTGAAAATCTGCTTCATTACATAGTTGTTTACTTTTGTTAGAATGTGAACTATGAAAAAACTGAATTATAGCAGAACAGCAGTGTTTTGAATTGCAGAGATTTCTAACAAGGTTCCAGGGTCATTGTAATCTTCAGCTTTTGATACTTCTTTAGAACTAACTTTAAAATTCTAATTTTAGAGGCAAACTGTCACAAGTTAATTTTGAATTATTTTTGCAATTAATTGGATGGAAATATGAGATGTTCCATGCCTTGCAGCAATGTTAATGCTTCTAAGTTCAGGCACTACTAAGGGGTGCTATGAAAGCATGTTATTCATCAGGATCTAAAAATATATTTTCACTCTGGTTAATCATTTTCCCCAGACTTGAATGAAGTTCTTGTGGCAAATGTTTTACTTTCTAGTCTGAATTTTTCCATTGAGTGAAATGAATTTGAACTCTTTAGGTTTGTTAATCATTTGCATTTAAAATTGTTTTAGATACAGTATTAATAAACTTAGGAAATTCCATTTGGGATGCTTATGGGAAAGGGAAGAATCTGTTGATGTGGCATTTCCTTTGAAGTTCTCTGGCTGTCCATCTGTCTCCCTGCTGCCTCCCCATCACTTCCTGTGGTGGCCTCAGGAGCACTTGGTCATGAGAGTAGCACATGTGGAAAGTCATCCACATGTCCAAAAGAACAGCAGATGACAATAAGAGCTTCTTTTAACCTAAGAAAAGAAGAAATTGGGAGTGGAAACTAAGGATTCAGAGACAGAATGGCAGTGCTTTTCATTCTGTTAGCAGAGGAAAAGGTGGCAAATTGCAGATTGGTTTGATTGAGTGACTCAGCAGCTCAGCAACTGGACTGGCTGTTTTGTGGTAGTAACCCATTCCCAACAGCAGTTCTGCTGCTCGTGTCAGAGCTGGGGAGCAGCTTTGGAGAAAACTGAAAAATTAATAGCTCTGGGAAATGGGCTTCCTAGGACTAACAGAGAGGTGTCCTTCAGTAAATCCCTCTACAAGGAATTTAGGCCTTCTTATCTCCTCATATTCCTGTACTCCAATACTCTCAGCTCCATAGCAGAGTTGATATTTTCTGTTTATATAAATAAGTTTATTTTGGGTAGCAGAAGACAGTATGAGATACATTAAAGATTTCTGTCTGCACAGGGGAAAAGGAAACCTTACTGTGATGTGGGGAATAAAAAAGAATTGTCGTGAGTACAGTGGCAGAGTAACTAGAAGAAAGGGAATATTAAAAATGTTGGAGGTTACTGACAGACAAATTTCTAGCTCCACCTTCTCCCCTCAAAAACACGTGAAAACTCTTCTGAAGAGCTATATTTGATTCTTAGGGGCTATTTTCATTCTAGTTCTGTCCTAGCAAGACCTTTTCAGTTTCATTTCTTTCTTTCTTTCTTTCTTTTTTAATTCCTTTAACACCTTTTCAGTTTGTATAATCTTTCACAGTAGCTTGCCGATATTTGCAGACTGACCATTTGTGGGCAAGCAGCTACTTTCTCTAGTATAAGATGCCCAAAAACTTCTTAAAGAATTTCTGAAAACCCTGCTTCTCATTCTTCTAGTATGTTTTTCAAACCAAGGCTAACTTTCACTCTAGGTCATATTAATAGTACAAAAATTAAAAGCTGATCCTTGTGTTTGTATTTTAAATTAAAACAATGCAAAGCTTTCAGAGCACTCACTCACACTCCCCAGGCTGTGGATTTTCTCCAGTCCATTGGTCTAGAGGTTTCTCTTCTTGAAATATTATGGCAGGAAAGGAGGATTAAATTACTGAGGCTGTCAAAAAGGACAAGCACTCTGCCATACATTATCATTATCACTGGCTTCCTCAGTGGAAGAAAATGCAGTAAATCACTTCAAATACAAAGCAATAAAGACCACTGGCTTTTAAAATCATGAGTGCTATTGCCATTAACAGAAAGTGACAGCTATGTGGCATGCTTAGATGCTGCTTGTATCTTTTTTGACAGTGTGCACATAAACCTGCCAGTGACACACCATTCGGTCACATGACCTTTCAAATTTGATTCTAGCATTGTTGATTTTCCTTAGAAAAAAAAGAAATGTTTATTTTTCTTTGTTCTTTTCCTCATGCTCTTCTAAAAGATGAAAAACATTTGATACTAATAGTAATTCTGATTTGCTTTGCAGTGATAAATGTGGTTAAGACATATAATTGTGCAGAAAGAGGTCTCAGGTCAGTTCTAAAGCCAGATCTATACACTGACAGGTACATGTTAGTGCTGGAAAACTCTGTTATAGTTCTTAGTAAATAATGCTTGTGGTTCCTTGTGTTGTTTTGTCTCTTTTGAGGAGGTTTGACTGAGGAGTTAATACCTAACTAACTAACTAGAAAAAAATTGTTTCAGCTAATAATGATAACTGCTTTCTGATGGGACAATTGCTCTTATTTCTTCCCAGTGTAGTTTCATGTGGTATGGAATACTGCAACCTCACCTAGTACTGGGTTAGTGCTGTGGTTTGGGGGTTGGTTGGTTGGTTGGCTGGTTTTTAACAAATTTGTTCCACAAAAGAGAGAATCTATCACCAGTATTCTATCACTAATGAATCAGAAAAGCACATATCTGCCCAGTGTAGTGTAGTACATTTGTTGCTTTCTGAAATCCCCCCCACCCCGGCAGATAAATTAGCAAAGGAAAATAACTAGTCAGTGTGCTGTGATTTCTCCTATAAATACTTGGATATTTTTAATAATTATTTTACAAGCTTAAGGTGAAAGTAAGGTAAGGTTACAGCAGTGAGCTTTTTCTCTGGACAGAGGCATTCATCTTCTCCATGTTGCTACCCTGGTACTGTCCTCTGTGTTTGTAGGTGGGTTGTTTCCTGCAGTCACTGATGTGTCTGCCTTGGCTCGTGTTGAAATTTCAGCTCTGCATTGACTAAATAGGAAGACAGGAAGTTCATCAGTAGTCCAGCTCCCTACTTGATCCTAGCAAGAGGACCACCAAGAAACAAAATTTATGGAAAGATTGTGCCCATACACCGAAAGTTTCCAACTCTGTGCATTTTAAACCTGGCCTGGTTATATCTTCAACACATGTTTTCTATCACAAGCCTTACAAACTAGTATCAGAGCTTTTTCAGCTGAAACAGGAACTGAACTAAACTAATGCTTTAAAGCTCAGGAAACCAAATTATCAAGGATATAAATATCATTGAAAATTGCCTGCAGATGGTTTAGCCTGACACTTTATTAGTGTTTGTGCTAGGCCAAATTATAGCAGCATAGGCAGTGTATTATGTGTATTAAGTAGTATATTAATCTATTTTTTTCCTGTCACAATGAATGTTGCTGGAAATGATATTCATAATGATTGGATCCATATTAGAACAGAAATAAATGGATAAATCACATGCTATTTTTGTCTTCTAAAAGAAGCATCACTTTAATGAATAGCTCTTGAAAAAGATATACTATTATAATACATAAAATTATTGCTAAGCCAAAGTTGCAACTATTGGCTAATTCTGTAGTTGAAACTGAACCAATTTGGCCCTGAAAAATGTATTTCACAGCTTTATACCCATTTAGCTCATGCTATCCAAATAAATAAATGTTAGTTGGTGTGGAATTCATGTGGAAAATATGTATTTTTTAGAGTCATATCTAGGTTGGAAAAGAAATTTCAGGTCATCAAGTTCAACTGTTAATCCAGCACTGCACTTTTAAATATCTCCAGGGATAGTGACTCCACCAGTTTCCTGAGCAGCCTGTTCCAGGGCTTAACAACTCTTTCAGTGCAATTTTTTTTTCTTAACGTCCAGTCTAAAATTTGTTTGGAGTGGAATTCACTGTTCATGAATGCAAAATTTCAAATAATGTTAATTATTCTCTTTTTTCAATTTTATTTATTGATATGGAATAATTTTAAAAGTTTATTGGAAATACTGATTTTGGTTCCACATTTAAATTAATGACTTTCATTGCATAAAATGCAAAAATAATCAGTATCCAAAAAATAAAGAAAAATATGCTGTTAAATAGAATGATATAAAATGTAAAATACATGAGCATGAGGTAGTAGGAGACTAGGAAAACTGTTTGAAATCCTTTTTAGGTTAGTAATTGTTGCAAACCTTAAAGATGGTCCTCTCTTTTGACAAGCATATTTTCTTTATGTTTTCAGACTGTCGTTGTCTCTGTCATTAATATGGAAATTTTGTCAGAGTATTTGCTTTCCTTATCTGTATTATGTGACATGGGTAGCCTTTTTGTTTTGTTTCTTTTTCTGTATAATGGGGATTCAAATATTAGGAAGATACACTTGCTAGTATTTGTAAAACTTTGGAATAAAAATATAGAATTACAGGATGCAGAAAAAAGGATACAGAATTATTTCAGCATCTGAACCCCATCAGTATTTACTTACATGCTCAAGTCTCTACATCAGTTAACAGGGCACATTTCTGGCCATCCATTTAACTTTTTGTAACTGTGCCATAGTTTGGTTTTTTTGTTCTTCCATTGTTGCCTTTCAGCATTTTAAGAGTGTAGAAATTTCAGTTGTGTAGGGAAACTTCCCTGATTCCTCATGCCAGACCATAGCTGAAGTGCTGAGACCTGGAGGTAGAGTGTGTGCTCTTCTGACAAGTGTCAGGAGAGACATATGTGAAGAATGGAGGAATCCATTCTTCTAACAGTCACCCTGCTGTGATAACAAGAGTGAACAGCTTTATGCAAGAGGTTTCCAGGCTGATCCTGACAGGTGCATCATTTCTTGGTGGGAAATGATTGTTATTCCAAGGAACAGACTATATGAAGTCATTGTTTCCCGAAGTAACAAAATCCTCCATGTTATAGAATAGAGTAGTGTAAGCTTCACATCAATGTACAGAATTCATGCACAAAGTTTTATACTTTCTGCATTAAAATTCTGATCTCTGGAATAAAAAAAAAAAAACAACTGATTACATTTGCCTGTATAAGAGCTTCTGACCAGTTGCTCTAAATTACCTGCTGGTGATAATGTCTTTGACTGTTGTTATAAACAAAAAGAAATAATTATTCAGGCTTTCATTTTAAAACATGTTTTAAGCTTAAACACTTACTGTTTTTTTCACTTTACTCTTGACAAACAAGTTTCATTTAGTTCTCTATTATTTCCTGCAGTGCCTAGCAATTACCTTCTCATAGTGCTTTTTAACAGGATGTTAAAATTTCTTCCAATTCAGTAGGTTTGGAATTCCTGCAAGGGAGTGTGTACTTATACCTGGTATTACCAGAAAAGAAATGGGGAAATCAGCTAGAGAGAAAGTCTGGGATCCCAGAGAAAAATATAGGAGAGTAATGTTATCCATAGCTTTATTCATGTATTCATATTTTGTGTAAGATATCCTTTCCTGGAGCCTTAGATGTAACGTAACTTGATGTTACCCATTTGAAATTATGCCTATTGTAACATTTTTAGGTTGTAAAACTCACAAACATTCACAGTCTGAACAATGATGCCAAGACATAGCGAATGTTAGCTCTAAATTCCTGTCATTTTGTCAGTCTTGGTGTATCTGGCCCCAGCACAAGCCACTAACTCAAGCCAGCTCCAACACAATATTGGAATTATGTGTTTGAAAGGAAAGCCATACTTGGAGGCAATGGGTGTAATTTAAGTTCACAGAAGAAAAGCATATATTTTGTGTAGTTGTTTGTGTAGCCATATAAACAAGAATTGTACCATGGGGTGATGGGAGGGGGAAAATGATGAAACATTTCTATAAGCCTGTGGACCTATGGCTACAACTTCTCTGTCCTGCTAGTACAGCTAAATAATATAAAGAAAGGAAGATTTAAAAGAGAGGGTTTTGGACTATTCTTGTCATGGAAAATGTTGAATTTAATTGATAAAGAGTTCTTTATTCAGTGGAAGAGTATAAAATAGAATGCAGTTTTGCCTTTTTTCTGTTTTTTAAATTGATTTTTAATCCTTTTTGAATGCAATTATTTTTTGTGTCTTTACTCTAAAATTTACAGTGCTCAGTGATACTCCAGAAGATGAGCAAGAATTTGAATGTGAAGATAACTGATTTTGCTGAATTGGTTTGAAAAAGATATTCCACAAGCAAAGAAATACCATTGAACAAGACATTGATGGTGAGTTTTATAGACCACTTTCTTGTAAACTTTTGTAGGTTGAAAACTATTTGTTGAATTTGTACTTTTCTCTGCAAGTGTTGAATTTCTACTTTTTTCTGCAAGATTTATTGTGAAAGTAATTGTTTGACATTGTGTCAAGAAGAAATTCTTTAATATTAACTAAAGGCTTCCACATTTGTTTGCAAAAGTCTGCAGAAACTATTACCGCCATTCCTTAAAATATGTTTAAAAAAACCCAAAACCAAACAGCATCCCCAGCTCGTAGTAATTAGTTTATAAAACCTAAGAACTTTGGGGACATGTCTGCTTCCTGTAATTCTCTATTTTTTACAACATACTTAATTGTAATAGGACTACATATATATATATATATTTTATTAAAGTTTATGTCAGTAATTCTGTGTTGCTGATGTCTGTATGCTATTTAAAGTTACAGTATAACCCCCAGAGTAGCTCCAGCTTTTCCATATGAAAGCGTATCTGGCACAGTGTGAAATACTGGGGGGGTTGGTTAGGGGTCAGTTCAGCATGAGCACCCCTCTGAAAAAGCCTTTGACCAGCCCTTCACTGTGACTCACCAAAGCAAGGTGAGGTGAGTAGGAGCTGTGGAATCTTCCCTTTCCTGGGCCATGGCAGAGTGTTTTTGTAAGTGCTTATAAGAAGACTCAAGAAGGTTATTCAGTCCTCTCACAGACAGTGAAGGAAAATACTCTCCTTCCTTATATTCCTGTTGCCTGTGGTAGCAGGGTCATGATTAGCAATGGTGCATTTTTCTCTTCCCTCTTCATTTCAATCCTGTTTCCTATTGTGGTGAAGCTCAAGGAAGAAGGTGAGAGTATTTTTGTGATAAAGCAGTCCCTCTGGGTGCATGAACCAGCTCCAAGCCTGGACACAGTGCACACAAGGGTTTTGCATAACAGGAATTGCAGTTAGCCCTACTGGAATGCCAGGCCAGTTTGCTACTTCTGCTGTTGGGGGTAATTACCATACCTTGAGCTATGGGGAGCAGAGGGAAAGAAAAGGCTTTCTCACCATTTCCATTATCATGCATGATTTTCATCCATGCAGTAGCCAAAATACTCAGAGTATAAATACTCAAAGTTCCAGGAACATGATAAGGAAAATGCAAAGAATGAAATCACCATACCCTGGAATAGTAATACACAGATTTGATGCACATCTTAATGTGGCTGAACACTTAAGCTTTTCTGCACAGATAATTTTTCTCCAAGTAGTTGTACAAAAGCACATCTCCTCCAAAAAGGTATTTTGTAGTCTCTCACTAGAAGATTGTTTTTGTTCTGTAGTTTAAGGCCATAATTCCCATTGTCATAGTTCCTATTTGCTAAGACTTATTAGTGATACAAATATAATTTTTTACCCTTGAAAGTCATCGTTCGCAAAACTCTTAAATATCCTAATCATCATCTGAGGGAATTATTATGACAGGAAGGACTGGATTTTGTTACTAGTTATTGTTCTATTAAAAGCTAATCATTATTATGCAGTGACAGCTACTTCAATATTGAAGAGCGTTTCTTTTTCTTCCCTTAATCATAAGAGATTTGAACTAATTTTTACCTTATGTGCATTATCTCTATTAAAGTGATAGTAATAGATAAAAATATTTTTATTTTTTCTTATCCACACTTCTAGCCTTCCCTGCAGATGCAATGCCATTACGTTTTTCTGTTGCATCCATAATATATAACACTGCATATTTTCTGAAAATTTAGAAATTTCAGAGAGTTGAAGTGAATTTCACATTAATATATGTTAGATCATGGCAGAAGAGCATGTATTTTCTTGGGCAAATTTATTGGAAAAGGATCTGTTTTCAAGATCTGGACATCGACTTCAATTTAATGTAATGGCATGATAAATAGAATTCCTGAGTAATGTGTACACATTCTCTGAGATGGATATTGGTTTGAGGGAAAAAGAATAAACTTAGACCCAGAAAAATTCATAGGACACTACCACATGAAGATGTAGTTATTCTCAGATACCATGAGCTTCATTCACTCTATTTGAGGACTGCAAGCATGGATCTTTTTCATACCTTGTTCCTTTCATTGCTGCTTGTGTGGAAGTGGCCTCCATGAAATTTGAAGCAACTAAGTGCATGACTAAGCAAGAGGATGGATGAAAAAGAGACTGTATAGTCAAGACATCTAACAATAAGTCTCAGAGATAATATGACAATGTGAAAACTGATAAAATAGAGTTAATGTTCTGGTATCATTAATTATAGTTATCCTGCTGTTCTTACAGTAAAAACAATACTGTCCTCTGAAGCTGACATTTCACTGAGTGATTTGTTCAAGAATATATATACAAAATGCTTTGGGTCTCTAAGAATAGCATCCAATCTGTCCTGTCACAGGTCTTTCAACAGGGTGAGTGATTGAAGGTTTATCCCGTGTTTTCCCTTATATAAACCTCTTCTGAGCTGTCCCAGCAGCCAAGAAGTTGCAATATGAAGCACCATTGCATGTCCCAGAGTTCTTATCCTAATTAATAGAGGAAATACATAACCTTGCTATTTGTCAGCTTTGTAATTTGCTTTGAAAAGATACTCTGTCAAGATTATTTGTTTTTATTCTAATTCTTCCTAGAGTCATGTTAGGCAGCCTCACTGCTTTTTGTGCAGGAGTGGGAAAGAGCCTAATTTTTGACTAAGCAGCATGTTTTAATCACAGCAGCAGAGACTCTGGCCCTCTGGGCTTACTTACATATTGTAAAAGAGTGCAATTTTAAATCATGTCAGCTAATTTCTGTAACAGAAATTTTAAATACTACTTTAAAACCCACGTACACAAAAATTAAGGTACTTAGTTTAGTCTAGGGAAATTATCATCTTTGCTCATACTTCATTATTTTACAACACACGAAAGCTTGGAATTTACATAATTTTGCATTGCACAAACTGGAAAGAACTATTTAAATACTAATAATTGCCCAGGCTGACTTGGAGCCATCATACACACAGTATAGAAAATGCATTAATTGGTGTATTTTTTTACTTAAAATTGTTTCTGACTATGCACATATACCTTTCCAATAGAGCTTGGAACCTTTATTTACACATTGTGAAAATTATTAATTTATATAGGCAGTTCTTATACTAGTAGTTTTCTTTATTTCAGAGTTAATTCCAGCCCTGATACTTTCATTGATGTACATTCTAGTTCAGAGAGTTCTCAGTTTCCAGCAGGCTGAGTACCTGAAAAGGAAAATTTCTTTATTATTTATTTACCTCTCCTTTTTTTTTTTTTTTTTTTTTTTTTTTTAAAAACATATACTAGAGCCTTTTAATCTATCCAAATGCTACGGAAGATCATCAGAACAAAAGTGAAACCTTAAAATGAAATTGCTAATGCTGTTTTGTAATGTTTCCTTTCTAGTTTTTGATTCACAAGACGCTGGTGCAGTAATTGGAAAGCTCAAAGGAACAGTGGAAACCCTCCATGCGCTGCCCTCAGTTGAGAGGGGAAGGCAAAGATGACTACGAGGCATGAAAGGAAGCTTGCCTACAGAAGATCCTTCTCCCAGTGTAAATACATGCTTGATAGTGCATCAAAGATGAGATCTTTGTAATTCCTACAGTATATTTAATGTATAATTTATAGGAAAAGGATGCTTGATTTGTAGTTGTAAAGTTTTGTATACTTTTCAGTCTGTTTGTTTTTATATTTCCCCCCTAAGGCTAAGAATATCTCCACAATGGACAACGTCTTGTAAATAATTAATACCTACATGATTGAACGATGTGCTTTATTTGCATTTTTAAGATTTTTTCCTACATAAAACAGTAATAAAAATGCAAGTCAAAATTTTAATTTTTAATAAAAAAACCATAAGCCTTAGAAAACTGATTAAAAATACTTTTATGTTATCCCTAATCACCCCGCTAAATGGAATGCCTGTGATTAGCCTCATTAAGAATTTTATACTGTGAAGATTTTATTAAAAGCAATATATGAAAATTACTTGGATTAATGTGTTAATCTGCCTCTTTAAAATGCTAATATCCATTTTATGCACATTAAATCTCAGTATGTGTTTTCTTTGATGCATGCAGTTCCTATCAATTAAATATAAAAAATTAGGCTAGTTGCAGGACTTATTAAATTACTGCAACCTTTTTTTAAATAACTTTTACCCCTTTACTAACATAATCAGCTGTTTATGGTTACTATAATTTGAAGTAGGGGGAGGGCAGGCGCAATCACTTTCTGTACAGTAGATGATTTACTTGCAGCCAACATCTGTCAAAGCACAAAAAGAAGCCATGGAGTATCAGATTTTGCTTCACCTACTTTGGGCTTTAGGGATGGGCAACTGTTTTCATTTGGGTTTTGTCACTTTTAGAACTTACATCAAACATATACAATAAGTTGTTGTATCTGAATAACTACTGTCTAGTGTGGAAAGTTAATTTTACAGCTTTTAACCAATCTCAGTGAAGGATTTAATTGATATTTTTAATGGAGCTGTGAATCAATGCTGCAAAAGGATTGTCTCTTGAGAACGAGGATATAATACATTTCATTTTTTAATTTACTTTTTTATTTGTCATTTTCTTCAAAGGATTTTATAGACTGTGGATTTCCACTGTTTGCAAACAGGCTATGTTTCTTCATAAGCATATGTAAAGTATTCAGAGAGATAAGTAATTTATTAAAATCTACCTAATTTGCCGTGATATATTAAATCTCTGCTTCAGTGATCACAGACCATTTCATTTAGAGAATTAGGCATTCCCTCTTTGTGTGATTAAAGCTCTGGAAAATGAGTTCTTTGCTCCTATTTGTGAACATTCAAAGCCTGCTAATGGCAAGAAGATGGAATAGATTATGAGACAATTCATTACAGTTCAACAGAAAAAAAAACCCCTGCTATAATGCAGAAATGCAAGTATGAATATCTGCATATAGTTTGAACCATCTGTGCTCTAATGGCTTCAGTAATGGCTCTTCGTCTTCAGTAGGCTTTGAAATGACATCCATACAATATTAATTTGTTGATGTACATTATGAGGCCAATGGAATGAATATATTCTGACCACAGAAATCTCTGAATTCCAACATGATCTGCTGGTTGACTCCATTTTAGGACCTACCATCTTCAGTAGTACTTCTCATCCAGACTTTGCCAATCCTCACAGCATTTCATTCCTCTGGAACTTCAGGAGACCACAGACAGCTGCATTCCTAAACCCCTCCATTCTTCAGTTAATGGCCATATGTTTGTTGTCATTTGGGCTGGCACTTAGTTCATCATTTTGGCCACTATTTCTAGCTTTTTTTGGCTCTGTGCATCTATATTGTCAATAAGACTGTTATTATACATTACAATAATTTGAAACAGCCAGATTCAACACTGAGATTAACTGAGTGGCTTTTTAGAAATTTAGTTGTGGTATTCTGTCAGGAGGTTCTTATTATTCTTCTAATACTTTGCAAACCAAACTAAATACCCTGCACATAAACAAAGAAGCAAATTGTATTGAGTTTTTGTGTGTGACTGTTTACTGACTTGCAGGAGAACTATGTTAACTGGTGCTTGTTTTCTTCTGAAATAAACCATGTGGTAAAATTAGAAAATCAGTGATGTTCATCTCACTTAAACATTTACAGTAACACCCTTAACACTTAATCTTCGCCATCTGAAGTTGGAAACTTAGAAACCAAGCGTTCATATATTCATTAAATACAGATCTCTTCAGTAAGTTACTGCAAAATATTCCAGTTAACATTTGGTTACATTGTGTTAACTGTTCTCAGTGACTCCAGCATTAACATCTATAATTTGCCTCAGGTTCCTAGACATATTTCTTCATAAGGCTCACTGTTACTCAGTTTCGGATTTTAAAAAAATAATCCTGATTTCTATTCATGTTTATTGCTAAAACAGATATAATATTCAGCAAGGATTTTCCCAACAGATGGATTGTATTATCTTATGCAACATAAACATGTGATCATACCAGAAAGTTTTGTTCTTGCATTAAGTAGTCTGTATTTCCAAAATGCTCTTAAATCTTAATTCTAAATGCTACATTGTGCAGGGAAAGTGGAAAATGTAACCTAGTACTATTTTGTCTAGATTTTAGCAATGAATAGCTTTGAAGAAAACTTGAATCTGTGCAATCTCTAGGCTAAGGTACAAAGGAGCCATATTAAAGCTGGATACTACCATGCTTTAAAATGTTACTCAGTTAACGTTCATTTTTGTGGAGTAGATGAAGTTTTACAATGGTGCAACTTCATCACCACAGTGGTTCTGGATAGGATAAAATTAATGTGTCAAATGATCAGTTTTGTTATTATATCTTTTCCCATTTATTGTTACAGCCTATAGCTTTATTACATCTTCTGGGGTGATAACTGCTGTTCTCCAGGTTGATCAAGATGGATTTTTTTCTTAACTCAAATGAACTTTATCTGTTTTAAATATTGCTTTTAACCTTTTATAACCTTAACTTAGGAACGGAAGTTATAAAAGTAAATACATCCTGAACCAGGTAACAGCTCTGTGAAGTCAATCAATCTTGCTGCATGTAGAGTAAGTCAAAGCTTATCTCATTGTATAAGAGCAGATATAACATGACAAAATTTATGACTTGTTTCGTAGATTAAATTAAAGTTAATAGTAATATTGCTTTTAAATGTTTTTCATTATTTCAAGACAGTGAAACATTATCATAGTTCAAGAAGTCTCCAAACATATCAAGACTAAATACTAGCTGCGAAATTTAATTTTGTTGTTTTGTGTTGTAACTGAGAAATTAATTAAAATACAGGTTTAAAATTGTGCTACAAACTGTATTCCATATTTCAGAGCCAGAGATGTAATACATGTTTTAATTACAGACAGGGCTTTTTGTGTTGTAGAGACTTATCTATCAGTTTTTTGAGATACTCCAAAAGATAATAAATATTTTGATATGACTTCACCTACATTACTATTTAGGTTATAGCTCTTAGCAATTGGACTAGATCTCAATTCTGCAACTGATACTGAATTGGAAGAAATATATGAAATTAATTACAGAATATAAATTCAGGTTAGTATGCACATGATAAAAATTTGTTTTGGCACAGTAAGGCCCACGTGTACTGCTTTTTGCTTTTTGTTTCTTTTTGGTATTTATGACAAATTTTAATTCTTTTACCATCTTTTAAAATGGGACAATGCAACTTCTGAGGAACTTGAATCATGAATCTGTGGGTTTAGAAGCATTTTAAAAGGTTTCTTTTATTTTTAAGGTCGTTGCTGAATCATACTTCAAGCTCTCAGAATCTGGCAGCATCAAAGTCTAACTCAGCCCTAGCAAAATTTCATCTCCAAGAAGAGCTGCGTGTAAATGATCAGGTACCAGCTGAGGATATTTTGTCTGTGGGAATAAGCAATTGCAAACCTTCAAACAGAAATGCTTATGGATATCAGTAGTTCTGTGACAATACTATGTCAGGATAGGATTATTCAGGTTAGGGGGACCTCAGGTGATCTCCAGTCCAGCCTCCCTGCAGGGTTAGGGGTATCCAGTCTGGGCTCAGGGAACAGTTTCTGGCTGTGTGCCCTTTTGTGAGCTGGTTTCCAGGCCAGACTGGATACAGCCCTGAGCAATGGGGTCCAACATCAACAACTGACCATTATTGGTATCAAAATATGTCTTGCTTCAGTAGTCCAATATCTGCAACTGTGCAAGACAAGTCTTGAACATGACCTAGCAATGATTTGTTTGTGGATTTGGAAAATAATCTGTTTCCTAGTTAGACAAAATATCATTCTTGTTGGATGCAAAATTATCTCCTACATATTCAAGCAGCAAGAACTGAAGTGTCCTTGAAAAACCATTGGAAAAAAATGAGATCTTTCTATTACTACAACAACAACCAAAAAATCAATAAAGTGAAGTTTCTTTTTCTTGAAGAACTGTTATCAACTAGTGATTATTTTGATTACCTGATCATAAGTATAAATAGCTACAGTAGCTGATAGTCTTTGACTTCAATGACAATGAAAAACAGAAGATGTTCTACCATATACTGGGCAATTTTCCCGGAGAAATGAAAGCAGGAGACACCAATCAGCATCTGATTCCAAACACAAAGTACACGAACAATAAAGGGAACACAGCAAACTTAAGAAAAAATCAGAAAATCTTTCCACATTTTGAAAATATTCCTTAACCTTTCCTCTGTAATAAGCAGTTATTTTAGTATACCAAAATCAGACCTGTTTGGAAACTTTCCAGTTGGTATTGTCAGTGGTATAATTTACATCTTAGCTGAAATGCACAAAAATGGATCTATTTATAAAACAGAACCAGTTGTGTATCAGCATGCAGTAGATATAACCTCAGCAACAATATATATTGGCAGGCCTATCTGTAGTTAAGGCAAACAAGTCAGTGTAACTTGTCATTTATTTTAGAATGGAATTTACAATGATTGACTCAAAGTCTGTAGTAACAGTTTTTTGCAGACGTTTGTGAAAGTTTTGTGGGATTATATTTCCACCCACAACATCAGACAGACATGATGGGGGCCTGTAACAGAGGCCCTGTACAGCTGCTGATGGATGCTACAACAGCATGTGTTGTGGGGAGCACTGAGTGCTGGAGCTTTGGTGAATCTCTTCTCTATATCTTCTCTTTTTGAGCTGGCCTCTTTAGGAAGAGCACAGAATTTGGCTGTTAAGGAGCCTGTAAGTGTGAGACAAGCTGTTTTTGCATTTTCCTCCTCCTCTGAAAGACAGTCTCCCTACAGCAGGGAAGTGGGAGGCAGGTTTTCTCCTAATGGTGAGTTTTGTTTTAAAATCAACAGAAGGGCTCTTGGGAAAGTTGACAAGAATTTCCTAGATGCTACAAATCAAAATACTTTTTGTGTTTCACTTGCACAGCAGTAAGTGGGATGTCCAAATTTGATCGGGCCCATAACCTCAGTTCATGCACTTGGTTCATTGTAAATTTTGGTGAACTTTGGCAAGTTGCAGTGGTGACAGAAAAACAACAGAGCATAGAAAGATGTAGAGAAAAGAGATGAAACTCTAAGAATTAGTTTATAGTTAAGAGAGCAACAGATTAGCTTGACAATCCAACAGAATTGTTTCCTCCTAACAGAAAAAATCCTTGAAAAGGTCCTAAATAAAAGCATCTGTGATGTTGCTGAGAGAAAGTCTTTTATTCAAATAAGAGTGGAAATGATGTGGGCATTTACTGGAAGCTTCCCTCCATCTTTGTGCTTGCCATGTGAGAAATGAGGTTTCACAATTAATGAAGGAAGAAGCATAACTACTTGTGACTGTTCTGCTGTATTTAAGCTAATTCCTACACGTCAGTGCCCATCATTTGGGAGGAAGCAGAAAGGACTGGAAACCTTTTCATAATGTTTCCCACTTCTGCTGAGGCATGTGGAGGAAAATCCCTGTAAGCACAGACCAGCAGGGTGCAGCCTGGCTGCTGCAGGAACACCTGGTGGAGGAGAAAGCAGACGTGGCACCTGAGAGATTTAAGAGCTGTGTCTGCTGGAGAGTAACTCGTAGCTGCAAAGGATTTGGTAATTCTTGAGTGCCTGCAAGAAATATGGGCTCCTTCTTGGGGTTGCTGCGTGTCAGTGGGGAAAGGGAGCGAAAAGGTGGGTCTGAGGGTGAGGAATTTATATGAGACATATCCTGGGAGAAAAGGAACAAGAAAAAATAAGATGAGGAAATAAAAAGGAAAATGGAGAGAGAAGTTAACATGGTAAAGAAGTGGATGTCCTATCCAAAGTGAGCTTCTCCTCAGTATCTGTAACAGGCCTGGGTTTGGATGCACAGGGGAGGGATTGCCCAGGTGGGGATCCTGGAGGGGTGTGGGGGGATGTTGTGAATATGGTTTTGTCTTTTCTCATTTGCCCATCTTAGGGTTCTGCAGGGGTTTTTGCCTTGGAAGCATTCTTGCCATTTACTAGCAGGTCTGTCACACAGAGGTTATTTTGTACAAAGGGAAGGTGCAGGACACAACTGAACTTCCCAGTCAGTTTGGTTGTCCTTCCAGGATGGCCCTCCTCAGCCACATCATCCACTGTCCATGTGAAATCAAACTCTGGGTACAAGTGCACAGGCAAATGAACTGGAGTTGAGTCCTGGCATACAGCTCATGAAAGGGCACACAGACAGAAAAACATTAGGGGGAATCAAAGAGGGTGCTGCTAAGCAGCTGCTTTATTTCACCTGGAATTCAGTCCTGTCAAAACATGTAAGACAGCATGATGATTCTCAGACTTAGTTAAAAGACAAAAAAACCAAAAAGCCAAAAAAAAAACCAAAAAACAAAAAAACCCCCAAAAAAACTCCCAAAAAAAGGGCAGAAAGAAAAAACAAGCCAACCAGAAACACAACAAAACCCAAAAACCCCACCCAGTAATTTGTAAAACTTCAGAAATTATGGGATCATGAGGTAATCTCTTGTGGTAAAATTTCTAGTCTCCTTTTTTTTTTTTTTTTTTTTTTTTTAACTATGCTTTTTATGATTAATTTTTCTTGTAAAGTAGTACTGTTGATACCAGTTACACACATGGTCTCTGGGTATTAACATGAAAATATAAGTTGATTTTGGGAACTGCTGGAGGGTGGATGCTATTCACATCTTGTAAGCCTTGTTTACGTTACGCTCTGTCTATTAAGTAAAATAGTTTAAGTGCACTAAGTGAAATGGGAGATTTATATTTTAAGGTGGGGTTATGTTTAGAGAAATAATTGTTAGCTGCATCACTGAGAAAAGCAAATATATAGTTCATTTTCTTTGGGTTTAAAGCCAGACAAGACATTCATTTTAAATTACTCTGACTCCCTAACAAAGGCTCTTGAATTTAGTTACCTGCCTGAATTACTGAAGGATCTCAGGCCACTTTAGGAGGAAGGTCTGCAGTCACTTTCTCACTTTGTTACTGCAGTTTGACATCCAGTGTGTTTTACTCTCAAGCTTGAAGCTTAAATGGAGCATGACGGTTTGTCTGATTTAGTTCCCATTATTTGACATCCTTCACTTGAAATCACTGTTCTACCCAAATTTGCTGAAAACTTACCCGAGGTCTGACCACTTCATTGTGTGAACCTCACAGCAAGACTAGCCCTGGTTTATTACAAGTGTTATTGTTCTACTTGACAAAATTTGCTATAAAAATATTTTCAGTGCTACTCTACTTCTTGACTTTCACCAATCTAATAATTAAAAAAAATAAATGTAACTTTGAAAGGTAAATAAGTTTGTTGCATATTAAGTTATATAAATTATATAATATTTTAATTAAAAATTGTAGTTTCATAAGATAATGAGGCACATTTGGAAAATACTATTTTATATCTGACTTTTTTCCTTTTTTTTCCTTTGTTGACATGCCTCATTTTAGCATGTCCTGTCAGGGGAAATGTATGGCAAAACCTTCATTTTTCAGCTGATTCTAACTTGATACACAATATAGAGCACCACTTCATTCTTAAGTATGAATTCATTGTCAAACACAATCTCATTGTGCAAGCTAAAATTACTAATAAATATTTAGATTTTATGTCAACTTCAATATTAATCCATGTTCTGAGTTTTAGGGTGTTAAATTATTGGTTTTTAAAATTGCTTGTTCTGGGAAGAATTATTTATCAAAATGTAGGTGTGGAAAAATAATCTTTTTGAGATTGGCCTCTCAGAAATCCTTTGACAGCAAACTAAAAGAACATGATTGTCCTTCTCTTTCATTTCTCAACAGCTTTGAGACTGTAGTTTGTTAATTTATCTTGCAAGATTTTTCTAGTATGTACACCAGATATTTCCTCAGCACACTGCCTGGAGAGAAAAAAAAAAAAAAAAAGGGAATTTAAAAATTAAACCTTCTATTTTAGATAGTTGATATAGACCACACAGTAAACTTAGGTAAGTGCTGAAAGTACACACTTCGTGTCATGCTATTATAGATCAGAATGAACACAGTACCACTTGTGGATGAAAGTTGCCCCCTACTGTCTGATGTAACATTTGCATACAGAATTGTTATTCAGAACTTTTGAGGTTAATTTCTCTACTGTTTCTTTAAAGAACATGTTTTAATTCTAAATTTTAGAATTTCATATGGACATATGGTGCATAGAAGATCAGATGTTTCAGGAAGAAAATGAGCTGAAAGACTGCTCTAGTAAAAGCCTGGTCCTAGCATCTGCTAACAAACATTTATTGAGATAATTATTGGTGTTTTACTTGTAATTTTGAGGGAATCTCTATCCTTGATAGTATTATGAACCTTTAAAGTTAATTCGTTAAAATATAAAATTTCAGGGTCTATATAGTTGCTGCAGACTACCCCTTTGTGAGCTCTTATTTCAATTATACAGTAATTACAGAGTATCCTTCCATAATGTACCAACCACACATGGTTAATCTGAGAAATATTTTCTGTTCAAATTGTTGTAGACATTAAGAAACAAATATACAAGCTTTTAAGTTTTTTAAAAAAATCTTTCCTGGATACTTTAAATTCCCTTAAGTAGTAGTACTTCATACTGTTTCACTGTCTATGGAGATTTTCTGAAAATTTGTCAGCAGTGCAAATTAGCAGGTCAAAATCCTTACATGCATAAATAATTTAAGGACTGAGAAGAAATTAATCACAATTGCCAAACCTCTGGGAAGCTTGTAAAGCATTGTCTCAGTCACAATGTAAATATGTGCCCCTACTTCCACTGCACAAATGGTACATGAAAACAGTGGTTCAGTGTTAACAGCTGCAGGGTTAGAAAACAGCTACAGTGGTAACAAAATTGCCAATGTTTATGCTTTCAAATTATGTCTGGTAGAACAACTTGCATGTACAGATCTGAAATGATTCAGTAATAAATGCCAAACATAGCTTTGCAGCAGATGATGACTGGTATCACATTGATATTATTAACTTTTTTTACATTTTTAGCAAGTTTTAGATACCATTTTTGTTGGATACTGAAATACAGTTTTTTTTCAAATACAATCTTTGGATTGTAAGTTTCATCAAGGAATCCTTAAAGCATTTTACAAACTGTGTAGCAAGTAGAAATTACTTTGAACAGAGAAACAGAAAAAAACCCCTTCCTCGAGGCAGTTGGTGAGAGTTGAGGATCTGTCAATGGCAAAGCGGCAACACAACCGTGCAAGGACTGTGATTGCAGAGTTAATGGTCTATTTTTGAGGCACACACTCTTTCCTTCGAGTCCCAGTACCTGTTGCTCCTGTAACTTCTATAGAAAACCCGTTTGTCTTTTGGAGGATTTATTGGTGCTGTCAGGGAGATGTCAAGCAGGAGGCAGCTTCTCCTTGGATGTTGCACTAAATGTTAAGCTTTGTATGCCTACAGGGGACAACAGGAGAAGCTTAAGGAACAGAAATCCATGGAGGCTTACTAAATGTTTAAAGGTATTAGAAGGCACTTGTAGCTCAGAAATGCCCCTAGCTGAGAAAGGGTAGAGGGTGGGAGAATGTTAGGAGGATATGTTACATATTCTTTCCCTGCTGTTGTTATTTAGGCACTCCTAGTGACTCACCATATCAGAACATGAAATTAAGCCTTGTCCTAGTTGTTATGCTTCTTACTTCATTGCTCTAAAGAACTTTTCAGTAGCATATACTGCATTCTGCATAGTCCTGCTTGGGACAGCAGTACAGCAGAGACTTTTAAACTGGAAAAAGAGCAAAAAGAAATTAGGAACTGACATTAGGAATGCTGAAGCACGATACAGGTCATGTATTCGAAAAGCTCAGATTCTTTGTTCTTGAATTCCTTGCAGTCCATAGGTCATGAACTATACACAGTTTTCAGTTTGGGGTCACAGTGGGACTTAACTATTCTGTAACCCAGTAATCAAATTATCACTCAGTGGTTTGCAGACTTGCCACTCTCGCTGTTCTTTAGCCACTGTTATAATTTCAAGAATTTCATGTTTACTGCATATGCTTTGAAGTTTTCATATGCAAAAATACATACTTGAACAAGCAATCACTGTTGCACAAGATGGAACTTCCTCTCATCCAAACTGGTGCGGCCCCAAAATGTTCAGTTTAGCAAGGTTTCACTGTATCCCAACAGATCGTAAATTTATCTGTGTTAAATTTTAAAACAAAAAGAACATAATAATAATATTTATAAAGATCCACAAACAGGGACAGACTAAGTAACAGATCTGATTCAGTATTTTTGAAAGAATGTAGACTGTTCAACCAAATAAACAGGCATCCTGCAGTACTGCAGATGTCTTTCTTAGAGAAAGAAAAATAAAAATAAGTACTTTAGTCCTAGAAACTTAAGGGGAGGTTGACCAGATATTTGAAGAGGAGTTTTTTTCCAAATTTCCCAGGGTTTGCTTCTTGACACTTTCTATTTGAGTTCACTTTCATCACATGTGCAAGTGTTGAGTTACCCTTTAATTTCACTTTTATATTGTCACCTTTGCATCAAGTGTTATGGAGTTCATTGCTCTCCTTGTGACACCAGCATAGTTTTATCCTGTCTTTATGTACCATGTTCCTGCTGATGAAAGAGACCAGAAGTGGAACCTTACCATTAGTATTGTACATTGCTCTGTGTATTTGAGATGATAAACTGTATAAATTTAGAGGCATTTACTAATATGCAGTATAAATGTAAATGTGAAATAGAATATTGACTTCTGTATTTCTGTCCTGAGCATGTACCTTAACTGCTATAGCACAGAAGCTAACTAAATTCTTCTATGGATTGTGCCTTGGATCAGAATAAAAAGCAACAGAGAGAGATATTACACTGGGCAATCTGAAGTATCTCAGAGAAAAAAAATGGTTTTTCTTTTCTTTTTCAAATGTATGGAAAGACAAAAATCCATCTGTCAGAGTAATAACAAGGTCCTGTTCAAAGAAACAAATTTCTAGTAGTGTCAATACATTTTCTGTAGTTTCACATTAAACCTTGTTGCAATTTATTTTCTTCTTCACTAGATGCAACATATTTAACTGAAAAGTAGTTGCAATAATGTGAAGTTTTCTGGAAAGTCATGAATACCTTATGTGTGTGGAAATATGTTCAGTTGCCTGTTGCTCCACAGCCATTAATCTGATGAATAAAGAGTTTGCACATGGGTTCACTCAGAGAGTTAACATCTGATTTTACGTGGAAATATTTGGAAGAAAAAGTACAGCATAGCCTGAAGCCTGTTAGATTTTTAGAGATTTATTTAATGCAGTTTCTTGCTTTGGTTCCTATTGTCTACTTAGAAAAGAATGTTGTTTTGAAATTTAAAATGAAATAAGGGGAAACAATTCAAACAGGATTTCTACTGGACAAAAAAAAATTCCTTTACTTCAGACACATACAAAACCTGTCAGCTTTCATTACTCATCTGTTGTTCTACTATTTCATTATCTTCTACATTAAATCAGACGATTCCCCACCTTTACACTGGTGCTTTGGAGGTAAAATAAAGGGGCTGGAACTATCTTCATTTATCAGCCTGAAATAGCATCAGCATTTGTACTGAGATAATATTTCTGTTAATAATTTATTTTTAGAACAAAGAGGGAATAGAATTAGTAGTTATTGTTTCTCTCTGTGGAGATAAAGGTCTTATGTAGGAACAATATTGTCCTAAGTTATAGGACAATATTGAATCTCATCTTGATCCAAAAGGAATTCAAGTTTCCTGGTGAATTCAGGAAATCTTCAAACATAACACGTGTCCCTGTTTGCTGCTTCTTTTATTGTTTTTGAACTTATTGACTTTGGGATGTTAGTGGTGGAGAGAATGCAAAATAGGTGAGGCATCTGTATTAATTAGCTGGATATGTTGAATGACCTGTTATTAATAAGATTGTAAACACTTTGCCTCTAACAGCTTCCTCACTCTTTACCAATTACAGTGCACTGGGTGTGGATGATTAGAATAATACTTGATTGGCATTTCCCCTGCTTCTTCCTATAAAGTTTTTTGGTTACATTGAACAGAGTTAAGACTTCAAGTAATGCTCTTGCAATCAAAACTGCATTGCTTTGACAAAGAACATGTCATGTTGGGTTCATATTGTGTACTTCACTTTAAAAGCAAGACCAAGTGCACCACTTGAAAATACTTCTTGTATTTTCAGATTGCTTGTTTAAGATGCTCTTTGCCTCAATTTTTTTAAAAATCTAGTCTTAGGATATTTTTTGACCTGAGTTGGTAAATTGTCTAAAAGAACTGTGTTTCAATACAAAAAAAAAAAAAAAAAAAAAAAAATCATCTGTTCTGTGTCCAGTGGTCTAAAATCTGATGCTTACTCATTTCTGAGTGAACTCAATTCCTTAATTAAGTTGTACATACAAACTTTTGGGGGTTGTTTGGGGATTTCTTTGTTGTTCTTTTTGTTGCTGTTTTTTAGAGTTAAACCTGCCAACTCCTACAGTTTTTCTAGTGCTCAGTAGCTGTGAGCTATGCTCAAATGACAGTTGGGTGTCCTTAGATTATAAAGGAAACATTCATATTCTGTCCAAGGCTCTGTCACACATGGGCTTGGCCTCAGAGACCAGCTGGCCCACGTGCAAGGTAAGCCAGGCCTCTTTAGAGAGTTCATAATAAATACAGAGAGCTGAAGCAAGAAAATGAAAGTTTATTTCTTTACTTTTAGCTGTTTCAATAGATTGCAAATATTGACTGTGCACAAAAGTCTCAAATCCTTCAGACACCACTTGGAATGTTTGGCTGTAACTGGTCTTCTAAGGAACTTCCACAGGAAAGGTTCTTTTCTTGCCAAATCTTCCTGTATTGGAACAAAGCTTGTTTCAGAGCTTTGAATTTTGCCTTCATTTAGCTTGCTTATTGACATTGGAAGATTGCAGAAAGATACAGATACAGGCTGTGCAAAAAATGGGCTTTGTTGGCCTGCTGAGGGGTGAAAAATAAAGCCACAGAGTAAGAGTGGAGAGTGAAATAAAACTCTGAAACAAAATATTTGTGGAGGAAAGACTTTTACCACTAAACTGCAGCCACATATTATAGTGCAATTTTTATAAGATGATAGCTCCAAAAGCAAGTTATTCCAAATGGGCCATCCTTGAATTCAGATGAGATTACTCCTATTGTGTTTCTTTAGCTGGAATCTGAGAGATGTAACTATCAGTCCATATTCTCAGGATGTATTTTTGAAATGGAATATTGACACCTATCAGCTGCTTGAGAAAGGTTCTGCTCCCTTGATTGATAGGAAAATATGCTGTTCACAGAGCATTTTCTGTTCTATTCTGAAATTAAATTTACTTAAATTTAGCTTTCCAGAAGAAGTCAAATGCTCCTTAATAGATGAAACCAGTGTATTTAAGTAGCATTTTGATGAAGTAAATTCTTTAACACATATATATATATATTGTCCAGAACAATAGAGGCCCTGGAGTTAATGCATGAATGTGTGTGGCAGATGCAAGGCCTGCATATGGATGTTAAAATCCACATCAAGGCTTGTATCAACTCAGCATGATACAGCAATTGAGAATGGCTGTTTGTAGAGCTCTGGTCAGCATTAGCAAAAAAAAAGAAAGAAAAAAAAAGGCAGGGTTTGCATTCCACAGTGGTGTTGTAAGTCAGCCTCCGTAAACCCTCCTTCATGTGGGTGCACATCATTCTTCAGGCACATCCTTGGTTTAGACTAACTCTGACTCCCATCGGTGATGTGTTAATCTGACAGCTAATCTTGCTAAAAAAATGGATTAACTGCTATGTTCATGACAGAAAGTATCTATCAAAAGGCATGATTTTGCTTTTCAAATGCTCTGTTCCAGTGGGCTCCTCCTTTGTTCAAGGGGACTATGCTCATCAAAATGATTTATACTTGCTTCTGCTTCTTGAAGAAAGGTGTCTCCTTATTGCATTTAACCTCAGAAAACTTCTAGAGGGTTTTTTCCCCTGATAATTTGTCTTGACATTTTCATATAATCAAAACTAACCATATTGCCCACAAAACTGTTGAGGATGCAAAACCATCTGTGAACTATGCCCTGCAGTTAAACACTTCCCAAATTAGGATTAACAGCCTCTGGTTTGTTTTCTTGTTTACTTTTTCCCCAATAAACAAAAATGCTTGTGTCCTTAAACAGAGGATTGATTAACTGAAAATTATGAGGTTTGTCTGTAATTAAATGTGAAAATAATTGAATCTTACTTTCAGAAGACAATAACTTCTGCAGTATATTCCTCCTAATGGGGTCTGAAGTAAAGTGTCAAGAGTTTCACAAAACACATTGTAAAATAGGAAAGGGGTAAAGGTCGTTCCACCTGCTGTGGTAATACTAAAACTACCCTTGTGGACCAAACTGAAATACATTATAAAAGGAGTTTAGGACAATAAGTTGAAAACAATGCTGAGGCAGAGTATTCACCTTTTATTCTTGGAGGCATTCAGTATGCATAACTGCAGTCACCCAAAAGAATGAATAGAATTATAAAGATTTAATTGACACCTGGAGATTCATCTTCATGACTAACATTCAAAACTGCTGTTTTCTAGAGCTATTAAGAAAAAAAAAAAAAAAAAGAAAAAAAAAAAAAAGAAATTGTCAAGGTGTTTCATATGGATAATTATAAAACTCAGAATCTATTATATGTTATATAATGGAGGTAGCTACTGCTCTATTTTTATTTTATTGCAATTGCTTCTGTTGCAGTAGTTTCTGAGGTGAAAATAAATCCCAATCATTTATTTTTTGTTATCTTTCCCAGTACATACTGCGGTGTACTGGTTTGCATTTTGACTATCAGAAGCTTTCTTGCACAAGACTGTGCACACCCATGTGTTTGGAAATTTGGTTAAGTATTCACTGCCAAGCAGGGTTTTGTGTCTTCAAGAGTGATCAGATATTAGTTTGACTGTGTGTGGAAATGTGCTGTAAATCAGTGATGGATTTTTCCATATGTCTTGCATAAAATCCAAAAGTGGATATCTAATGTAAGCCAGAACACCAGAAAAAAGAATTATACTGTCATATATTTAAAAAGGCCTTAGCAGAGTTCTTAAATAAATAAATAGCATGTTGACCTTAATAAAATTAATTGCTATAACTGTTTTAGTTAGAAGATTCTTTTACTTGGCTAATGAATTCCTTGAAATAGGAGATGATCTTGTTACACCTAATTATGTACTGTATTTGCTGCAGGGTTTAAAAGCTGCAGTTGAATGATTCTTTCTGGGGTCAACAGGTACCCAAAGATGCTGCAGGTAAATCCAGTTTCTTTAGTTCCCATATGTGATCCATGTAATGAAGTAGAAGGTCAAATAACTGCTCAGAAACACTGGAGCTCTAAGGGGAGTTCTCTGAACTATGTTGTGTGGTTTAAATATATTGATTCTGTCACCATAGGACAGATCTAACCTATTTTCTTCACTTTCTCCCTGCTCATTTCTGTATTTATCTTTATAAAGGGTGAGAGTTAAATAGATCTCTTGATGTTAAACAGTATGTACTTTTATTAGACAGTATTGTATAAGTGATTACAGATTAAAATAATAAGTAGCTCACACAGAAATTTAGTGGGCATCTTTTTAAAGGTTAACTTTTAAAAGCAACTTAATTTTATTTTAATCAAGTAGAATCTGAAAAATTGTACTTAAATAAAACACACAGACATCTTTGATATTTCATGCAGGATAGCTTGGAGCACAGTTCAGCATCTGGATAGACTAAATTTCATATAATTCATCTGTACAGGCTGCTTTTCCTTGAGTTAAATTTATATGTAAAAATTACTAGATACCTCTGTCTTATGATTGAATACAGAAATTAAAGAAGCTGAGGAGTGTTATTATCAGTCATTTAGGCAAATTTTCTGAGTGATGAGAAAATAACTTTTAGCTCCTTGGTTAAAAAAAAAAATTTCCCTGTAGATAACTTTGTGTTTTATAAATGACTAAAAATATTTGGTTCCAAAATAAGACAAATTACCAAAATTAAGCTGCAAATCTGTATAGTACATTTAAGTACTTAAGTGCTTTCGTTGTCCAAGTCCAACTGAAAGAAACAATTTCTAATTAATCAGATATATCATATTTATTGTCTGTGAATCCATTAGCATGCAATAAACCTAGATATTCCCTAGAGCTTTTAATATTAACATAACATGTTAATTGAATCAGAAAATAATTTTCAGTCTGAAAATCATCTTCATGGCAATTACTGATATTAAATATACAATTTATATGAAATGCATAGCAAGTGTAATTGACCTAACTAAATACTAGTTTGAATTCTAGTTTATATTCAACTTTTGTGTCTATATTCAGGGTCTGTGTATTGAACCTGGAAGTACTGCCTGGTTCAAATTGAGATACCAGTTCCATCATTATGTAATGTAACATGAGCTGATAATTGTACAATTTTACAGCACAATTAGAAATTTACTTTCATGAACATATGCTAAAAAAATAGTGTTTTGACGATTCTGCATGAAAAATTGTGAGTTTCACACATGCTTACCATGAGTTAACCTCAGTCTCAAAATAAACTCATGTTATCTATTCATTTCACATAACTTAAGGGATATAAAATATTAACAATCTATAGTTGTCTTTTAAATCACCTGTGGTTCACATGGGCTTGAGGGTTGGTGGAGCAGTGATGCCATGGCAATACAGAAGGCACTGTGCTCACAATTATCCTAAAATGTGACCTTTAGAGGGTGTGAAGTGGCCCAGTCCCATCCCACAGTGCAGCACAGGCTCCCCATGTTCTGGTCCTTCCCTTTTCTCTCTCAGACTCTTGGGAGTGACCTTTGGCCATGTGAACTGTTTGATGTGCAGCTCTTAGAACCAGTGAGATTTGCCAGCCATGATATGAAATGGAGGGTTTTCACCAGCTTTTAAAAATAAAATAATAATAAAGAAGTAGTAGTGTTCTAGAACTGTTTGTGGTTGTTACAAATCTCTGTTTTCAGTCCCAGATGCCAAACACCAATCCAATACCAACAGTCCTTGCATATCTGTTTAACATATTTAAATAATCCAAACCATTTGTGATACCAATTGTTTCTTGAAGTGTGAAACAGACAAAGTATCTTGAGAAATATGAAAGGATATATCGTTTGGATATTTCTGCTGATACGTTTTGCGAAAGTTTTTGTTTGTTTTGCTGCAAGGAACCACAAAATACCTTGCTTTTTGAACCAGTGAGCTATAGGAAGGAAAGGATTAATTATACTGGTGAACCCTGTATTGTTAGCCACAGTAATAACTGTAGACATATTTTACTCCTATAAATAGCTCCTCTTTTATCTAACATCTTTAAGTCAGATGGTGCTGAGACCCCTCCTCCTTCACCAAGAAACTTACAGTCATATTTCAGCAGTCTGTTTTATATGTAATACAATAAAATCCACAAAATCTGCTGTTGCCTTGCCTTTTAGTACAGTAGCACAAATTTATGAAAGGAATAATGGATGCAGGGGATGAATAAGACTAGCCAGGTTTGGATTTCATTTTCTAAATGAATTCAGCTGGTCTGACAACCCTAGAGGTGCCCTTAAGCAGAGAAACTGTTAGAGAAGGTTAGATTAGGTGATAATTGCAGGACAGAATAAAAGTTGAACAACTGCTTTTCTTCCGTCCTGGATTTTTGAGGAGAGCTGAATCAGTTTGGCATATTGAGAAACCAGAAAAACAGTGGGCCTCTCACATTGTTTGTTCTGAAAATTAAAATCTCAATAAGTAAAAATGCTGAAAAGCCTCAATATAGTCTATGAAATTCCAAACTTGTATTGCCAAGAGAGCATTTACTTATGTTAGGGCTCCATCTACAGTCATGAGGAAGCAAATCTTATCATGGATGGCAGCGATTTCAGCTTCTGGGGCACTGATTCACCATGTTTATCATAATAAACTCTCCTTTTATTTGGGCCAGCATACTTCAGGCTGCTTTGCAGCCGCAGTTAAAAGTAGCTGATCTCTAATTGTTTCCATTAAAGCAGCAGGCAAGGTTACATTGACTATATATGCCAGTATTCTGGTGAGGGTTGGCTTAAATTTCAAGTAATTTTATTATCAAAAGGTTAACAGGCACAGAGAATGTTATCATATAATCCCACTCACACATTCCATTTTTAAAATAGTTAGGATTTTTGCTTCCTTACTATTTCAGTTTGAGAGGCTCTTCAAGAACATCATTCCTCAGATGATGAGCACCATTCCAGTACTGACAGTCTAAGTGCATTTAAGGGACTTCTTGTATGCTTTTGAATTTAAGCCACTATTGACCTTGAGTTAAAATAGATTGGATGTAATCCTCAGCCTCGATTTTCAGTATCATTTAGAAACAGTTATGACACTATAACTAAATAACTGAAAGGGTTCTCTCATATTTGGTACTTTTTGCTGTCAGCATATGAATTGGAATTTGACTTAGGTCTTCCATTGCTTTGAAACAATCAAGCAGAAATGAAGACAGAATTGAAGACAGCCACTCGTGAGGAAGGTAGAAACTGAACAATATGTAAGTGCAAGCGTGTTTATTTTGTTACTATGTCTCTATGTTAATCTATTGAAAATAAATTTTATGAAAGTGAAAACAAGCGAACAAAAATACCCAAATCTTGTTCTTCACTTGTGTAACAAATAGAAGGAGGTAGTTTCTCAGGGAAAATATTTAAATATCAAAAATAGCAATATAAAGGGCTAAATATGGAACAATACAAAGCACTGATATAATTTACTGGAAATCTCACACTTAAGCAAATATTTACATGAAGAGGGTGGGACAAAGCTTCCAGGTACAAAGATCAGTCCTGTGTTTTTTATATAAAATTACAGTAGTTAACTACCACTTCATTGTAGTAGCTAAGAAAGGAATTTGCTTGAGCATGACCAAGCATGTTTAAAAATCTAAAAAGAGTGTTGATAAAAAATGGGACAGTGTAGTAACAAAGGTTAACACTGAACTTTCTAATTAGAAAAGGAAGACTAAGTAATTGAAATAATGGATAAACAAAAGATAATTTAGGGTTTTTTCACTGGTTAATAATTTTTTAAAAAATAGCACACACAAAAAAAAATACGGTTCTCAGTTCTCTTCTAAAATTAAGCTCACACAAAGTGAATTCTTTCTCAACATTCCTTTGCAACAGTTCTCCAAGCAGTTGCAAAAGTCTCAGCAATAGCTGTTGAGTGAGGGCAAATTTCAGTTCTTACTGCCAATGGGAATGGCAGTAAGAACTGAAATGCATCTCAAGGGCAGTGAGATGCACGACCTTCCTGTTTACTGGAGGGTCGTGCCCAGCAAGAGAATGCCCAATGTCCATGGGGAGCAGGTGATGGAACCCGCTGCAACCTCTGTGTCAGAATTAACATTTGCTACTTTTCTTATGGTTATGAAGCCAGGACGGGTGTGTGTCTGTTTCCTGACTGCTTGTGAGAAGTAGGAAATGCAAAGGAAAGAAACAAGAACTGCAAAATGATAACAAGCAGCTCTAGCAGGTACTGCAATAGGTAAGTCTTGTAAGGAAAAGAGCGATGGATGTTGGCACAAAAATATTTCTCTAGACTAGTTTTATTGCAGTGCTCCCCTCTTAAATGAGGAACAGAAAACTTACTAAAGAAACTATTGTGTTAAAAATCATGACTAATGCTCCAAATCAATAAGATCAAGCTAATGGCAGTTGAAAATAGGGGAGAAATAGTTGCTTTTCAGTTATCTCAGCATTTTTTCAGCAGGGGGAAGGGAAATATCTTTGCAACTCAGTGATGTATAAAAAGTATCACAGTTCAACTGAAGAAAAACCTTTCAATACTGGATGTTTGGTGAACTACAGGGTTTGGGTTTTTTTTTAACTCATGAGCATATAATGCCCTTAACACTGTGTCAGCTTTATCCTGCTCATCTGGAGTAGATTTATAAAAAAGATGACAACAAATAGAAGAAAAGATGGAAGGCAAGAAAGAGCTTTCCGGAGAAGGACTGGTCTCTGCTCATTTAAAGTGATCACTGTTTGTTATTGCATTGTTGTAAGTGTCATCACATTTTACAGGCTTACAGGACATTGTTTTACTCTTTTTTTTCCAGCCTACCTAAAATATATTTTGAAGCATGGAAAATTTTGATGAGCAGAAACCAATACATTTATAAACACAGTAACCTTACAGTATTAATTTAAAATTCAATATGAAGAAATGTGAATAGATTTTAAAACAAACGAATTGTTTCAAGCACACAATCAGTGAAGAGAAACTTTCACAAAGAAAGGAAAGCTGAGGCTGTTCAAAACTTGCCAACTCTTTGGATGCTCACATATGCTCAGAGTTTTTAGGCCTCCTATTACAAAAAGTTCATTTGTAGGTTGGCCAGAGCAGCAAAACCACTACATAAGTTGGGTACAGAAAGGAAACCATTGCAGTGATCAGCAGTGTGTGATTTAGCATTTTGAGAGTCAAAGAGGCTCTTGTGATTGCTCCTGTTTTAGGCTGAGCATTTCAAGCCCCCTTTCATATTGTGCACAGCTGCTAACACTTACAGTTTGGGGGTAGTGTTGACACAGGAACACAAAGGGTTGAGCTATTGCTCACTTATTGCCAGGGTGGGAGGTCAGGGGGAGGACACATGGGGGTAGGAGTTTTCCAGAGCAAAACCATTGCAAAACTAACTCATGACTATGGGTAAGGAATATTTCCTTCATGGCAAATTTATGATCAGGGTAGACCATGCCTCTCATTCAATGGTTCTGTAGATTCAGGTATTCTCAGGGAAACTTGTCAAGCAGTTGCAAATCTACCACGACCTATTTTGCCACAACCTGGAGCACAATCATGGCAATGCTACTTTTGCATTCATATAGGATTTGGATTGCTAGTTGCAAATATTTCCATAGGCAAGAATGAGTGAACTTGATATCAACAGGAAAAAGCCTTTTCTATTTTAGACCCAGGAGCCGCTGAAACTGAAAGTAGGATGTTGACATTTGTGCTGCCTATGAAGAAGCAGTTGTTGAACTGTTTACTTGGAAAAGTATCTTTTTGAGCCATAAAAAACAAAAGCTGAATGTGAGATATAAAGTATTCTACAGGGGATGAACAGCAGCTGCTGATGACCAGGACAGGGCACTGTTGTGCAGAAGAGGGTTGGAATGCCAGATCACAGAAACATGAACAGGACCTGGCTCCTCTCTCTGGGCTCACTTTAATTATGCTGGTTAGGCCTCTCCAGTGATGGGTACCTGTAACATCAGACTGTACTTAATTTGGGGGAGATAAAGAGATAACATGATTTTTAAGTTGCTGGACTGCAGGAACTTTGGCATTTTGCACATTGTGCTTGGACCTGGGAGAAGTTCTTAGAGCCTTGGAGCTCTGGACATTTTTACCAAATAGCCCCTAAGAAAGCAAGGTGATGCTGGTTGCACTTTCCTGAGGTGAATGACATATTGTTTTAGGAAGTTTTCTGAACTCTCTTGTCTGTAGAGAAAGACAGGTTGTTTGTAAAATCACTCAGATCAGGAATTTAACCAAACCCTGAAGGACCACCTTTTCAGTGGAATCATTTGCTAGAGAGAGGAAATCTAGACAGCTTAGACATAATCTTTGCAAATACCTTCAAGGGGTTTCATGTAGTGTTTGGTAGTGACCTGAAAAAATACTATTCTCATGGATGAAGTTCCTAAAAAGGAAAGAAAATTATTAGGTTTATGTATATAACCTGCAGTTAAAAACCATGTTTATTTCTGCAAGAATTAAAGCACTCCAGCAGATAAGGACTCTTAGCTGTACTCTGTGTAATGCTACCAAGCATGACTTGACAATCCTAGGAGAAAGAAAAGCAGAACTCCTTTGAGGAGTCCAATAAAATGCTGATACACACATATAAGAAGTAATAGATGGGATACCTTGAGTCCCAAGACTTTATTAGGAGTAGTTCATAAGGAATAGATGATGTGATAACAAGGATTTCAGTAAAATTGCCTCGATATAATGATTGTATGATGTGCTGACTAAGAAAGACTTTGAAGCAAGAAGCAAAGAAACAATTTCCATCTGTTCATAACTGTTGAACATTCTTTATAAATACAGGATTAAAGGAAAAAAACACCTGATTTCAGCATCTGTTTCTTTTCAAATGGAAGCAAATGGAGGTTAGTAAACTTTTAGTTGTTAGAGTGGTTTTGGTGGGGTTTTTTTCCTGCATGTTTTCAAAACTGAGGTTAAAAATAAAAGGGGGAGGGCAATAGTATATCCAGTAGTAAGAACTTGGAATTGTGTTCATAGAGAAGGAATTTGAATTCCTATCCAAAACATGTGTTTTCCTATAAAAGTCAGAAAATGCGAAAAAATCATCAAAACTTAGGATGCTAAAGAAATGTTGTACAAAATGAACAAGTTGATGTTGTTCAACTGGCAAACAGAGAGTTGCCTGTAACCTCCAGGTTGTTCTTACAGTGTATGGCAGTCACTGCACAGAGCTGCAGTGACTGCAGCTGATCTGACCTGATCACTGTGATACAGGTGAGATCTTCACAATCCTTACTCTGCCAGCATTATTTCTTTGCAAATTCTACGGACCATAACCTGTTGATAATATTTAGCTTGTGATAACTGTGATGTTAATGCTAAACTATGCCACCAAATTAGTTAATTTTACTGCTTGCTGAAAATTGAGAAGCTTGAAAAGGCAGGAAAACTTTTTTTTTACTTAAGATACGCTTGCTGATTCTAATCACCATCAGAATTCCCACCTGAACCAGCATGATTCAAGACAGCCCACACTGTCACCATCAGAGTGCAAACCATCCGTCTGAGGATGTGTAAGGCCTTGATGTGTAAAGGGTTGGACTGGACTTTCTCTCTATAAAGCATCCAGGGAAATGCTGCTGTGAACATGGATTCATAAAAGTCTTGTGAGCAGGGCCAGTCCTTGACTTTGTCTCTTCTTTCATTTCTGCTTATGACCTGTTGTCTTGAAGTGTTAACCTGTCAAGTTCAATTTGAGTTATTTGCAGCTTAGATGTTTACTAGATAAGCTGTTTGCCTTTCCTGGCTTTTGTCCTCTGTGAGGAAATAAAACACTCAGAAACTGAGAGAGATGGGGAAACACACACAGCTTTAAAACATTGCAGGGCAAAAGTGTTATGATGTGGAGACATCAACTAGAATCAAAGTAGTTGCATGTTTGAGATTAATATTGTTACTTTGAATTTATATTGATGCCATATTGGAAACATAATTGTAGCATTCTTATATACTTCTCCCTCATTTCCAGTCAAGTGTATTACAGACAGAAGTTTGACTGTAATTGATATTTTCTGGTTAAATGCATATACAGAAAATAAAGGAGACAAAGGTTTACAATGGCTGAAACCACAAGCCATTTGTGTCCATGGCAGATAGAGATAGCATGTAAAAAGTGTACATTTTCAACCATGCTTATTAGCAAACAGAAGTAAGTTCTGATTTTAATAATACCAAGAGACAAAAAGAAGATCAAACTTATGAAAAACAAGACACTTGGTAATGGTGAGATGGGTGAAGTTGTAGGTTAACTTCACACATGGTGTTAGGGAGTCCCCACTGCTTCAGGGTTTTTAAAACTATCCCAAATATGACACATGTTCTCAAGCATTATCTGGGACAGACAAGGCTGAACAATGAATAATTAAAGCTCCTGCCCTATCTAAATACTTAATACCCACAGTATGACCTGTAATAATCAGTGATATTAACAATTTTGAGCAACTGTGACAATTACTTAAAAATCTCTGTTGTGATTCAACAGAGATGACTTTGTTGCTTTTTACATGGGACAAACCAAGAGGAGGAGCTGTAATGTTCCCTTAACTTTCTAGAGATTCATTTGTGTAAAAACAAGTCAGTATTGAATTTTATGGCATGAACACAGGAAGAGATTCTGTTCTGCACTAAGAAGGTGTGTGATTAGTCTTGGTTCTTGGCAAATGGAGGAAATCACACTACAGTGCCCCACTGGAGCCTAACTGAGATGTGGGAACTACTCTTATGTAAGTTCATGCCCAGCTTTACTAAGTGCTGGTTTTCTCATGCAAGGATCTTGTTTTCATTGTTGTAATCCATCTAAAAGCACATGACTGGTTGTATTAAGTAGTTATTTTTGGCAATTGTTATTTTTTAACTTGGAATAACTTGATTTTTAAAAGTAAAAATGTTTTACTTAGTAGTACAATTTTACAATTGTACTTCAGGACAAGGCATAGGTTTTTTTGAAAATTACATTGTTGCTATCAAGCACTTGTATTGCCATTGAGTAGAATGATAGCTTTAGAAGTATTTGACATTTTCTATACTCTTACAGTTGCATGTTTAATGAGGTCTGACATTATCTATCCAACAATTTTGCATCTGCATTTTGATAATTATTGTACAATTAATAAGGTCCCGTGATAAGCCCAGTGAAGTTGCACAGAAGCTGTACTAAGCTGTAATTGCCATTTTTCATGAGAAAGCTTAGCTATAAAATATAATATGACTTGCCTGAAGCCACACAGCAGCAAATCTTTAAGAAAGCCAGAGTGGGTTTGGATTTATTCTTTCTATCTTTTGTTTTAAATATAAGATATATTTCTTCTTCCAAATAAGGTAAGACATGCAGGGAGAAATTATCGTGGTTCTATACCCAGAAAGAAATAGATTATGCACTGGTGTACATTAGCATATATGTTTGCACTTGCAAGTTAAGATCAGTCATCAAAAATTTCATCTTAAATGAAAATTTTAATAAGTATGTGCATTTGAACAACTATACAGCTTTATTATCTGAACTGTGGCTTTCTCTAAAAATGCATAAATATGCATCTACTTGAAGGATTTCTAATATTGCTATATTAAAATTATTACTATCAATAAAAAAAATCTGTGGAGCAACAAATGATTTTTCCATATGCAAAACTCTTTAGAAATGTGTGGTCTGAAAATGAGACATTTCCAAATAAAATTGAGCTATGCAGAAGAAATTGAGGGAAAAGTCCTTAAGGTGACTTTTAAATGAAAATGAAATGTCTTTTAGTAAGTTTCAGAGGTACAACATTACAGACTAGTAGAATTGTACCTCATTAATTTCAAACACAGATTTTATGTGAGGCTATTTGATTATAATTTGATTATCTGACCCTGTAATTAAAGTTTATTGCCAATTTCAAAGCTTATGTGTAAAATGAACTGGTTTTCTTCAAAGCAATATACAATCCATTGGACTCATTGACTTCTAGTTTTGCATTTAAATCGAAAAGTCTGTTATAACATGACAAACAGGTTCAGTTTTTGATCATTAATCCTGCTAAGCAATATTCATAAATTCAATTTTGAATCAGTTGGAATACTTTTCTTTTATTAGTTTCTGTGTTATTAAATGAGATTGTCTCTGACTAATATATTTCTGGACTCAAACTGTAGCTCCAAGCTGTTATTCAAATCAAATAACATGCCCCTTACTTGTGCCTAGCACTAATAAATGCCAACTTGTGATGCATTTGCTGGAGACTGTCACGAATATTAAAGGAGGCAATAATGCCACTAATGTCTCATAAGTAAGCTTATTTTTCTAAAGGACTGAAATCAGTCATCCTACTGAGGGGGGCAAAGGGGGAAGAGCCTTTAAGACTTAAAGCCTAAAGCATTATTTTACTCAGCTAAACATTATTATTGAGGAGGTAAATGACCAAGAAATTACCACTGCAGAGGATGAAAAATACAACATGTAACTTCTGGTGCCACCCTGAGCAACAGAAATGCATCCACTGGCTAAGCATATGCTGGGCTTAGTCGACTTGCATGTTCATTGGTTTGAAGGCATGTTTTCCTCCTTCTGAGGGCTTGAATTAAAGGAAGAAAAAAAAATCCAACACCCTTTTACTGTTATTGTCAACCACCTACTTCAGTTCTTTTGTGATATTACTGGCAATAGTTAGGGGGTTTGGTACAGAACACGAGTTTAATATGTTGACATGGAATTATCTAAACAGGATTTACTTGTCTAAGTTGTCATCCCACCAGCTGGGCAGTTTGTGAAGGAGTTTATTGGTGGAGCAGAGAGTGTGACTGTGCCTGAGAGACGTAGCATGGATCCTACCTGTGTCCCAGGTGGATACAGGGGCAATGCTGAGATTCAGACACAATCATTTTGATTTCTCCTATCTCAGAATATTCCCCACACACACACACTTTTTTTTTTCCCCCTGAAGGTAGAATACTGGTAATGAGTGTCCAGTCTAGGACTCTATATACCTGAGCTATGAAACTTTGAGCCATGTATTTATCCCTTTGTTTCTCTAGTTTTCCCCAAATATTTTAAATAGTTTAATTTAAACAGGAAGCTGTGGTTTCTATTTTGTGCAGTTGAGTTCTTAGCTTTCCTACTTTATCAAAAGTTCTGTATAATAACCTTGTATTTTCTTTTCAAAAATAATACTATAGAAAAATCTCATGCCTATTAAAGTTCAATTGTGTCAGATCACAGAATGTACCAAAATAAATGATAGATTCTAGGAGAGTGACTAATGTATTTGGTTATGATTGAAGGGGTTTTCTTTAAATGAGGATTCTTACATCACAGGTATTTATTTTAATTGGGACAGATAAAAGCATTGAGAGACAATCTGATGGTTTGTGTAATAATTGCCTTCAGTTGTACAAACTGTTCTGTGCTGTGCAGGATGTGTTCCTGCTGGATTTGGTTTACAAATGTTCTGTGAGCTCTCCACCAGCTGCTCAGCAAGGCCATGGCTGGGGTTTGGCTGCAGCCCTGCCACCTTTCCTGGGGCACGGATCCTGGCCCAGCTCACAGCTCACAGCTCACAGCTCACACACATCAGGGAACAATGGCATAGTCACAAGGAGACATCACTTTACCCCCTGAGCTCTTGACCCAGCACTTCCCTTTTCTTTCCAGTTTTTCACAGCAAACAGAAACTAATCATGACTTATCAGCATTAGAGACATTACTGAACTCTCTGGAGCTGAGGCGGAGCCACAGTTCACAGAACAGATGAACATTACCTGCCCAAAGTGTGATTTAACTGTTTTTTGTTTAGTGTTTTTATTTTAAATCTAAATTGTTGCCTACTTCAACGAATGCTGTGATCCTCCCCACAGAGGGATTCATGTCACTGCATCCTCTGTCTAATATCTCATTATTTCTGAAGTGCAGTGGAAGATTTGGTTTGAATGCTTCTATGTTATTTTTTCAATGGCAGTTTTTTTGTTATTATAGACATAATTCTTAGTTCTCACAATGAATACAGAAAGGTGACAGACTGTCAGAATAATGCAGATTATGACTGATAGCATGTGATCCTAAGCTTGGATAGTATGATGCATAAATGCCTTGAAATGTATTTATATTTCCATATTCTTGTGACCAAGATTAGTCCACAAACTGTGAGTGAGAACAGCCTCAGCCTGCATGGTAAGAAAGGCCATTCAAAAATGGCTTTGGTATCTAATTATCTTATCTACATAACAGCGGCCAAGTTCTCCCATCTACTGTTAGAACTCTGTCATATGCTGCCCTGCTTGGATATTACCAGAGAAGCTGAATCCAGGCCAGGATTTAGTGGTCAGGTCCAGTTCAACATGGATCTTTCTCTAACAACAATTTAGTACTTTTTTTCTCACTACACTTTCTTTCAGACTTTTTTTTATTAAAATTAGATTGTTTTGGATGCAACCTAGCACAGTCAATTTTGTTGAGAGCAATAGCAAAGGCCAGTAAGAGTGCACTGATTACTTGGGATTACTCAAGAAGCTTTGTAAAAACTCCAGAACAATGAAAGGTTTTACCTGAACAAAATATTAGGGATCTGAGGGCAGATTATTATCTAAATTTTGTCTTCTGTTTGTTTGATTGAGTTTTTTTTCCTTTCCTCCCAGAATGGTCAACCTTACTACACCTGAAGATCAATTCTGGCTCCACCAAAGCAAGGAATGAAGGCTGCATCACCAAGGGGCTACCTGATGTTTGCATACCCCGAAAAACAGGCTTGCAAAGTGAGTCAGCTTTTTAAACAGCTCAGGAATCATGATGAGGTTAATGTCTGGTTTTGCTTAATTTATCCCCTTGCCTATCCATATTCATTTTGCACAGAATATGCAGACATATGATTTTTTTTAAAATAAAATTGAATTATTTTTTCACAGTGAAGAGATTTGTGTTGCCTTCTGCAAAATGTTCAGATATCCACTATAATCACAAGTATTCTCCTTGTTTTTTAGGGGATCATAATATTTTTACCAAGTAAGGCTTACATAGAATTAATTCATCCTATTGGTCCTATTTTTCTGACTGTAAAAACTTCGGGCAATTTCCCTTTCTAAATTTTCAGAGCAATGAGGGTGGTTTGTGTGCATCACTTAAATCTTCAGTGGAAGATGTGCACACCCAGCATTCACTGACAACCTTGAAGATGCCTGAAGGTTAAGGAGGGCCATGTGCAGATCCAGCCATATGCTACAAGTGGAAGGTGCTTCCCCACTCTGAACAAATGGGATTCTATCTGAAGTGTGATGGAAGTGATAAAATATCAATACAAAAGCCTTCAATTTTATACTAATTTGGTTTTTTGCAATGATTGGCAAAACCCTGAAATTCTTTCGTACTCCAGCTTAATCTCTCTCCACACTGCGGTGGTAACAGGAGAATATATTAGTATGATGTTTTACTAAGTTTCCATGCTTTAATATTCTAAAATAACTTTAAGTATTTTTTTGGCATGCAATTAACAGCATTCCAGAAAAATGAACAAAAATTAACACTGTGTTAATTCTGAAATCCACTCTGTAGTCTCAACAAACACCACTGTGTCAGTTGACTTTGAATACATGATTAATATTTTTGTTTCTAACGGCTTTGGGTTCTAAATTTTCTCTTACAAGATTTTTTTTCTTAAAAGGAGTTTTGCATTTTACAACATAACCTGCACTATTTTGGAAGTGATAGCAGTGATATGACTATATTTTACACCAGAAGACTCACAAGTAATTTAGGATAAATCTTGAAATTGTTGTATGTAGTTAATATTTAGTTTAAATATCAAATACATAGTATTTTGAACTTAATTTCATTGTAAAAATTAATTTCATTGTAAAACCTCAGATTTTGTTCTATAGGAAAAGTTTAGTTTTAGGAAGAAATGGTTTAGACTTCAATAAACTTAGATACTTGTTTAACTGCTTTGTGGTAAAAATTATCCATATTAGGGATTATATTTTGAAGATGATCCAAATGTGGTAACCAGAGTATTTACTTTCATATTTAAAGACCAGAGTGCATCCAACTGGACACTAATTTGAAGAATATCAGGCACTCTGAAATTTCTAGGTTGTTGCTAATATTTTTTAAACATATTTATCAAAAAGAAAAAAAAAGCCACAAATTATATTCAAAGTATTAAACCACCCCCAAAAACAGAAATAACAATGTTAAAGCAAAGGAAATTCTTACACTGACAGTTTTTTCCTGATGTGTAAATAGTATTGTCTATCCTTTTTTACATTTTACTTCAAAACAGTGGAAGTCCCTCAAATGTATGAAATTTGATTCTAATTTTCATATTAAAAAGTTGCAAAATAATTTCCATTAACTGGACTTATTGGTTGGTATAGTAACTTGTTTTCTGAATATTTTAGTTCATTTTTGTAGAAAGAAATAAGGTCATCTGATGTTTTTTCAGCAATACATTATAGCATTTGTTAATTTTTTAATATAACATATGGATTATATAACAAATAATAGATCAAATGGATTTGGTACTTAATATTTTATTCTAATTTTTTTTTTTGTTTTCTCAGTTCATACCCCTTGGAAACTCACTAGAGTTGGAGGGCTCACATCTTGGAAAATGTAAGTTTTAGAGACTTTAAGTCTTTTTTTAACAGGCTTCAGTTATTCTGAGCATGTCAGCTCTTGAATGCTGAAGTTAACTTGCACAGTTAAAGCAGTACACAAGAATCAGCTCAAGCTATGCAGAACCTTGCAAAGCTGATCTCTTTGAAATATGTCCAAATAGATATTCAAATCACTATTACAACATAAATCAGAAATGCTTTCCACATTTTACAGTGTACTTCATATGACAAGAACATTTCCTCTCAGTTATGATTCTTTTTCAAAGAGTAGAAATCTTCAACTTGATGGTACTTGATGGCAAAAGAATGTTCACTGAAGTGTGGCATAACGCCATGGCTTGTTCACATTCAAATTTAAAGTAATAAAAAATATGAAGGAGTGGAGGAAAGAGATCTATTTATCACACGAGTTTATCCACTAAAACAATTTCAACTTGTATGCCCAAATTTATTCATGATGTTAGTGCCATTGCAGCACAGGAGATTTTATCCCTGCTGCTTTTCTTCCATGGGTGTTGCTGTCAAAACTTCCCAGTCACCTTGGTTAATTCATTCCGTGGGCCAAAACTAATTATCCAAAGTTGCACACTGCCTGCAATGATGAAACTTTGGACAGTGTGCAGCTATGATGTCATAAGGAGCAGTCATTAATGTCAGAGTAGCTCACCTGGGGGCCTGAAGGCCCAAGCCAATGAGTCACATTCCCATATGAAAGGTATTGATTTAATCATTCTGATGGCAGGCCCGTCAGAAATGTAATTGTCCACTGGAAGTACAAACGTGTAAATGGACATCCCAGCAAAAGGCAGCAATCTTTCTAAGTAGCATTTTACATTTATTCAGATCATTCCACTTGTTTTCCTCCTCCTCGTGCCCCCAGCCCGAGTCTGTTATTGATATAAAGGTTGAAGCTCAGGCAGCTTAGCTGTTATGTGGAATGACCTTTACTTTTAATATTAATATATTATTGTAAAGTCTATGAGACTCATAAATGCAATTTTAGAATTCATATGAAATGCCATGTGCTGAACCTATTGCAACTTTTCCTCTAGTCCTGTGGCAGGTTGCAAACTATGCGAATTAATATGCATCATATTCTTTCCCCTTTATTTACTTAGAGAGGTTTGCAGAGCAACTTTATCAAGAGTAACATTATCAAGAGCTTTCCTGCAAGCTTCTTTATCATATTCACATCCGTGTCTGCTCGACACTTGTCACTGTCAATCAAATGGCAATAATACGCAGATGATTTGCTCATTTGGTTTAATAAAATCTCCCTGCTTATTTGCACTGCAGTCATTATGCCACATAATTGCTCCGCCGCCGAGGTGAAAGGCAGCCAGTTGCCTGGGGGATAAGAAGAGACTATTGCTATATGAAGGATTTGTTTCTTTGCCTCTGTCTCTCCCTAGTCACTCATATCCCTAAAATTAATATTGTATTTGAATCCAGTCCTGCTATTCTTATGCAGGCTAACATTGTTATTACTTATTATTTGGATGTGAAGTCATTTATTTTTAGTTTTGATGTCCAGGCTGTCAAGCTAAATTTCATTGTGTACTGCCACATACGATTTTTAACTGCCATTTAAACTTGATTCAAAATCCAAATCATGAAGAGAACACGTTCAAAGGAATGGTCTGACAGGAAGTATAGCTACAATTTTTATTTCCCAGGAAATCAAAGTATAGATCTTATTATTGTTCTGTGGTGGAGATACGTGCGGTTTTCATACCTCATAATCTTTTTTGTATTGGCTGGACATTGTGATTCAGAAACAGAAAAAGGGGGGCTATTTATGCATATGAGCAGCCCTTAGGGTGCAAAACAAAGGCATTCACTTCCAGAAATGATATAGCACAGAACTAGCTCAAATGACTGTTGTAAATTCCTGAATGATTTGTACTCCATTTTCCAGTAGATTCTACTATGACAGATGGTGGAAGTAAAAATGAGGAATCTATCCCTGTAACACAAACCTTGGCTCCTTCACTGCACAGTTAATAAATCAGTCACTGCCATGTGATAATAATTACCATCCCATACTTTTGGGGTGATTCCACCTCAGTGGCATACTCGTTAGGAGCCTAAAATACTTCATATTTAAATGTATTCCAAATAGCACAGGTGCTTAGTGTTTCTTTTAAGGAAAATTAAAAACTAGGTTAAAATTCCACATGAGAGACTATGTCTATGTTCAGCTTTCCTATTTTTATTCAAAGACCTGCACTGAGCTTAACTGGGACTCTGTTGGTAGGCCAGAGGAAGTGCTAATGCTTTAAAGCTGTTGAACTTGAGCATACATTTTTATTTGGATAAACTCAATCTAATAGTATTCAGATATAGAAAGAGAGAGTGATGAGTTGTAATATTAACACAGAGACAGTTAATGGGGACCCCATTAATTCACAGAAATCCCAAATAGGGGTAATAAGTCACCTCCAGCCTTTCTGGTAGGCCATTGCAGTTCATCCAGTCAATGTGATACTGAACTCAGTAGCAAGATTAAAAAAAGTATTATACTGTGAGATTTTCAAGCTCACTTTGTAGAAATCAAGAGATATAACTCCATTCAGTAGCTAAAGTGGTTAATCACTCTCACTATTAAAATATTTACTGAATGTCTTATTCGAAATTGGTTCTTGTAATGGCCTTCCACACTAGATTAAAGATATTTATCTCCCAGAATTTTTGCTCTTTTTTTGTTGTCTTGTAATTGAGTTCTTTCTCAGTAGTGTTTAGCAAAATTAATAGATCCCTTAACATATCCCTGGTCTCTCCACCAACTTTCTATGGGCATTTTGCTTTTCTCACAGGTAAGTAATGACATCAGTTATCTAAGCAGTGTTTTGTATAAAGTTAACCTCTTCCAGGGACAAGGAGGCATAGCTGTTGTAATGAGCGGTTAATATTGAGCTTTTTTAGTTCTGTTTTGGTTGGGGTTTTTTAATTATAAGAAAGGACTGTGGTTTTTTCTCACTTAGTACTTAGTTTGGATTTTTTGAGCATGTCTGTGAAGCAACTGTGATCATCCTTTAACTACATATCTTGAATATTATTTACCACTGTGAATGGATTAAACATTTTTATTATCCAAGTATGCTTGTAAATTATTTCTTAGGGAAAAATGTATTAGGTCTGTCACCAACCCATGATATAAAACATTCTAGGGTGCCAGTGTGTGCAGTGGAGTTCAGCTGGGCTGTGTGTTCAGACCCAGCCATGCCATCTGGGCTCTGGATATCAGAAGCACACTCCAGCTAGGTGCCACAGCATGGCTTGCCTAGGCTGCTTCTGCTTCATGAATGATCTTGCATGTTCCCCTTGTTCATTCCACATAGCAGTACAGATTTATCCTAACTCAGGACTCTGATTATCCTTCCTGAGTAACAAAATGTTCAGCAAAGGAAATTGATAAAAGCACCTACATTTCATCCAGGCAGTTAAACACCCATAGCTGGAGATTGAGTGAGCAGGAAAGGGAGAGTTTTTTCACCTAAGTTTGAGACAACTAAAGATTTTTTCAGCAGTCTGAATAGCTGTTACAGTTTACACAATATTTTTTTCTGTAGAAAACCATTTCTCATCCTGTCCTTTTCCATGATTTACCTTTGCTTTCATATTGTGTTCTGCCCCAAACAGCTGCTCACTGCAGACCCGCTGTTGCTGCTAATACACAGCGTCCTGTACAGCCAGGTCATGCAGCTGAGGTCTTGTGAAGGAGATCAAGTAGTGAACAGGTTGGTCTGAAAGGTTTTAGCATCTCTCCACCTTTGGAGATATTGAAACCACAGCTGGATGTGGTCCTCAGCAGTCTGCTCCAGAGGGCCCTGCTACTGAGCAAGGGGATTGGACCAGACAAGCTCCAGAGCACCATCCCAAACTCATCCTTTCTGTAATTCAAGGATGCAAAAGTGCTATATGGCTTGCAAAATCTTTTTATAGAAAGGGTATAAATATATAAAATTATCTGGTTTTATTGTTCGGGAGGAAATAATTTTACAGTGAGATCAAATTATTAATCTGCATTACCACATGTAAAAAACTTTACTCTGCCTTATCTCACTGAGTGTCTGCGGGGGGGAGTTTGTTCACTTGTTTCTGGGGTTTGGGGATTTTTTTGTTTGTGGAGTTTTTTGGGTTTGTTTTTGTTGTTGTTTTGTGTTGGGTATCTTTCTGGGGTTATTTTTTTGGTTTTTCTCTTTTTTTTTTCGTGAGGGGAGGTAAAAAATGCACATCTACTTAGCTAATTTTAGGCCATACTATAGCCACAGAAAACTTCAACAACATGCCCTAAAGATTGCCGTGAAAAAAAATCCCTATTTCAGATTAATCCCAAAAACACTCAGAGAGGAAGGAAGGAGAGTTTTCTTTTTGTGTCTTTATGGTGAGTTTTAATCCTTTCTAATATTAAAAATATCTTCATTTTAAATATGTTTATTTTGTCATGGTGACTGATTTGGCTCTACATATGTAATGAGTGCTAGGAAGAAATGCTGATTATTGTGTGGGTGATGGTTTTTCCACATGGAAGTATGTGGGGAAAACTGTTGTGTTGCTATTGTCTGGATGTTGGCTCATGTTCTCCTTTCTGTACACAACCCACTGGCTGCTCCTTTCCAATTCTTTTGCCATTTACAACAGGAAGTAGCAACAGTTTTAAAACAAAATGTTGCCTGTATTTTCTGTAGAAGTACCTTAGTTTCAGAAAAACTAGCATATTGAATTATGTATTGCAGTAGGAAAAATAATATTATTTTATCTAGGAATAGAGTGCTTGGCTTGGTGTGCAGCTGCCATAATCACTTAAGAAAGGTATTGATGTGTTTGAATTAGCACTCTGTGCATTTACATGCACAGACTTGTTCATCCACAAACATACACACAGAGGCTGTCATAAATTAAAGAAAACAGGGAATTTCTGTCCAGATCAAATACTCAAACCATACACCTGTGTTCAAAACTTGGTGAGCAGGATTTCAGAAGGACTGAAAAAATTTAATTTATAATTACGCAGTCTATCATTAAATAATGAAAATTAATTAAATTGTGACAGTAGTTCTTTGCTTGACTATTGAATAAGTCACTTGACATTTTTCAGCAATATTCTTGGCTTAAAATTTGAACCAATATATAAAATAACACAGAAAATACTACACTAGGGAACATTCTACCCAGGATTTTCATAAAAGAGAGAAATTTAATATTATACCCTAGTATTAATTAACATTAGATTTACTACCTGAAAGAAGGTATTTAAAATTCTGCAAAATGAGACGTTTATCTTTTTATAGTCTCTTTCTCATAATCTTCATTTTCCAAAGGCATTAAGGGACCTTCTGTTTGCAAAGTGGAAATTATTAAGGATAATTAAGATGAAAGTTTTATTTGACAGAAGAATTCTCATGATGTTTGGAAAGACTCAGTTTAAATCTAATCTCACTTCACACTGTTGCTTTTTAGAATGAAATGCTGTGTAATAAAACCACAAACAGCCAAGCCAGATTTCAGAACTGCAGAGACATTACTTAAAAAAGAAGAAAAATTAGACCTCCCAACCTCTTGTGGATTTAGTAATTGACAAATGTGTGGAAGATAAGATTGAATTAAATTATAGTTTTGAGGAAACAGATAGAACTGAATGGGAGATACAAAATTACACTAACTTGCAAAGAAAAGGTAGCAGATGGCATAGAAAAGGTACCAAAACTCAGGTAAAAAATAAACCCCTTGAAACAGACGGGGACAGAAATGTTCTATTGAAGATTTTTTTTTTGCCAGACTAAGTTCTTATTCATTGATGAAGTATCTTAACTGAAATCTTGTTGAAGTTAACAGGAATTTCGTTGATTTTTAAAATTGGTCTGTAATGTCCCTAAAACATTAATTTGTGACTAGTCAAACTGGTTGTGAATAGTCCAAACTGGGAGGCAGACTGTGGTGCAAACCACACCAAACCAAACTATGGTGCAGTAGAAGCCAACAGTAACCTTATTTGACTTGAAATTGCTTCCTACTGAGCAAATATTTGATTTTCCATCTACCAGTGTTCATTTTTCAGCTATAACTGGATAGCCAGATCCTGAGTCCAATTGCATTTCCAAGACAGTCAGTTTTCTGAGTCAGTGTTTTTGCTCCTCTCCTGCTCATTGAAGGGATCCACTTGCAGTGGAACCCAAATGTTACTCTGTTTTCCTGCACTGCCCAGCTTGTGTTGCCTAAAAATTTGAGAAAAAATCTGAGACATAAGCAGCTCCTATCTGCCTGTTTCCAGTGAAAGAATGACCCTACCACATTGACATCTGCCTCAGGTGCCAGGTGTGCAGCCTGTGGGAAGATGCTGTGCTGCTGGTCTTTTTTTCTCCCTGTGTGTTCAGTCTAGCTCTAGAAAAACCTAATGCAGTAAATGTTTTCTTTATATGCAACCTTCTAAACATATACTATCTACTACACTGTTCAGTTTTAGCCAGAAGTGTATAGACAGAATATAGAACTGGAAAAAAAAATTGTGTGTGAGGGAGAAGGGTGTTTCTGAGTTTCCATTCAGCTCTTTATGTTTGCCAAGGTAACTTCTCTGCTCCCAGTTATAAACTCTGAGTCAGTAGCATCAGCTACAGTTTCTGTTTGGAGAGGTGGAGGGAAGAGAAAGTGTCTTTCTCACAAGCTTTTCCTTTATTGGAATACTGAGGTCACCAAGGCTGGACTGCTGGAAATGGGCCCTGGATCACCGCGGGGTGGAGCAGCCCCAGAGACAGGATGTTATGGCAGGGGTTGGAAGTGTGGGCTATAAGGTGCTGCTCAGTGGCAGCCTTTTATTTGAGCCCAACATCATCTCTGCTTGGAACTTTATTAACTGAGCCACAACCCTTTTTAGCTGTTTGTAGCTGTTCCCCATTGAAAGTGAAAGCTTCCTTTGCATATTCACCCTCTCTCTCCCCAGTCTTTACTCTTCATATTCAGTTCTTTGATCAGTCATCCACTAAGTTTTTTAAATATTCAGCTTTTTAAAATTACCAACCACTTACATATCTGCTTAATATGTCACTTTACCAGGAAAGTAATAAGAAGATGAAAGGAGGAAAGTGACTTTTGTGTAGAAATATGGCTCAAGGTGTGAGTGGAGAAAAGAATAGTCCTACTTTATTATGTCTTATCATCTCTGAAATTATGTAGTTATTTTTCCGTCAACAAATTAACTGTGATTTTCCATCTGAAAATTATGAATTGGTTTTTGTCTGCCTTTCACTCATCATATCATACCATTACAGCAAGCACTGGAGTTCACAATGATATTGTGGAAACTGCTGATCAAAGCTTGTTTACATGGACTGTGTTCACTGATTTGCCAAAGTTGTCTCATACAGATGCACTTTAATAACTATTCTCTGCAAAACTGATTTTTCTAAAAGATTATTCATTCTGATTACTCTGTAATCTTAGTTATGCTTGAGAGTGTGGGGCTACATAAATTTTTGTTTAAAAGTTTGTTCTATATTATTATGATTCAAAATGTTCCATAAAAGGAAGATCCTGAGGAAAAAAACCCAAACTTATTCATCAAGAAATATTAATTACAGCTCTAAGTCTAGTTAGTCTGATTAACAACTTATAAAAAGCTCTCAGTGAATGGCTGTGAAAATTCTAAAAGGAGGAATTTAAATTAATCAGTAGACATTCAAAGGTATGAATTAAATATACAAGCTTTTACCTTCACAATGTCTCTATTATAAATAAGTTGTCTGGATATGTAGTTTTAAGATTAATTTTACATTTTAGCATTTACAAACAGTGTTTTTATGATTTTGATAGCTGAGGAACATCTTTTCAAAATGTGTGACTAACAAATTGTGTGTTTCTCAACCACCTATCTTTCCTGGGATGTTTAACCTAGAAGGAAATATTCCCGTAATTAGAAAACCAGTGCAATTGGGATCTAAGTCTTCCTTTGGGATTTATTCTGACATTATAAGCCTCTTGTCAGACTCAAGTGTTCAACTTCTTAAAAAAAATAGTGATAAAATAGTCCTTTCTCTCCTCACAATAGGAAATTACTTTCAAAATTATACTATACAGAACCAAAATTCACCTTAGAACTGCAATTCTCACCATTCAAATAAGAGCTATAAGGAAAGCAAATTCAAAGGAATAAAAGAGTACAGTAAGTCAGTTTTACAAATTTCATAGTTCTGAATTCTGCACAGTTGGACTCACAGTAACTGAGATTTCTAGTTCATAAATTAAGGAGTCTGAAATACATTCAGATTTAAATGTTTAATGTATTTTTTCCTCAGTGTGAGACATGTTGAAGAAAGTGTAGTTTGAAGTCTATGATCTGATCTTTAATTAGTTGTTGATAGGAGTTTCTGCTATTCAGGAACCATTAATACAGTCAATCTCATGTTGTGAAATACACTGACAGCCACACAAATACAGAAGTGTCTGAATATTATACACAAATGTATTCTTTTTATATTAAGTGAGTCTAGGAAGACAGGAGGCTTTCTACGGGGAATAGATAAATTTAATATTTTGTCCTTGTTATAATAGTTTGCTGCTGACTGAGCAGAGACCAACAGTAGGCCCTGTGATTCTAGCCTAAGAACTAAATGACAAATTTTGATGATGCAGTTAGTGCTGTTCCATCTTACCTCTTCCTCAGGGAAAACAGATACACAGTCAAAAGCATTTTTATATTGGTGCAGCTACAGCTGCATCCATTCTAGCAGTTCCATAGTAATAAAGAAAAGAAAATAGGAAAAATAAGTACATCATCTTGAATCAACACTACTAGTAAAAAGTTCCCATTTTTATGCTTGTTTTTAAGAAAGTAGAGAAATGCCACACTGTTAGGTGTAAAGCAGAAGAGGGCTTTGTGTTTGATTTGCTGTTAGTTTCCAATAGCATTCCTTTAAAAAAAATGAGCTTCTAATTAATGTTTTATTTCTTGCACTTTGTTAACTTAATTTTGAATCCAAACAGAGCAGTGTGTCAAAGCAGCTGAAGCCTCAGCACAGGTAGGAGGAATCTGAGTAGCATTTTCTGACAAGCCATGAAGGCCTGTCTGGGAATTCCCATTCACAGGCAATGAGTTTCAGGAAGGCCTTCCCAAATAAATGCCTCTCTGGCCTGTCCCTGGCATTGCCCTGGAAGGGTCAGAGCCGTGCAATAGCTCCAGCCTTACCAGCAGGTATCCATTCCAAATGGTTTGTTTAGTTACTGTTTGTACTGTTGTCCTTCTGAATGAGGGGAGAGCTGTGACCCGATGTCTTCCTTCTAATGGATAACCTGCACTGCAGTGCACTGTGAGTCACCTCCCTCCATCCCCTGCTTCAAAGATACATCTAAATTGAAAACACCCATTTTTAAATTCTTTATATATGCTTTTCAATATACTTTAGATATCTGATCATTTCTCTCTCCTTGTTTACTGAAAGGATATGTCTTGTTATTAGCAATTACGCAAATAGAGGCCAGTATGGAGAAATTTAAAACAATCTCTTTATGAAACAGCACACGATTTTCACCAAGGTAAAAAAGGAAACAAAAATCTAAACTCTTTACTTGGCTGCTTTTATTTTTACTTAGATTGCTTTATAAAGTGCTGACAGTATGTTCTTGTAGTATACAAATCACAAACAAATTGTGCTCGAATGTACAAAACAAAAAGATATTCAGTGCTTTAACTATTCTGTTTTTTACCTTTGAAAAAAAAAGAAAATGCCATGTTTCACCTTTACACTGTAGGAGGAAAAAGTCATGTTAATATCAGTAATTATCAAGTAAGGTTATGTCGGTTAGTGTGGTTATTAAAATTATTTTATCAGCCTCCCTACAGAACCACTGGGGACTTGAGCGGGAGGTGAGAGGAGCACTGAGCCTGATCATTTGTTTGTCCTGCAGCACACGCTGTGCTCCTGCCAAGGAGGTGTTTCTGTCCCTTTACCTGCCCAAGGATTGCCATGTGTGACTAGAGCAGCTGCAGGACACCATCTAGTGGTGCCGAGCCCGAGCTAATTACAGTTATTTTATCTTTCCTCCCCTCTTTCTAGCTCAGATTTCTTCTCAAAACCACAGCCACCACAAGGGGAAATTCTGGTCCGTTCTGAATTATCCAGAGTCTTCCCACACTGAACAGTTGAGCATCACATTGACCATGCTTTAAACGATACAGCCATAGCTTGGCAATTTTGGGGTTTGGATTATGAGCACGTATGGGATTGGGGTATAACATAGGTATTGTGGAAAAATTCCTTACAGTATTTAGAATTCTGGGTGAAACAGATACAGAGTATTTAAAAGTAGGGAAAAGGGTACCTAAAGGCTATTTAGGCATGCTCTAACCATACGACCTTTGCTACAGGTACCACCCATAGTGAAAGAAACCTTTCATAAGATAAATAATATACAAAAAGCATTCTAGGCCTGATTAATCTCTTATACTGGTCAAAAAACAAAGATTAATTAAGTATAATTATTTCACATTTGGTATGACTAGGAAGGGAATCTAAAAAACATTTAAGATAATTTATTAGACAAAGGCTTTTTCTTGGCAGAATATTATTCCTCTAGTTAGCAAAATAGGAAACTCTGGACTGTGGTGGGGTTTGGAAAATTAACAGTGTTCTGTTCAAAGGCCTGATAAAGTATTCCTCACAACCCTTCATACCAAAGTCAAAATGTTATTCCCACTGTAATATAGTTTTGCAACATCCTGAACAGGTACAGTCAACACCAAAATGGTGTTCAAGGCACAGAATTTTGCAGGATAAGATCTATGACATCTGCAAAGCATGTAAGTGAGGATTTCATTATCATCTTTCGTTCCTTAGCAAGGACAGCACCTGATACAGGCAAGACACTTTGAGGAATGGTTAGGTCTGAAAAGCCCCCCGATGGAAGTAACCACATAAAACAAGATCTCTGGGGAAACAACCTTCAAAAGAGTTGGTGGGAAGAGATTTAGAGCAGGAAAAAGAAAATAGATAGCAGGAAAGAGATTAAGAGAAAAAGGAGGTAACAAGTCACTGGTACTAGTGCATGTAGCAGTGGAAGGCAGATAATTTAGGATATGAGCCTAAAGGGAAGTTGTGCAGCACTTCAGTGGTGCGGGCAAAGAGCTTGCATTTGAAACACTGAAGAACAGGAAATTGCCAAAGGCTTTTAGAAACTTGAGACAGTGGTTTAGCCAGAAAAATAACATTATTAACTGACTGAAGAGTCTAAAGTGGCATTTTGAGGACAGGGGGATAGGAGAAGGTTACAATAATTGAGACAAAGTGGTAACCTTAGCATGGTATTTTTGCTTATAGCTTAGGAACAAAAATAAATCCACCCTACATGCATTGATTTTTAAAATTCTCTGTAATTTTTATCCTTGAGATAGCATGGATTTTGTTGTCACCTTCCAAACCTTGACAAATTACTTCAGTTTTTGTATAGCACTTTTATAATTGTTCTACTAGGCTCAGAAAAAGTCTAAATACAAATAAAAACAAACTCCTGAGGTTTGTTCTTTTTTTCCTCCTTTTCTTCAGCAAATTTTAGAGGCATATTTTGTATGTATATCTGTGTGCATATATTGTTAATATAAATTTACACTATATGTGTATGTACCTGCTGAGCAATAGTGTCAGAAGCCAGTATTGTTAATTTAAAGAGGAGGTTAAAAGTGTGCCAGCAAGTGTACTTTTGTGGCCAATAAGGGCAGGGGGATGCTGGGGTGCATTAGGAAGAGCATTGCCAGCAGTCAGGGGGTGATCCTGCCCCTCTGCTCAGCCCTGCTGAGGCACATCTGCAGTGCTCTGGGCAGCTCCGGGCTCCTCAGCACGAGAGTCATGGAGCTCCCGGAGCGGCCCCATCCAGCAAAGATCCAGCAAAGGGACTGGAGCATCCCTCTTACAAGGAAAGGCTGAGGCGGTCGGGGCTGTTCATCTTTGAGAGGAGATGGCTGAGAGGGACCCTGAGCCCTGTCTGTCCCCTGCCTGCAGTGAGGCCCTGCTCCTGGTGCCCAGCAATGGGACACGAGGAAGGGGCAGGAGCTGATGCCCAGCAAGTTCCACCTGGACAGGAGCAAGGATTTCTTTGCTGTGCAGTGCCCGAGCACTGAACAGACTGGCCAGGGGCTGAGGAGTCTCCCTCACTGGGGATAGTCCAGAACTGGCTGGACACAATCCTGGGCTCTGGGTAATTCTCCTCCTAAGGGAGGTTGGACCAGGTGTTCCCACTGTGTCCCTTCAAACCTGACCTATCCTGTGATTCTGTGACGAAATAAAAAAATAAAAAATAAAAAATCGAGTTGAAAGTGCTTTTAAAATGTCATTTTTAGTAGCCTGCGAAAAGGCGTGACGAAAGTCCATGACTGACTGCGTCACCGCTAGTAAGAGGTTGGAGCTCTTGGCTCATTCCGGCAGCGTTAGCTGCAAAATTTTCGAGAGGCTGAGTGGATACCTCCGGGCACACACACACACGGTGTTCATCGAGCTGCGGCGCTGTGCCACTGTTCTGCTGCCCCTGGCTGTCCGGTGCGGGAACGTGTCCCCGCCGCTGTCACGGACGGCACCGCCACAGCTCCGCCTGTCCTGCCCTTCCCCGGGCTCTCCCCGGCTATCGCTATCGCTATCGCCATCGCTATCGCTATCGCACGCCCTCAGCCCGGCCCGCCTCCCTCAGCGGCCCCGCCTGCCTGCGCTCGGATACAGGGCGGTGCCGGACGGCCCCAGGCCCCGCCCCGGGCGGCCTCTCGGCCCCGCCGACCAATGGCGTGCGTCCCCGCTCGCCCCACTGACCAATGAGAGATGCTCATTTTCTTAAGCTCCATCCCCGGCGCATTCAGCCAGCTGAGAGAGTGACAGGTGCACCCGCGCCATCACATTGGTCCGCCCTCCACGAGACGGACAGGTTCGAAGACCAATCGCCGTGCGCGGGCGGGGCCGCATGGCCGGGCCGGGTGGCCCCGCGCGGTGACGGAGCCGGCGCGGCCCCGGCGCGTCAGGGCCCGTCCCGAGCTGTGAGTGGCGGCTGCGGGCGCGCCGCCCGCGCTTCGGGGCGGAACCGGGAGCGGCGGGCGCCGATTGGCCGCGGGGGGCGGCCCGGATGTGCGGCCCGGGGGGCGGGCGGTAAATGGGGCTGTGCCGGGGGTAGCGGGAGCGGCGGCGGCGGCGGCGGCGACGGCGGCGGCGGGGCCTGGGCCGCGCGGCGGAACGGCGGAGCCTCGGTGGGTGAGCGAGAGGGGCCACAGCAGCCGGCCCTGCCCGGGCTGAGCCTCCCGGGCGGAACGGAGGCGGTGGACGCGGGGGTCCCTTCCCCGCGGCACCGGAGGGCGGCGGGGCCGTCGTGTCGCTGAGGGACTGCGCGGTGTCTGCTCCCGCGGGCCGTCACCTGCCGCCGGGCGGGCGCGGCCCGTGGGCGCTGTCGGAGCCGCCCCGCGCGGGGTGCGAGGGCCGCCGCGGGCTCGGGCAGCGCGGGGCGGCTGCCAGCGGGGCCCGGCGGCTCCCGGCCCTCTGTCCGTTGCTGCCCGCCCTGAGAACGGCTTCGCGCTGCGGCGCGGCTGAGGCGGGGCCCGCTCGGCCTCCGCAGGACTGCTCCTAACCTCCCCTGACCCCCGGCTGACAGGTCCCTCTGGAGCGCCCTGTGCCGGGGGGCTCGGCCGGCCGCCTCCCCATGTCCCTTAGGCTGCTGTATCTAAGAGCAGGTCTCGCTGGCGTGGATTTCAGTTTCCTAGAGGACTGAACTCGTAGCAGCAGGTGTTGGTATGGAACGTGTAACCCGCCTGTGGAAGAAGAGTTGGCGAACAGGCTCGGCTGGTCAGTGTTCCTGTTCACCGCCACCAGCGGCTCCCCTGTTGTCCGGCGGGTTAAGGTGTGGGTGAACGAGGGCCTTGGGTCCGAAGGAGGTCAGGAGTGGCTGTGCTGGGGAAAATAAGTTCTAGTGTGAACTGACAGCTATGTGTGCTGGACGAGTACGTAATACTGTGCATGCAACATGCGCTGTTTTCTGGTGCTCTGCTGAAGTAGCTCAGTTTGCTCTTAGGTGTAGGAGTAGTTCCCTTTGATTTGTTGATGTTTCCAGAAAATCTTTAGAAGAGTGCTCTGTTCCAGGCAGATAAAGTTTTCTTCACATTGCTTTAGTGTTGTGTTTGATCAAATAACTCTGTTGGTGAGAAGAGAAAAATATGACACATACTGTGACAGTGGGTAAAATGAGACGGTTTTTTGATGAGAATATGTACTGAAGAGAAGGAAAACGTGCAAAAGCAAAGAGCTTAGATGTTATGGTTTTGCCAGTGATGGCTTTGGTTTTTCTGAAGTCTTTTAGAGTGCTGATGGAGTCTCAGACAACTTTACACTTGCTCTGATTACTGGCGTATACCTGGAGAATGCGGACATGAAGTTACACCTGGCAGCAGGTGGCTTTTGGTCCTCGTGTGGTGCTGTGGATAAGTTACTGCCTTTTTTCCAAGAGGTCATATTTGAAGTAGTGTGTTCTAAGAAGTTTGTGTTTTGTCTTTGTTTAGCTGCTGTTTTACTAAAAGGAAAGCACTAGGGAAGAAGGTAGCTGTGGGAGGTGGACAGCTCAGGAGGGTTGCTGTTACTTGCTATTCTTAAATCAGTAGAATGTGATTCTGAGTGGCACACTCTCAAGCCTCTTCTGGATGAGGTACTATGAATGTTGACAGTGTGAGAGGAGAGAGAGGGGGATGGTTTTGAATGTTTTTATTCCCTCTCCATAAAATGAGGAGAGAGCATTGGATTATTTTGGGAAGCTGATGGTTTTAGTAGTTACAGCACTGGAAGATACCATAATGGTGAGTGCCTTGGGGTAGACACTGAGCCCTGTTGTAGGAGTGAATGCCTAAACTGCCTAGAAATCCCACTTAATGATATCAGGACTTGGCTCTCCCTTATCTGCTGCAGACACCGTGAGAAGTATAGGCAATCTAATTCAAACTTGCTGTTACTTGGTTATTGTTTTCAATACTGATTTTAATAATTTCTTTGATTAGTGATGGGTGGTAAATTGCAAGGTGAAGGTACTAGGGAGCATAAGCAGTTAGGGATAAGTTTCCTTTAGAGCTATGGTTTTCTACTTCCATGTTGCACAGGAGTGACTCTGATTAGAAATAAACTCTTAAAACACCTTGAAAGACCTTTAAATGACCCTCCTCTGGGAAACTTGTACTCTGAGGTTCTGAGTTCTCTACCGTAAATAGTATTTTAACAAGTGTGTGAGACTGGAGGCAGTTTAACAATAAAATTAGGATGATACTTTGTATGATATGGGATATATTTAGGCTGATACTATGTATGGCAAGCAACTGGATAAAAGACATCTCTGGAAGTTATTATTTAGCCTAACTAGAGCTAAAATGTTTTTATTTGCTCTTAATAGCATGTAAGTAGGCAAAGCTGGAAGTGTACTGAGATACATAGCTGCTTTATGAAAGGTGGATCTGGTGACTGAACTGCGTCAAACATCAGTTACCAAGAAGTACCATTACTTCTAGAAAAGTTCCCTGTTTCACTGGGAAAATAGGTTGGGCTGGTTTTTACCTCTTTGTGTCAGACCAGCTTTGTCCTGCTGACTCCTTTTCTCCTCTCGCTGGTTTTGGGATAATGCAGCTTGTATTACCTAGCATAAGAAACACCAGCCCAAAACAAACAAACTAATCCCTCCCCAATCCCATAATCACTCCAGATTCCAGCTAATTGTCTTCCAACCTGTACCTCAGCTTGCAGCACATTTCCCTGTTGTCAGAGCTGGAGCACTCAGGTGCTCTCTGTGTGTCAGTTCGTCCCCTCTCTGGTTACACCGGAGTTTCCTGGGGAAGTGTCTCGTACCTTCCTGTCTCACTTAGTCGGGCTGCTTTGATGGAAGGGCCTGTGGCACAGCCCTCTGGCATGACTCTGCTTTCCAGACAAGGGATGGGCAAAAGTGAAAACATCTTCTCCCTGCTCTCACAGGGCAGTAGCTGTGCTTTGACTTTCTCTCTTCAATGGCTCACACTGATGTGAAACTCTGGCTGCTGAAGAGGAAAAAAATACCTGGAGGAACCGGTTGTTTATTGAAATGTTTGCAATGATTTTGAGTGGGGAGATTAATTATTTTTCATCACTTTTCTGAAAGGTACTTGCATTTTTTTGAATGCTTGCCTACTGCATAGCCTAGAACGCTATGATTTGATATTCATGTTTCTTTAAATATTTAAGAATTCCTAGACTTTCTTTGGATAAATTGTCTGGGGTAGGTGTTTTGGTTTTGTGGGGTTTTTTTTCTTTCAATAAGATTGGTATTTATTTTAATTTTAGGAAGATTTTGGTAATAATGTTTCTATTTTCTCTATAAACTAATCAAACCAATGGTGAACAGATGCTGCCTTCCTTACGGTAGTAAAAATGTGGTGTTGACCACAATAAAAACTTGTGCCACTGGCTGTGTCTCTCCCACATCACATTAGCTTTCTTGATCCATGTTGTGCAACTTCCTATTTATAAAACCAAGTAAAGTGCCTCAGAACCTTAGGTGATGGAGAAAAAAATGAGAGGGTGAGATGAAGAAGGAAAATAGGAAAACTGGAGAGGAAAAAAAGTGAAAGTAATAGGCTGTGCCAGACAAGAAGTGCTATGGATCAGAGTTCTTGAACAAGCGATAGCAAGACTTAAAAAAAGAAAAAAGAGAGAAGAAAGCAAAGACATATACAGCAGATGACACTAAAACTCCAAATAGTGCTGAAGTCCTTGTTATTGGGCTGCTGATCTAAAGTGCACTAAGCCTTAGTGCTCATAATGAAACCACTAAATAAGCCACAGAGAAACTTCTGTGTTCCATGGCTTTGTCTATTCCTGGTGGTGTTCCAATGCCGATGAAAACAAAATGACACATAGATGATGCAAACTCAATGAAAGGATCATCTCTGTCACTGGGAATGACAGAGAATTTCTTAAACTGGGACACTTCAGAAATGTGCAAAGTCAACAGTGTCTGTGAGGGACAGGACTTAGCAGGGCCGTAGTTCTGTCTGGTGCTGGACTGAAGTGGGGAGGTGATAACTTCAATATTTGCATGTGTAGATGATCTTCCTAAACTGTACTGAGCCAAGAGGTGATTCTTTCTTCTCTTCTCAATGGCAAAATGAACATGGAGTGCAGAATATAGAGCCTTTTTCTAGCAGAAAGAAGGCAGAGATTCACCTGCAAAAATAGAGGTGTTATCCTTCTGGAGCATATAACTATTGTTGGTCTTACAATGGTATGTGAAGTTTTCTTCTGAAGTTACAGGAAGATAATGCTGACTGCAGAATTGGATCTGAATCCTGTTTATATGTTGAGTCCTGTTTATCTGTTAAATGCATGTTCATTCTGTGTACTTTTAGGTGATAAATCCAAAGGGCCTGAGGACACTCTGAAGACACCAAACAGTCGCAGCCCTTTATTTGGAATACACGTTATGAACCCTTTCTGGAGCATGTCTACAGGTTCTGTGCGCAAGGTATTTAATGAATGGATGCCAGCAAGTGTTGTCACGCTTGGGAGGGGTGGTAGCAGTGCTGGAACAAAACATCAGGTGATCTGCAAATAGTGTTTTACAGTGCATTTATCCTGAGGGTTGTGATCCCCTTCAGTAAAAGTGTAAACTAGCTTTGAGCTGTGTTAGCTGGAATGTGCCTGTGCACAGTCTGCTCCAGAACTGGCTGACTTTTTTTATCTGAAGCATCTTTAAAGAGGAAATGTGAAACAATTTTGTTCAAGTGGTGGAAACACTTTTTTATTAGGACATTTTAGTGTCTTATATAGAGCTTAGTCGTAGCATGTGCAATGAACTTTGACAAAACTATGTCTCCATAGTGCTCTTGCTACTTGAGGTTGTAGCAGTAATAAAAGCATGGGAGTTCTAGGGTGTTCAGTATTAGGGCAAATGATGTAACCTTGATCAGGAGGTATTGTTACTAGCCCAGGTCTTGGGTGCTTCAAAACACCAGAGCTTAAATCCTTGATTTAGTCACCACACGTAGCCTAAGCACAAGTCTGTAGCCTGCACATTTGTCTTGGCACTCTATAGAATGATTTTGGGGTCTGTGAGTAGTACAGTGTTTGTTGGCAATGGTTGGGTTTTTTCTTCCAAGAAAAGGCAGCAAAGGCCTAAAAAGGTTCCTACAGTAAAACTATTTAAACTTGATAAAACTGCCAAGTGGTGATTCTCTTACTGTGGGAGTGAGCTATAGGATCCTTTCCAAGTGGAGTGTTGATGTCTTAAGCACAGGCAGAAAGTGAAATACATAAAACTTTGTTTTTTCATCTGAGTTTTACTACACTACTTTTAAAGAGTCTTTGAAGTCTACAGTGTAAAGATGCTTGTCAGTAGAAATGATTTATCTTGATGCACTGTGTGCTAGAAATAGATTGACTTGTAAGCTGATGTTGTATACTGTCTGGTTTCATGTTCTAAATAAATGTAAGCCTCCTTAAGCATTTGTCCTAATCTGCAGATTTCCTATGCAGCATTGAATGCTTTTGTGCTTAGTTGAACAAAAATCTATTTAAAAATAAAATGCAAAGGGACACCCCTCCATGCCCTTCCTCACGCAAATAGATCACCAAGACATGTTTCATTGGCCTAACTTGTAATTACCGTAATTTGGTTTAAACCTGTGTTAAAATATCTTCATATGTTAAATGTGTCTGAAATATAGCCTGTGCTCTCATGGTTCTCCTTTGATTTGGCAGAGATCTGACACTGAAGAGAAAACATTGAGTGGAGAGCTTCGAACCAGTCCCCTGCGAGCCTCTGCAAAGAAACAGTTGCCTTCTATCCCAAAGAATGCAGTGCCAATAACCAAGCCTGCTTCACCTGCCACCTCCTCCCAGTCCACAAATGGAACACATGCTTCTTATGGGCCCTTTTATTTGGAGTACTCTCTACTTGCAGAATTGTAGGTTTTCACTTTTTTCATCTTTTTTTAGGTCACTGGGCTTATGCTTCAGTGGGGAAAAAACCCTGCAGGGGCCTAGGTCTTGCATGATGTCTCTGTTGTAGTCCTTGGAGGCAGTAAAACATTGTCTGCAGAGTTCTTTTACTGGAGCAGCAGTCTTGATCTCTTGAGACAGAAAGGGAGAAGAAAGATGAGCTTTTTAAGGGGTGTTTTTAGATGTCATTCTCTGAATTATGTTTCTTAATCTTGAAGTAAACACATTGTGAATTTAGGTGTCCTGACCGGTTTTCTTAATGGCTTTTTGGTCAAATACCAAATATTTGAAACAACCAATAAAATAGAAACAGGCAGATGTTGAGTGGGAAGATACTTATGAATATATGGTGCTATCTAACAGAGTTAGGGTGTGGGAGCTTCCTTCAGTTGTCACATGAAACACTTGAACACTGATACAGTTGATCAGGTGGATGTTGGGAAGTCTGTATTAATTTCTGTGATATTTAATGTGAAACTTATGAGGGAGGAGTTGCATTTCACCCAATCTAGTAATTTGTAGGCTGCTGTGGGAGCATAAAAATCTGTCCTCCAAACTTTCTAGTTATATAACTGGTTAATGCTACAAAGCTGAAGGGACTTCCTCTGTAATAGACATCCTGGATTCCCAAGTATGTAGTGCCTTTTGGAATGAAGTCCCTGGAGTCCTTATGCAACACTGAGTCTCAGTTCTTGTATTTAACTGTTAAATTGAAAGTGAGAACTCTCAAAACATTTTTCTCTTTTTCAAGGAATTGACTTTGACTTTTTAATTCAAGAAAGATGTTTTCCTTCGGAGTAAATATATTGGTACTATAATGCAGATTCATTATTGGGGAACTAATAACAAATACTAGGGAAATGGTAAGCAGAGAACTGTGTTAATAATCTGCTTTAGATTGTTGTTTATTTGTACAATCATGTAGAGTTCAGTTTAATGGACCCATATGCCAAGTAACTGGAAAACCTGTGAAGTTAATAATTTGGGTTTTTGGTTTGTTTTGGCCATTGCCAGTGTAATTTCAGCTTGATCTGCAGCATGGTGAACTACTTGTTTAAAACTGAGGCTGAAGTTTGGTCACATTCCAGCAGCAACTACAATTGACTGTGAATCTGTGTTCAGAATTACTTAACTGAATTTCCTTTTTTTTCCCTGACTTTGAAACTGGGGATTTAGTAGAAAATTGTAAATTTCTGTAGTGACATATGTTAAATGCATCTACTGAGGGAGGAGTTTTTCTGCTTTCTACTTAGTTTTATCAAGAGGAGTAGGGTTCTCTGCTAGTAAGTCTTTAAGTGGAGCAGTATGAAAAGCAGGAGGGAAGGAGTGTGATTTCACTCTATTTGTTACCTTCTGTGAGCAGCCTTGGGAACTGGGAGTGAGTTTGTGGCAGGAGGCTCTGTGGGCTGTGGGTGGTACATTCTGGTTTGCTGTGTCAGTGTGGTTGTGAGCTCTGAATGCTGACTCTGATTGCAGTACCTTGGTGGTGAAGCAGAAGTTGCCAGGTGTCTACGTGCAGCCCTCCTACCGATCAGCTTTAAGTAAGTTTAAACTTAACTTTTAGATTGTTTTATAGATGTCTGTTTTTAAATTCTTTCACTCAAGCCATCTTTCTCACTTGCAGTGTGGTTTGGTGTAATATTCATTAGACATGGGCTCTACCAGGATGGTGTGTTCAAGTTCACTGTCTATATTCCTGATAATTACCCAGATGGAGACTGCCCGGTAAGTGGTTGTCTTGGCTTTTTCTTCTTTCCTGATGGTGTAAGTATGGCTTTTTGTTAAAGCTGACACACCAATTAGCTTCCCTTTTCCTTGAACTCATTTTGTTCACTTGATTGGGCTCATTTGCCATGTCTTGTACACATTTGGAAACCACTGTGGAGGAATTACATTACTCTGAGTACTGAGACTGGTGTGGAGTAAACTTCCTGAGGCTGGATGCATTACAGTGTTAAGTAGTCAACTGGTTCTTTCCCTCCACTCTTGATTTGCTACTTCCTCAGCAGGAGCTTATAATTGAAGCCCTTAAAGAGGTATCAGAATTCTGAGTAGTGATGTAATGGAATGTAAAATCCAGACACCTGTGCTATGCTTGCTATAATACTGCAGGATGTCTTGATTATCTCTTCTAAATCATGTTGAAACAAGGAACTAAAAATTTGAAGAGAACATTGACATAAAGAGAGAAGGAGATATGTAGTATGGTGTTGTCTTCCATCTCTGCTTTTTCTTTTTCATGAAAATTTTCCAAGTTATTAGACCAACTTTAAAATAAAAAAATACTTTGTGGCAGTCAGGCTCTTCAGAGCAGCTTACCCTCTGGGCCACACTTCTTTAAGAGGAAGATTTGAGGGCAGGTGCACACAACTGCTGTGTTGGGTAGCTGCCCGCTTGGTGTCAAGTTTTATGTAAAGCTATCATCTTTAAAAGAACAGAACTGTGGGAAACAGTATCTTTTAAAGGTTAGACTTTAGTATCTCTCAGCCCAACAGCATTCTTTTGCTAGGAGAGGGCTTTAGAACCTTTCTCTTGAGACTCAGTTTATGTTTGGAAGACTGTGTGAGCACTGCAGGAAATGAGCTGTACAGAGCTGAAGACACCGAGGTGTCACAACACAGTTTACTTTTAAGTGTGTAGGGTAAAAAAAAAGTATTGATTGTAGCTCAGGTATGTAAAAAGCTTTCAGTCACAAATAGCTAAACCAGAAAAACTCCTTTAATCTGTTCTTATCTGATATTATTACCTGTGTTGGCACTAGTGCCTGTGCAGTTAACTGGATTAGTTTCCTGATTTGGTGATAGCATGTGAGAGAGGACAAGACCCTGCATGTTACACAGGTGTGTTAGTTCCAGTTTCACAGCTGGTAGCAATCACTTGCAGTTTTTTCTTTTAATACAGAAACAATGAATTAGTATTTGGAGCATTTTGACTGACCTTTGCCCAGTGTGTTGGCATTAGGATTGAAGTTGTAATAGTGATTTTTTTTTTTTTTTCTTTAACGCAGCGCTTGGTTTTTGACCTGCCTGTCTTCCACCCACTAGTGGACCCTGTATCTGGTGAACTGGATGTGAAAAGAGCATTTGCAAAATGGAGGTTAGTGCTGACACATTGATGGAGAATTGGAAAAGTTTGTTCCATTCTTCATTGTGCTTTGTTCTTTTTTAGGAGAAATCATAATCACATATGGCAAGTGTTAATGTACGCTCGCAGAGTCTTCTACAAGATTGATACAAGCAGTCCTCAGAACCCTGAGGCTGCAGTGCTGTGAGTATCTTCCCTGTGTGTGAGCAAGGCCTCTTAAGAGGTTTTGGCATAGGCTTGCAGAAATAAGAGATTTGTCAGATTCTATTGTGGTCTCTGCATGCAGACTTGGTTGTGTTAGGAACTCAAGTTGGGGGTTGCTAAGTCTGTGCTTCTAGAGCAAACTTGTGGCTCCTTGCAGTTACTTAACACTACTTACTTCTGTCTTGCAGGTATGAAAAAGATGTTCAGCTATTCAAAAGTAAAGTCGTAGACAGTGTCAAACTATGCAGTAGTCATTTATTTGATCAGCCCAAAATAGAGGACCCCTATGCAATTATGTGAGTATTCTGATGAAATTCACCCTGTACTTTTGAGAGCAAGTTTTGGTGTAGTTGCTGATGTCAGCCTTTCTCTGTCAGGCTAACTGACTTGCTTTTGTTTTAGAAAAAAATCTCAAAACAATAACCAAACAAACCTTAGAACAAGCAAAAAGCCTGAAGCACCCAACTCCCTCAGGCAGAAAGGCCCATGCATTAGTGGGTTTCTGGTTTTCCTGAGCTCAGTTTGCATGACTGTAGCTTTGGTCAGAGTTTTAAAATCCTTCTAAAGCTTGTCTGCATGGGGGATGGAGCAGTCAGCTTCATGGTGAATATGAGTGGTTTTTTGTGTCATATGTGCTGAATTTCCAGTTCTGAGAAATGAAAACCTAAGCATTTATTGTTGAAAAGACCCATGACAGTATGAATTTATTTCTTAACTGTATATTTTAATGCCAGTTATAATTTACTTAAAATTCAACAAACTAAACAAAGGGAAGTCATTGCTATCTGCTCTCTGTGCTGTAATTTGCAAACATGCCAAGTAAGAATTAACTGTTCTTTTCCCACAGCTTTTCTCCTTGGAATCCAGCTATACATGATGAAGCTAGAGAGAAGATGTTGACTCAGAAGGTATGTGCAAAGTTCATGTTTTCACTCTAGGAAGGGTTTATTGCCTGATACAGGAAGAAGGGTTCTCTGTGTACTAGAGAGACCTTTTCCCACCGCTCTTTTGGGTCAGCAGGAATGCTGGAGCTGCTGTGGTCTCCTAACGAAGCAGTTATGTCACTGCCCTAACTTCAGTGTGTTAAGCAATTAGTCACTTACCCAGAAAAGCTTTGTTAGTACAACTCTTGGCACACAGCAGATTTTTTTTTTGTTGTTGTTGTTGCTGTTTGTGGATGGAAGGGGTGAAGAGATTCACTGGCAGCCTGTTAGCTTGTCCTGCACATGGCTGTTACCATTTCTGCGTTACCTGACAGTCCCCAGCTTCTTCATTTTCTTCTGTGGAGAGATCTTTCATTACTGAATCAAAGCTGAAGCACTTTCTTCTTACAAAATTTCTGAGGCAGCACAAGTGGAGTCTCTTGCTCACTTCTCTAATGCTACTGATTTCTGATGAGACAACATCAGCTCACCAAAAGGTGCTGAGAGTTCCCTCCATCACAGAGTGCTCTTACTGACAGAGCAAGAACGCGTTGGCTCATAGAGCTTTCACCTGATGGTGATTTGGGATTTGGACTGTTCATGTTTTGTTTTTGTAATTACTGCTTTGCACTTGACAAGAGCTGGCACACAGCAATTCTGAGTCTGTGCTGAGTGGCCTGACAAGTCAATCCACTTGTAGTACAAAGGGATTCTGAAACAGTGGCTGCTGTCATAGCTGGACTGGCAAGGAAATGCACTCTGAATGTTTTGGTTACTGACTTGGCCTAAAGCTGTGTTATGGTTTGCTGGGGTTCTGTGTAATGAAAAATTATTTTTTTGGCAGTTTGAACTTGTCTTTCACACTGCAAGCTTTACCTCGTGTTCTTGGATGTTTTCTGGCATGAATGAGGTTTTTAAATGTACCTTAAAACAATACACTGCCTGAGCTCAGTGTGGCAGTGTTCCCAACTGCCAGAGCCACATTAGAGCCTTGGAACACACAGGAGAATATTTTGGCCAGATTGACTTCTCAGTGTTCTTACAAAACTTAATAAATACTTTCAGTACTTCTTTTTCTCGTAATTTTCTTTTTAATCCTTCACCTCCTTCTTATCCTTTAAATCAAAGAGAAATAATAGGTCTGAGTGCTTGAAATGGAAAGGGACTGATGTCCCAGAGACTGATAGCCAACAGTGGCCTTTCTTTTGTCCTTTTTTTCTTTGGAGGCGCTTGTTGATTTGCTTTTAGGTGAAAACAGACATCTTCAGTAACTATTGCATGCATGGTACTTAGTTGTTCCAGTGGTTTGTTGATGGAATGGCCCAAGGAGGATGGATGATGTGTCCCAAAATGTCAGTGTAACTGAGAACATTCCCTGTAAAAACAAGTTCTCGAATCTTCCTATAGCCCTGGATGCTTGTTTATTACCCCTGAATTCCTGTTCCTTGGGAAACAGCTAGGCCATTCAGGAAGGGCAGTGATGTCCCTGTTCCCTGCTGAGCACTTGGCTTTTCCAAGGTGTGGTTCCTGTGTGCAGCCTGAGAGAGATGGGAGAGGCAGTTGCCACTGCCAACTCATCCCTCTTGTTGCTGTTGTCCAACGTGTTGTGGCAGGTCTGTCACACACTGTCACCTTTGGCACAAAGCATGGGGAAGGCAGAAGTGCAGGGTCTTCTCCTGCTGCCTTGATTTACTTTGTCAAGTGAAAGACTTTCTGTGTTAGAACCAAGTTTGCTCATGCAATTGTCACTTTCTAGAGCTCAGCACACAATTCCAGGTTTGATGTAGTTGTTGTACACTTCCTGGTATTAAAATAGCTCTGCAAGCTCTTCTGCTGCTTCGGCCAGCTAGAGTGAATGTTTAATTTACTGATCTCTAACTACTTGGAATCTACAGATGCTCAAAAATGCTTTCTTCTTCAGTTTGAAGCCTTTTTTTTTTTTTTTTTGTCTTCCAAATTGCAGTAGTCAGTTCAAAATGTTTGTTGCAGTGTTGGGTAGCAGTTACTGTTCAAGCATTTAACTGTGACAAATGCCGAGGGAAGGGAAGGACAGGACCATCCTTGGAAAGCATTAGGGAGCTCCCCCATGTTTAGCAAAGGCATTAATTGCTGCTTTGGCACATTAATTTGGGTTCCCAACCACTTGTGGGGCGCAGTGCTCCTCCCCAGCACACCAGCATTGCCAGGCAGAACTACAGGTGGGTGCTGGGAGAGGGTTTGGGTTGACTCTTCTCTCTGTAGGGCCAAGGGATGTGGTGAAGGGCAGTGCAGTGGTGCTGGGCTGGGGCCTCCAGGTTAAAGGAGTATCCCAGAGTCTCTGTGGTGGGATAGGGCAGCTGTACCCGAGTTAGGTCCTTAAAACTCCCCTGTTGTCAGGGTGGTTCTGCAGATGCCACACACACTCCCAGAAATTAAACCAATGGCCATCTTACTATTCTCCTCTGAGGAGAGGAAATGGTGCAAGGCTCTTTTGTGCTTGTATTTGCTAAAGTTAAAATGGATAGAAGGGGAGTTGAGGGGGTTTGGGTATTGAAAAATTGTAACTTCAATTTTGTTCTCCCCAGAAGAAGCCAGAAGATCAGCACTGCAAAAGCATGCACGTCTCTGGCCTGTCCTGGGTGAAGCCTGGCTCTGTGCAGCCCTTCAGCAAAGAAGAGAAGACGATGCCCACTTAACTGTCCTGGACACTGGTGCACAAAACACTTTCTGGGGGTGGAGGGAATGTAACGGAGGGAGAAACAGCAAAGCAGCAGTTTCCTTCTTGACTACGGATTAGTAAAACCTGAATGGTAGCAGTGACTGCAGTAAACCTGTTCTATGGATTACTGACTCTTAATGTTTTACATATGCATTAGGTTTTAAAGGCTTGCCTGGAGTTTGGAAGTCTCTCTTGAACACTACAGTGCTTCTACCTAAAGACTGGCTAGGGTGGGTAATTCCTCAGGGCTCTGAAACGCCTGGAGGTTTTGGGCTGGTTTTTAAGCTTTTATTTTTTTCCCTCCAGGAACAGCAATTTTTTAAGAAGACTCTTAAATTACTGGCGGAAATATTAGTATTGGAAATACGATGCCAGAGTTAAGCTGTGTTCATGTAAACTAATATAGCAGAGTTAAACACTATATTTAATGGTTTTAAATACTTTTGGTTTCTATTGTAAATATGTTAGGATTTGAAATTGTAAATAGACGGTTCATTGACTCCATTTAGCACTTTCCAGAAGTAAAGCTGGGGATGATGTATGATGTATTATTGATTTGTAAATGGATACTGTCACTAAAGCGCACATTAGTCTGACAGGGTGAAAGCAGAATGTCAGGCTTGTTAGACTTTTTAGTACAGAAACACTAAAATTAAAGCTTTTAATGGTGGTCTCTTGAACTAATAAAATTAGAGGGTTTTAGATTCCCCGGGTGTCCAAGGGATTTCTTAGGATAGCTTGACTAATGTGTGTTAATAGTGACATCTTAAAATAAAAAGAATCCGTGCTCTAGTTTTTGTCCCTGTTAGTCTGTGCTGTGGACACTTGGTGAGGAGTGGGAGCACCTGGCTGCACAGGTACTTGTCTGCACAGGTGCTTGGGATGCTCATGGGGTGCCAGGAGCAGCTATGTACAGAAGAGACTCGTGTTCCACACACAGAAAAACCTCTTCAAAGCTCAAGTGAACTTGGGACAGACTTTTCCTAATGCCACAGCCTGGTGTGATGCCTTTTCTTGCCTCCCAGGAGTGTCCTATGAAAACCGGTAGTGTTAACCCCTTGGACCTGGGCTGCTTTTCCATTGACTCCCTTTGTACTACTGGCATTAGTGCCAACCAACTGCCTTGGAGCTTCAAAGCCTGAAGTGACTTGTGGTGTTTGAGGAGGGTGGGCAGTGATGGGGGGTTTGTGTTGAGTGTTTTTGTGTTTTGTTTTTATCTGACATGTTAAATTCACTTGTCATCTGCAAACTGTTCTCTTTGAGAACAATTCTTGGCTTCTGAGGAAATAGACAAAGAATTTCCCAGTAGTGTCATGCACTCAGTGACAGGAAAACCAGATGGCTTTGTGGCACTTGCCTGTGTCAGTGTTCTGAGTGGCATTAATGTCCCAATAGCCTCAGTATTCTGGACACCTGGCAGATTGTGAGGAATTGAAAGTGCCTCGGAATTGCCCTGTGCCTGATCAGATTTGCAGTAGAAGACAGGAATGGAGGAACTGATTTGAAGGTGAGTTTGTATTGCCTGGGAAAGTGCTGCTGTGTGCTTTTCAAGGAAAAGGATGTGGTTAAAGTTTCAGGGTGCATGTACTGGCCTGGAGTGTTGCCACTAAAATACTGTGAAATGAGTTCTCTTGCTGCTGTTGTCTTTTATTGGAAAGGCTGAAGCTGAAATTGAAATGCTTCAGATTTATCCTGGGCAAGGTTTTAGTTAAAGGACTTGTGGTGTGAAGCAGATGAAGGGCCTGGCCTTGTGCTGAGCACACAAACTGCTTGGGCAGGGGCAGGCCTGGAGCTAAAACAGACTCTGACAGCTCCTCTTTATTCAGTTTTATGATTATTCAGAAGCATCTGTTATCACTGACATGCACATTTCCTCAGCTTAGGTGAAGGTATAGAAGTTAAATCTCTTCTGATCTTTGGCCAGTCTTTAGTCTGTGCTGCCAGTGCTGCTGTTGGCCAGGCAGCACAGTTGGCCAGAGCCATGCCCAGCAGGAATGACAGGACAGTGATGTGGAAGTATGGTTACTGGAGTCAGTTTTGTTTTTCTCTGAGCTGTCACAGATCCCTGCAAGGCTGGTCACTAGGCTGGGTTGCCCCAAGTTAAATCCAGCTAACAGCAGTTCATTGAGAATAATTTTATTTATTTAGGGAATGTAGAATTATTTTGGGTTTAAAATAAATAATCGGAAAAATTATTCTTTTAATAGACTGGGAGAGGGGAGAGAATGCTGTCTATTTTTGTGATCAGATTTGTGTGTATTAAACGTTCCAGGAGTTCCAGGAGCAAGGCAGGTGAACAAGTACTGAAACAGTGCCATGGAAATCAAATTCTTTTCTCCTGGCTTGTGCTGGTTTTCCTAGAACAGGTACATAATTTGATGAAAGAGAAAGGTCTAGCCAATACTTTGATAAGGGGATGTTTCTGAATACTATCTTTGAAATTCTGAACACTCTAAAGAACATTTCCAAAGGATCTGTAAGTTACACCAGTGGAGTTTCCTGCTGAGGCTGCAGATGGATTCCAATCAAACTGTTCTAAGTCATGAAAGAAATGATTTGAAGCTGCTTCATTTTTCTTTCTTAATAGCAAGTTTACATTGCCTTTTTTTTTCCTTTGAGACACCTCTGTCGAAGTTGGGGTTTTGTGTTGGATATTTTTTAGCGTTTTCTTCAAAGTAGAAATTTTAACTTTTATCTTTATTATTATTGACAGGTGAGGATAACTTAACAATTTCTTTTCAGAAAGGGACAGGAACAGCAGTTGATGAAATAGTCTCAGGCCCCCTAGATAAAAAGGCAGGGGAAGAGCAGTGCATTCTTTGCTGTACAAATACAGCACTGGCTACTGGTGGTCAGAGCTGTTCTGAACTGCCTCAGAACATTTAGAAGAACGTCTTCCCTCAGTTGAAATGTGAGTATGCAGCACACAGGAAATTATTCTGCTGTCAGTGTGTGGGAGATCTTGTGTTAAAAGCTGCTGCAGGGCCAGCAGATTGTTCTGGAGCCCTCCTGGGCTGTGCATGGAGGCAGCCACCCTCTTCCTCCTCCTCTGCCAAGGGAGCAGCAGCTGGAGCTGGGGCATTCCCTGGCACAACCACAGTGACTAAACCAGGGCAGGAATAAATCCTTTCCTTTGTGGCGTGACTAAGATGTGATTATTTATTTATTTTTAAACCTTTAATTGCAGTGTGGGACTGAAGTCCTTGCTGCAGACTTTCAAGCTCTGCACGTACAATGCTTTTTCACACACAAACATGAAACTTTGAGTTTATAAAGTCTTTATTGAAAAATACAATTGCAGTATTTTCATACAAAGTGAAGTAAATGGACTATAGTAACAACAAGAATTGTCTGACACTTCCATAAATATTTTTACAGAAACATCTACACAACTTCTGGACTTCAGCTTTTTGTTACGCAGGTAAGAAAAAACGTTATTTTAATTTAGTTGAATTTACAGTGGAATTAAGTCTTAAATTTTCCTATTAGTCAGAAGGGCAGGAATGACTGAAAACAGGGCTTTTAGCTTCCTCAGAAAGCCTTCTAGAACCTGAGTGTGCCACATTTTACATGAGGAACACCCTCTCCCCAGCAGAGGACTGGCATCCTGTACTGTGGGAGAGGGTTGATGCTTTCCTAACAAGTCTGGTATTTTGGACCTATTTAAAATGAAAACAAGTGGTAAGTGTAATGTGCACCACCTGCTGATCCTGGTAGTAGGGGAGGGATTTCTCCCAGGCAGCCTGGTTTAGGCCTTTTACAAAAACAAAACACAAAAGCCACCTCCCAAGCCCTGTCCTTTAAACACAAACAAAATATCTAAGTATAGGTTTTAGGAGATGGGCACCACCTTCCTGCTACTGAGTGAGCAAGGCCTACAGTGCCTGACTATCAAGAAAAGCAAGAAGCATATAAAATTCCTTGAAAAAAGCACACATCCCTGGCTTCCTGCATTCACTGCTGTATATACATCGAGTTACAATCAATTCTTAATACCATTTGCTGACAAGAGGAGCAATGGGATGTCAGACTGAAATAAATACAAAAGTCAAATTGTTTCACTACAGAAAGGCAGCTGAAGTCGGCCTTTGCAAAAAATATTCACATTTAGAAAGTGCCATTGCAAATATACAGCAAAATTCATCTGCCTTAAACATGATGCTTCACAGCCCCACCCCAAGTGTCACCTTGGGAACAGGCGTTCACTTTGAAACATTGCACAGCTCAAACTGATCAACACAATCACCTCCCTTGGTACAGCAAAGGGCCACACACGCCATGATGCTTCTCAAAGGCATGTAGAACACCCTGAATATGGACAGAGTTCATCCATCCATCCAACTTCCCCTTGTCCCTTTGCAAGCAGGACAGGACTGTGTGAGAATGTTACTCCTAAGCTGTTAGTTTGTGAGGGGGTTAGTGAAGAATCCTGCCTGTGGGTACTTTGGTGCAGGGCTCTGTGCTGAGGCACCTGGACCTGCCTGGCCACAAGGGTGAAGCACTGACTAGAGCAAAGCAAAGCTGTAAATACCTGCTGCAAGGCCCACAGCTGTGTTCTCCAGGCAAGGCTGCAGAGGGGTCACTTGCCTTGTGAAGAGCTTAATTAAGCGGGGCCTGGGGTTGTGTTGGGGAGTCTGATGGATTGTCCTGTCCCCAGCACTGTGTCCCCTCATGGCCCAGCCCAGGAAGGGAGGGAGGAGCTGTGCAGGCTCAGTGAGACCCTCGGTCATTGGCTACGTCCTGGAGTCGTCTTAACAGAGCCGTGTGATTCTCCTGGCAGATTCGCTTGGCTGGGGCTTCAGTTCCATCTTCCAAGAGGATGCCCCTCTTCTTTGTGGGTGTTTCTCCAGTTCGAACCATACTGTTGATTTCCTTTAGCCTCTGGAGGGAGGAGAGGGCAGAAGGATTAGCTCTCACTATTTTGTGAGTGCCCAGTATGGTGTGAACTGGTGTTAGATGCATTGCAGTGGGACTGGACAAGTAGTGTTGTGGAAATCTGTTCTGTACTAAGCTATTTTCTTCATCACTATACTGGGTCTTTCCCTTACCAGAGTAAGTCTTAAGGGACTTTGTTGTGTGTCTGCATGCAGAGCTCAAAGGCCCATCCAGCCCTGCAGCTGTGGCAGCTGCACGGGCAGTTTGAGAAGCCTTAGGTGGTGATGTGTGTTGAACAAGGTAAACAAAATGTCGTGTTGTAGAGTCTGCTCTAATTTTACTACCAAAACCAAAAAACAGCTAAGGAATTAAAAAATCAAACTGAAACCCTTTGGTCTCACCTTCGAGGGGCTGCTGCTGAAGTAGTAGAATATTTTCTCTTGCGGAGAGAGGGCAGCCTCGTTTCTGTGTGGTGAGATGTACACGGGGTGGTGCTGGGAGAGCTGCACTCTGCGCGGGGAGCCGAGGCGCACAAACGGGTACGGCGAGAGCGGGGGGGACTCCGTCTGCTCAGAGACAACACAGACCCTCAGCACCTGCAGCCTGAGCTCAGGGCTCACTGCAGCAAGGCTTTTCCACACATTTCATAGCGCACAGATGTACTACAAGTCCAAGTTTTGGTCTGTTATTAGGCCTGATTAGTATTTTTTAATTTAAGGAAATTTCACTGCGTGGTCAGGAGATAAAGCTCTGGCTATTAGGGAAAAGCACAGAATGTGACTCACTGCATTTGAAGTGTACTTGAGGGCGAAGTCCTTGATCTGCTCGATGTAGATGTTGTTGTAGAACTGGATGAGGTCCCCTCGCTCCTCCTCCTCGCTGTCGCTGCTGGGGCCGCTGAGGCGCGGGGGCGTGGGGGGCGCGCTGGAGGGCTGGGGCACGGGCAGGGTGCTGCTGGAGCGCATCACCGGGCTGGAGTCACGGCTGCCTGCGGGGCGGGGCAGGGCTCAGGCACTGCGGGCAGCGCCCTGCACACACACACAGCCACACACAGCCACACACAGCCACACACAGCCACACACAGCCACACACAGCCACACACAGCCGCCCTCAAGGGCAAGGGGACCAGCAACCTGCTGCCACCAGCACTGATGCCCCTTCTGATCACTGAGTCTTATCCCTTACACAAAAACATTGTTGGTTTCTAACTTCTTATTGGATAAACTGCAAGGATTTGCTGTAGGAGCTGAGTTGCATGACAATATTAAAAAGTGCTGAAACTCCACTTTTCCAGCATCTGTGTTATACTTTCTTGTTGGCACCTGGCACCATTTAAAGTAAAAGTATGGTAGTCTTTTTGTCAGTAGGGGAAATACTTGGCTTAGCATTACTTCCTGCTAATTTAATGTGGGAAGTTGCAAAATATATGTATTTTTTTGCCTTCCCTCCCTCTGACATTAAATACTTATACCTATTGCTTTTACCATCATCTATTAAATTACCTTGAAAACTGCTGGTAGGAATACACAACATCACTTCTTCAGTTTCCTTTATAGAAGTTAATTCAAGGAAAATGCGTCAGTTCACATATCAAGGGAAGAATCCCCAGAGCTGTCAACTCTGCCAAAATCAAGGCTGTGGGTGGTGTTCCTATCACTGCAGACAGACAGTGCTACAAAAGAAACTGCTGCAGCTCTGTGGCTGTGATAAGAGTAACCGTGAACCTGGGCTAGCCCAGATTTCCTCAGTCTGCAAAGACTCCAAAGTTCTTTGGTGTGTGAGCTGAACTCCGCTCAGGCCAGCACAGCAAATTCCTCAGGTAAGTGCAAGTGGGGAGCGATTTGAAACTGTCAGAGTGGGTGCAATAAAAATTTTGAGTTAGAACAACTCTTAAATGTTATCAATGTACTCTTAATTGTGTCTATGTTTACCCAAGGAGGAACTGTTTGGGGTGAAACGACACAAAATCTTACTTAAGTTCACGCACACAGTTTTGGAAATGGAACAAAAGCCAAACACCTGGCATTTGGAGTCACTCACTTTTTTCTTTGCTCCTGTCTTTGCTCCTGTCTGTGGGTGAGTTCTGCTGGCTGCTGCTGTCACTGCTGCCTGAGTGGCGGCGGCGGCGGCCCTTGATGAGGACACTGCGATAGACCTGCAGGGACACAGCGGTGTGAGCAGTCACCCAGACAGGACATGTCTGCTGCCAGACCTTCACTGTGCTACCAAACTGCTTCCTGCAGGGCACAATACAGCCTCCTGAGAGGAGTAATAGCCCATGGCCACTGCCTCCTTATGTTTTAAGTAAAGAACATTTTCTATTTTAGGTACAGTTTAGCATAAAATACTTTCAGTAGAGCAGGATTTTGGATATGACCACTCTCTTTTGAGAATGGTTCATAGACTGCATCCCCCCTGGTATGAAATGCTGCTTTGCCAAGTGCTCTGTTCCCAAAATGGAATGAAGGCATTTAATAAACAAGATCCCACATGGTTAAACAGTGACTGTGCTCACGTGACTCTTGGCTTGCGGCTGTGTCCGGTAGCAGCGCATGATGTTCTGGAATGATCTGTCTTCGTTAGTAACCTAAAGGGGAGGGACAGAAAAGGTTCTGGTTTTCTGCAGGTTTTTGCATCTTTTGTCTTGGGCTGGTTCCGTGTGTTTGTTGGTTTGGGTTTTTTTGAGGAAGCATTATTGGGAATATTAAGGAGTTAATATTAATATTAAATAATAATATTGAAGGAATTTTTTGTTTGCTTTTTCTTTGTTCCCACTTTACCTTAGTCATGACATAGATGGCACACATCAGCAGCTGATCCAGGTGTCTGTCCATCATGATTTCAGGACAGTGCACCAAGGAATACTCAAAGCATGTCCAGATCTTTTTGCGCAGCTCATCAGACACATCGAGTTTGGCACAGAGGTCCCTCAGTCGAACACTGGCCAAGTGATACACCTGTGACATTGGACACTGTGCTCAGGGCAACAGCAACACTGCTCTTCTGACCCAGAAAAAGAGTACCTCAGACTTGCACACTTGTGCTAATGCTAAGACAAGAGAAGAATAACTAAATTAACTAAAACTAACTTTTTTGCTTACAAGGCACAGCCATTCTCAGTAGTAGTGTCAGTGCTAAGGAAACATTTGTTTGAAGCTTAAATTTTAAGCTGTCCTGAGCACAGAAAGGGCACTGCACTGCCTACAGCAATCCCTGTACTGAATAAAGCAGAAAGTCTCAAAAGTGAACTTTTGAGACTTCTCTTTCTCTGGAAGAGCCTTCAAGAAAAGGGACACCTTTGAGAACCTGCTGGCCAGGTACACAATCTATTTCCATGTCCTGATGTGCCACCACACTCCTTTTCTAGTGAGAAGTGGCCTCCAGGAGAAAACCACTCTTCAGGTGTGTATGAATAATTAAGGTAAAGATTAAATGTAATATGCCCTCATTATTATAGCCGGTAATTTTTAAAATTACTGCAGGTTTACCAAAATAAGAACTAAGCAAAGCAAACATAGATCAAGAAGTACCTTTCTGAAGAAGAGTGCAAGTGAGCCCATCTTGCGAGGCCTGGCAGCCGTGGCACTCAACTGCTGGCTCTGTCTCTGCTCTCCAGGGGAGATCTGCTGCACTGTTAACTGGCCTGGCAACTGCAGGGCTGCCCCAGCCATCTGAGGGTTGAGGGTGCCAGCCAGAGTCTGGGCACTCAGGGGCTGCATGGGCCCAGACACAGCCTGGGGCTGCGTGCCTACGTTTACTTGGACGGGGAAAAAAGTTATTCCTCCATTTTCATTGGCGATACCTGTAACGTAACAAAAAGAGCCTGAAGTAAGAGCAAGCTGTGTGCGGTTTTACGTTTTTAAAAATAATTCAGTACTTTTATTAGCTACTTATAACTAGATATTTAGTATATTATAAATGAAATTGTTAATCAAAATACTTTGGAAACTTCATAATGAAGTTAAGTCAGGTTTCCATACTAAAGCAGTTCCCCCTGGCTGTGTTTCAACACCCAGATGGAACAAGGCTGAATGGTTCTGCAGCAGCTTTTCCCTCACCTTGCACAGGTATCGTCACCGTCTGCCCGTTGTTGGCTGTCACAGTGGCCGTGGCCACTGTCACCAGGGTCTGTCCAGGCACAGGGGTCACAGACACGGCCTCAGGGCTCTGCACAGGCACCGTGCTCACCACGGGCTGTGGGGGCACCCTGACGGCCGGGCCCCCCTCGGGGCCACTGTCACTGTCAGCAAACAGGCGCCGCCGCGTGGGGTTGGCTGTGGGAGAGCTGTACCTGTCATACAGGCTGGCTGGAGGGGACGACAGGCCTGGGCAGGAGAAATACACACAGAGAGAGATTTAGCTCGTTTCATAATCCCTTCTTTTACAAATAGGTGATGGAAATCTAATGCAAACCAAAACATGTCATGCAAAGCTCCTCAGGAAAAAATCTTTAAAAACACAGATTGCTTTTAGAGATGACTTTATCTTCAATAATGTTCTGTCTAGTATTTTTCTAAGTTCATGTATTATATTTTATTTTTTCTAGTGGAAAAAGTTTGAGATGTCCCTTAATATATAGTGGAGCTTCTTTTCTAGTATAACAATAAAGCAAACCTATCAGAGTGGAAGCTGTGTGTGTGCATGTATAAATACTGCTTAGCACATACATACACCTGTGCTGTTCATATCCATCACCTGAGAACACCCCATCAAAGCAGCACTGCTCACACTGATTCAATGAATCGACCAGTCTTAGACCTCTGGTGCAACTCTGAGTTACAATACAAATACCTTTACTAATGTATTTGCAGCTAACTACATTGGCATTAAAGCAGCTTCCTCCCTTACATAATTTAATCTAAGTAAGCAATGTACAGCAAGTTCTGCTTTAAAAAAAATCTCACCTTTTCCCAGTCCTCCACTTTCAGCACGAACCTCGTTTATTCGCCGTGGCGTCAATGGTGAACCTACAGCACTGTTCCCAGCAGATCTCTCAAAGTTCTGAGGTGGCATTACCTAAAATATTTATCCTTTTATTGGGGTGTCTGTATCACATATTAACTACATAGCAAACTTTTAGAAGCTACTTCAATACAAATTTTGAACAGGAAAACTCTGGAAAAATAACAAGAAAAGTGACAAATTTACCCTAAGCCAAACAAAACCACTAGTGATTGTGGTGCACTGGAAGACACATATGAATACTGGGTGAAAATCATCTCTGCTGCTGTCTCTGTTGCAGATGTCTCCATAGAGATGACCCTGACCAGGCCAGGGCACACTGCATTTGATGCTTTCCCTGCACTGATGGGCTGGGCTGGTGGAACTTACTGGGACATGTAAGGCCTCTCCTTCAGGGTACAAAGTCCTGTGTGATTATGAAAGCTGTGTAGCTGAAAGCACAGACAAAGATGTGCTCACCTCTTCACAAGTAGGAACTTTGTTTTCATTCTCTCTGATCCTGTCCCAGAGCACAGATTCCCGTTTCCATGCCATACTTTCCAGGATCTGTTCCTCAATGTGGTTCAGGTGCTTTACCACTTCACGACAAAGGCCGTCCTCTGCTCTAATGAAAACCTCAATTACCTGTGCAGTGGACAATTATGATCAACATAAGGTACTTGTTTCATAGATTCCTTTTTAAACAAGGATCTAATTCCAGTACTTGATTTTCAAGGAGGAATAGACTATTAGAAATATGAAAGCTGCATTACTATGACTCAACCCTAGGTTGTCATACAGGTCAATGAGCACTCAGGACTTTGTAAGCATTTCTAGCTATCAAACACATTACCTTGTAAAAATGAAAAACTGGAATGTCAAATATTTCCGTGACAAATGGGAAGTTTCCAGGTGGGTTGTATGTAAAGGTAATGATCTCCAGGCAACACGCCAGCAGAGACCTGTGAAACACATCTTGCTCCAGTATTGCCTGCAAGAGTTGCAAATTTTAAAGCTTATTTTACAGTGTAACTATAGAACAATAAAACACTTTTATTGTCTCAACAGTAAGATTCTCAAGCTTACAAAAAGTGAAGCTATTTTTTAATGGACAGAACAGAGTTCAAAATGAGCCATCTTTGCTCATTAAAAATTTAATCTACCTCTGTGTTTGCAAACGCTATTTCTTGAACCTCTTTTCTTCCTTCCTAGATATTCAGATGTACTAACAGGGTTCTTCTCAGAGATTTACCCTCATTTTAAATAGCTGACAATTCTGCTCTACATTTACGTTCTTTTTTTGCAGGTCCAACTTTAAAAATGAGGTACCCTTTGATTAGTTTTCCTTACAGATAAGTCAGTGTCTCTCAGTCTCTTTCTCTCTTCCTCAATGACTGACTCCAACACCTTGTAGTAGAGCATCTCAGCACGACGAAAATGTTTACTAGCAACATCTGCAGGAAGTTTAAATAGAAGCAATATTGTAAAACACAATAAAAAAAGTATTATAGTCTTCATCTTCGGATACAGAAACACAACAGTAGTTTGTGTGGATTTCTGTGCTGCTGTGGGTACAATACTTTCAGGACTAAACTACGTCATTTCAAGGTAATGTAGGAATCCTTCTCCTCCACTGCCCTGACTTGTGAATGCAGAGCAGAATAATTTGCTACTGAACTCAGATTTTGGTGACATGGCCATGTAATAAGAACAATCCTTAACACTGCTATGATAAACACAATTCATATTCAGAAAAAGCACCTTCCACTGTGCAACAAAAAGCACTGAAGCAACAAAGCTGACAAGAACAAAGGAAGGCCTTGTTAAGAAACAAGGTCAAGAGCATCTTCCTTATATTCAATCCATCTTCAGGCACTTCAGATAACAAGACACTTGGCAAATCATGTTTTTGTGTTTATACTGGCAGGATTTTAATACCTGTACTAATCCATCCTCATATGTAAGCCAAAGTTGCTGTTGGGTTTTTAAAGACAACAGTTACTCACATTTTTCTCTACCAGCACAAAAATCCTTGCCATCACTAAGATTCTTATATTTGATAGAAAAAGTGGTACACTTCAAAGTCCTTTTAATTTCACTTCTCTAGTGCTGAAAGTATGATCAAATTCCAGTGATTCAAGCTAAGGCTGATTATAAAATTTTACACAGCATTGAAATTTGCTATGTCTTAAGAACACACCAAAAGGCAAAAGAAGTAGAAAAGATACTTGTGCTGAAGCACAACCTGTATGTCAGACTTAATTACAAGAGATGCATGTGTTTACAGGCATTTTATGGATAAGCAAAATGTTTCCCACCTTTGGAAAAATTACTGAATTCTCCTTCAGACTGAGTGCTCTGACAGTACACTTCGTGCATTTCTTTTACTCTGTTTGCAATGGATTGAGAAGGATCTCTGGAGCATGACCTGAAAATAAAACCTGAACATTTTCAATATATTATTCCTACTAAGATCAAAAAGACCCTATATTTTTTATATGTTGAAAACATAAAAAATGGAAATATACTGCACAGCAATACAAACAGACCCAAATGTGTGTGACTGCAAAAACAGTTTATCCACACGGAAAATAAAGGTCGGTTTGCATCTCCTAAAGTATGGAGTGAACTTCCTGGGTAGCGCCATTTGTTAAGCAAGAAGAAAACTCTTGAAAATTTTATACTGTCAAATTGTGGTTAGAGAAGCTCAGAACTGCTGGGTTTCAAATGGAGGATGTTCATCAGCCTCTAAGGACAGATGAGTCTAAATAAAGAGAACAGTCCTTTGAAATGTAAATGTCTCTCTGCATTCCATTTTACTCCAGTAGAAAAAGACTGGCTCATATTTTAAATTACACTGTTCAGCATTAATGTTTGCTATTAAAACTAGAATAGAAAATAGGATTATTTGGCTGAACACCAAATTTACCTGAGTATTTGCTCCAGATTTTCACTGGGGGCATTTTTCAGCCCTGCCAGCATCGTGTGCAGGCGGCTCAGGCTGTAGGTTGCTATGGAAACAGGTGTCACGTAGGGGTTGCTCTCTTTAATATACTTGCGGCCAGTGAGGGGGGTTGTGATCCTGAGTGATTTGGACTGAAATAAAAAATAACCACATAACCATATGCACTCTGTTACAAACTTTAATAAAGGTCATAACCTAGAAACATCAATCTGCAGAATTCTTACTCTGGATTATGGAAAAAAAAAAAGGCTCCTAATCAAGCAGCCCAAACCAGACCATGACTCAGGTAAGAGCCAGCAATGAAGAATTTGTCTGTGTCATTCAAATATTTTTATCGAATAGTTCTGTATAAACAGAGGGGATGTGACCTATGCTGAAATGCAGATGCTGGAATTGAAATGTGAAACAATTAGACCAATGTCGAAAATCCTCCCCATACCCCAGGATCCCTTCCAAGCCCAAGTAACAAAGGATGCTCTAGCTCATAGCAAAAGTGTACTGAGCCAGAGCATCCTTTCAGCAGGTTTAACCTTTAACATGAGAATTCCTTTTGATCAGCATTTTAATTTATTTGCATCAGATCAAGCCATCACATTAAAATAATGTAACATCAAGGATATCCCTTCAACTAGCACACAGCAGAATCAGTGCATCTTCTAATTACCTAACCACTCAGTAACTTCTTTTAACAAATACACACTTCACCATGAAGTCCAGCTCCCAATACTCTGCCCATTTTCTCCCCACACTCCAAAGCGTGTTTTATTTCTGTCTCCATAGGCAGCCAAGGAGGGTGGCATCTAAAAATAGCAACACAGACCATGCCATATTCACCTTGTCAAAATGCTGCTGCAAATTATGCTTCACTTGAACCCTTTCAGCTGTTTCCATTCCTGAAGGTGTGTTCAAGCACCTCGTGAGAGTTCCAATCTCTTCATCCGCATCCTCGCCAAGAAATATTCGCTCATCGAGATTTCCCACTGACAGAACATACTCCTCATAGGCCTTGTTAATGGCTTTGCTGCAGCAGAAAGGCAAGACAGACAAACCCTCTTTATTTCGACTGCTTTGTTCACCTGCTCACACTCTGAACACAGTTTTGGCCTGGGGGAAGTCTGCTTCAAATTTCTTTTGACCATCAGTGAAGCATTGAAGCTCCTTTAAGATCTACAGTAGCTTAAACATGACAGTGGCAAGGACATTATTTTCCCTGTGTATCTGATGCCCTGTCATTTATCCAGTTGCAGGAAGAACACAGTAAAATACTGAGAACTCCTATTTCCTGGAAACTCCTCAAAATTTACATAGCATCATGTCATAAACTACACTGAACAATTTTTATATCATTAAAAGAAAGTAAGTCCTACCCTTAAACATTTCTAAACACCACCAAACTAATTTTTTCCCCTCCCATTTCCTACTCAATGTGCTCCCACAGCTTTTTCATAACTCTGAGTTACACACATATTAAAAAAAAAATCCAGAAAAGAGAAACGTAAGAATAAAAGCAGACATCAGGTAGCAGCACCCTGAAGCACCACTCCTCTTCCAAGCAGCCCTCAGCCCCCAGCAGCGGCAGGAAGAGGCAGGCAGGGCTGGATGGCCATCACTGAACACACGAGGCATGGCTGCTACCAGTGCTCAGATCAGGTAACAAGTGCAGCTGGGCCACAGAGGGACACTCCTGCAGACCAAACCACTAACAGGGACTTACACGCTATCTCCAAAGTTCCCAGGGTCTAGAAATCCCGTCAGATTTTCATCTTTTCCTTTTAAAAGCTGAAAGACATTTAAGAACAAAAGATGGGCATTTCATTTCTTATGAAGCTTTTGAAGGTAACAAGGAGAGATTTTTCTACATTACAAATTTACTGACCAACCTTTTTGTCAAAAAGCTTTCGAATATATGGCTTCCAAAAATGTTCCTTTATACCTTTTGCTTCTAAAACTAATCCATAATGTAAAGAACACAGTTTTTCAATGATGCAGGGAGGATCAGATGAGACTTTATAATCCTTACTGTGGAAGTCTTCAGGTAGACCTACAATTCAGAATATTGTATGATTTAATTCTGCAAATCCATATCCTGCTTTCTTATTAAACTTAAATTCTATGCTGTGTAGTCAAGGTAGTATGAAATTAAAACTAATTAGCAAACTAATTAGTTCCCGTGAAAGAACTACTAATTATGTAATACCCACTCAACTGAGTAATGCTATCAAAAGCAAATTCTGAGTTAGAGATTTAAAAACATTAGTTACTGAGTGATAAAAATTACATATATCAATTCTAATAGGAAAAAAATCAAACACTGGTGAACTACAATATTTATTTGAGATAATGGTCCTAGGTCACATCTGAAGCACAAGTGAAGGCCAACCCTGTATAGCACTGAAAATGAAGTGCAAGCCTGGGAAGAGTTACATCAGAAATTCAATGGCAACTTCTCATGATTCATTTGAATTTGTGGTTATCAAGTCAACTTACACTTCCATTCTCTTCAGACAGAGAACAGCAGCCATCCAGAAATGAGAGAGAAACAAATCTCCTATTTGAGCCCTGGGTCTTTCCAAACTGCTCCATCACAAAACACACCAGTCTCACTGTGTCCAGTGATGGCTGTGTCATTATGCACTTCTTCACTGACATTAAACCCTTATTAACTCAAAGTATTACTCTGGAACTTCCTTCAAGGGTATTTCCACAGTACATTAAATTCTTGACCAAATGTATTATTGACCAAATTCACTAGTCTGTTATTACATACTACATTAATAGGAATGGAACTGCATAGTCAGATACAGAAAACATTAATTCTCATGTATTTCAAATCAACTTCTTCTTTTCAACATACCCTTAAAATGAGGATTCAGGAGCTCTTTACGGTTGGGACACTGCAGAGCATTTCCATACACGAGATCCAAAGCACATAACAAGAGATGGTAGGAATTGACCAAGTCATCACTGATCATAGGAAAATTTCCTGCAATATTAGAAAGACATAAAACATAAAATAAGCAAGGACTTAAGAATTTTTTAACCAAGAGACCGTTGATGTTTGTATTACAATCAATAATGGGATCTTGGAAACACTTTGTGTGACTGTAAGTACCTGGTTAGCAACACAGGCAGTAAAGCAGACTCACAATAACATTTAACAAATATAAAAGTAAAATGTTTTTTCAGAAACAACTACAATTGTGAAAGAACTCAAATATATTGCACTGTTCTGAAATCAAACCTTACCAAAATGCTGATAAATAAGCTGTTGCTGCTCCCTCATTCACAGTAATCTCATTAAGCAGTGCATAAATAACTTGAAGCAGCACAAACTGCATAATGCAAACTGCCCCAAGGAAGAAAAATGTGCTTCTGTAACTGTGGCAGCAGCAGCCCCACTGCCTGGCAGAGTCACGTCCTTCACTGCATTCCCACTGCACCTGCCTGAAGCAAATTCTGCTCTGAAGGCCAAAGAGGGGAGAATGGGTTCTGAGACTCAACTTCTCCCCTTCTCCCCAACTCTGCATTGCTGGAAACAGCTGCAAATAACTTTACCTTTGGCAAGGCTACACCCAGGTTTTTCAGATGGTCTAGAAACTGCTCCCTTCTTCAGCCCCTGCCCCTCACTCCCAGAATAAACCTGTCCTTAATTCAAATTTGCTTTTTTAACAATCTGTTTTCTTGAAAAAAAAAAAAAATTGCTGGGGGCATACTCATTAGAAACAGTAACAAATATAACTATATTTCTCTTGTGCTTTACAGAAGAGCTACAATGTGCCTACCTCTGACCTGGTTTATTAAGTATTTTTTATCTCTCATCTTCCTGCAGAAAAAAAGTCCTTGTAACCTCTTCACTCTTTTAACACCTTTCACAAAGATTACAATCAGAGTTGTGTCTTACTCTTTACTGAGCTCATTGATGTTTATGATATCCCTCTAAAGGAGTGGCCATAGCTAGAAAGAGTTTGGTAAAATAAATTATACTATTAACTAATAACATAAATCACAATTCTGTTACTTTTTATGCACAACATAATGTTTCTATTACTCCTTAAATACTAATAACTCTTCTAGTCTTTCCAGCCTCCCTTTTTTCTCAGGGAAGCTTCAAATCACTTAGCTTAGCCCACACTGAAATGGGTATATGATTAGAGAATTTTTCTCAGTTATGCTGTTATTTTTTTTTACCAGTAACATACTAGTTTTTCAAATTTATGCTATTTTTCTGGTTCCATGTTTGTTAGAAGAAAAATAATTTCAATGCAGATAATTTTAACTATTCAAAATAATGAACTCTAGATGAAATTTTAACTTCACCCACTTATCAATTATTTCCAAATCCTTAAAGGTTCACAGCAAAGCAATGAAAATCTCAAATACTATAAGCAAACCTTTAATCAATAAAATCCTCAAACTGTCATAACACAGGTTCAGTTCCACAACCATGACAACTACCACAGCAATCCTCACTGTCAGCACAAAAATAAATACAATTTCACAGTAGCAGTAGTCCCATAGAAATCTTTTGTTGCTGACATTTCAAACTAGGCTCCCTTTCACAACCTCATACCGAATAATTAAAAACCAGAGATTTTTTTTTCCCCCATCAATTTTAAAGAAAGAAACAGAAGAGTTTGGAGAGCAATTCTTACAAGCAGCATGCTGAAGCAGTCCCCCTGAACAAGGGGCTCCCTTAGTGTGCAGTGCATCAACAGAAGGCAATGGGCTGCAGGAGCAGACAAGCCTGGGCCTGCCACTGATGTGTGGTTGCTGTGATAAGGATTTACTGCCCAGCCCCAAACCATACAGCACAAAACCTCACACCAACACCTAATGCCCTAATAGTCAACACTCAGTTTCCATTTTTGTGCTGCCACACTTTAATAACCATTTAGTAACTTTACAGCTTCTGTGCACTGTATTTTTCTTTCCTTTTCCTTGTAAAATTCAATCAGCTATGTTATCAACATGGTATTCCACACAGGGTAAGTTACCATACCTGAAACTGCCTGTAATTAACATGTAGTTGTAATTAACTTGAAACTGATGATGCAGTTACTCAAACATATCAGTCAATAACTTAGCAACAGGAAGACCCATGAAGGCCCCTCTGCACCTTGTCAACCACCCAAAAAGAAAAACCTGTGATTTTCCAGACTGACCTACTCATCGATTCAGGTGCCTGCCTGTGCTAAGGAAGTGAAGTCTTGACTGACTGGAAATAAGTGCAGCACTATCTCTGCTCTGGGCACAAGGGTTGAAATCATTCTGTGTTTCAGGCTGAAAGCACTATACTTGTTTAGCCAAGACTTCTCTTGCCCACTAAGGTGGAATTTACAGCCTTAAAAAAAGGTATTTTCCTCACAGGATGGAGTGCTCAGTGCAGCACCGTGGCCCAGCACACCCTTCCTGACCTTGGTGCAGGGATGTGGTGCTGAGGGTCCAGCACTGCCGCCAGGAACCCTCTGCAGTGTGGCACAGTGCAGAAAGAAAGGCTTTGCAAACAAAGCTCTGTGCTGAACAAAATTAGTGCCAGGCCATTCACTATTGCCACAGCCTACTCTGCCCTAGCCTCAAAATCATCCAGTTAAGGAAATCACAGCACACTGTGGGAATCTTAACACTGATTCACTTTTAAATTTGAAAAAACACATCCCACCACACACTCCCAAACCAAAACAAAATTCCTTTTATCCCTTTCCTTGAAGAAATTAAAATACTGGTTTTCTTCTAATAGATGTTATATTATGAAAAAAACCCAAGTTACTGGACATCATCAGTGGATCTGAACCTACAATGATGCTCTCTCCACATGGAATATCAATCCTGTCTTTACTTTCCCCAAAGCACAACCTTACTTATACATCACTCACAGTGAACACTCATCACAGCAGGACTTGAAACAAGGCCCAGCCATGTGGAAACTCTTTAAGACACAGATTTGAACAGGAAATATTTTAGACTATACATGTTATGACTGAACAACTGAAGCCTAAAATGAGGATTTAATCCTGTTCTTTCCTTTTTCTCGCAACAGTCAGTATTAAGAAAAAGATCTGAAATTCTCTACTGTTCTTATGAGCTTTAAGGCTACTCTTACAATAAAGGTTATATGTACACTGCACCTATTGGGTGTTTTAAGGACTGATATAAAATAATGACTAATAAAACTATGTCTGCTGTATTTAATCCCTCTGAGATCCCTTACCTTTTGCATGAACAAACAGCACCCAACAAAACTGGAAAACTTCGGTCACAGTACATGGTTGTCGCCTTTTGGAGGAAAATACAGCAAGAAAACAATAAGCTCAATAAATCAAAACTGATAAATCATCATACAAGAGTCACTAATTCAAAGAGAAAACTAAGCTTTACTACAGTGTGGCCAAAATATTACACCCTTCCCACAAAACCCTGACTAAAGGAAATACATACAGAAAGATGCACAAAACCTAGAAGAGGTTTAGTGTAGGCACAGTCTCAGCCTGCAAGTTCAAATCCACAGCACTCCAAATAATAAAGGATAACAAAGAAACAAAGTTTCTACTATAAAGTAAAATACTCACAAGATCTGCAGCTATGAGAAATCCACGGGAGTTACTGGGCAATACTGTGAGTTATTAAAGTCATGCAGATCATAAAAGGATCAAATTCTTCCTGTCTTTCCCATCTTTGCAACACCAGTGCTTCCCTTGCCTACCGCCTGACTGAAATCTCTCCCCTCTCCCCCATCCCCCAAATCATCATAAACTCAGCAGGTTTGGGATTTCCTGCCCCTGTCAGATCTGAAACTGAAAAAGAGATTAAAAATTTACTGTAAGCAAGGACAAACCAACTCTGATATTATAAACAACAACTATGAAAATACAGTCAAAACACAACTAAAACAACCATGAGACTTCATTATATTTTCACTGAAGTTAATGCTCTAAAATCAGTCTGGAAGTAACAGAAACACACCTCTGTTTTCTTCCTCTCTGTTGACGAGGTTGATCTTCTTGAGGATACCTGAAAATGTCCTGAAAAATGGGCTCATACTTCTTAAAAATGACTGCAGAAACAGTGAAGTTCCTCTCCAATCTCTCTGTTCGCTCTCTGAACTGGGATGGCAGATTTGCCATGTCTTCCCACTTCTTCATCTTGTTAAAAAACTCGATCAAGCTGGAAATACCAAATGGGTGAGATCAGAAAGTCCCTTTGTTTTTCCTGCAGAAATAAACTCTACATTTTCAACAAAAGTGCAATTTCTACTGCCCAAACTGCTGATGAAATGGTGCACTGCAAACGTGACAACGAACTAAGAGCCAGTCCTTCACCCATAAACGTGAATGAGCTCAGACAGCTCGTGAAATATTTTTAGATCCTGGACTGATAACCATGTTAACTATGTACTCACAGGTCTGGCATCTTCTCACAAAGACAAAATCAACTCAGACAGTTAGATTATTCTGAAATCAGACTTGCCTCGTTTTTCTGAATAATTTATTAATTTAAATAAAACAACCTGTGAGATCTACAATGCTAAGAATATTCTACAAAGTATGAAAAGCCTCTAAAGTTTTAGTAAATTGCACTTTGCAAATTTGGCTTTAATTCCTTTTCTGCTTCTTTATCCACACCTTCTTTTTCAGTGTTATTAGTCTTGATAGCCCAGATAACAGAAACAATTTATCAACATTCAATTCTCTGAATTTCTGATTTGGAAAACAAAAGCTTATAGAGAAATGCTTTTGCATTCTTTAAAACAACAGCAATGCTTCAACAATAGAGAAAATAGGACAAAAAGTAGACAAAAACTTTTTTTTTTTTTGTGACTATCTATGGAATTTTTAGAAAACAATGAGATTGGTAATAAATAAAGTCAATTGTTTCAGAAGCTTTTCTTTTTTACTTAATGGAAATAAAGTTTGACACAAATTTGTTCATCAAATTCTGGCCTCATTTAGTGACTTTAGCAAGAACATGTGATGAAAAGTGAAGTTTTCTTATGAAAAAATGGAGATAAATCTTGTGAATGTTTTCCCAGTGAACTACACATGGTTTGTCATGTGAGAAGTTCACACTTTGCACACCCCAAAAATTGACTGTTCCTCAGTGACTAGCTTCTTTCTCCTTTGAGTAAAGGAAGACAATCTCTTATTTTGAAAACCAGTATTTTTACAAACAGTACTGAGCCAAAGGAGCTGCCCTACTTCTGTAGCAGTGAGCTGCAACACAAACATTCCAGGGATATAAACTCAATCTTCAAAAGCAGGAAACAAGAAACACATTTAGCTTTCATTCTCTATTTCCAATTTCACAAGGTGATGAGCACTCCTTGGGATGTTTTAAGCCTAAAAATCAGCAAGAATAAAAGTTACCTTTGGTCTGAACAGCGCAGGATTCTGGTTAAGGATACGTAATTTCCTTCCGCTGTTCCTCTGCTCACAGTTGGAATTGCCTTCCTGCAAGCCACGTACAAGGCACAAGCCAGCCAATGCATGTCATTTCCCTGTGAATCAAAACATCAGGCATCTAAAAAACTTCACTGAAAAGAAAAACATGCTTTTTTTCAGCTACTCCAACATCGGGGAAAAGCACTGAACAGCTGAAGTTCCACCAGTGAGAAAGTTTATTCTCCTGTTTTAAACTTTTGTTGTGATTTGGGTTTTTAACTGCAGCAAAACAGGTGCTAAATAGACACTGAACTACATCAAAACTAACCTTACTAGTTACCATCATAAATTTTACATTTGACTCAAAGTGTGAAATATATTTTCAGTATATGAAATTACATTTTGAGTGTTGTTATTCTTCTACAGCATTTTGTACTTCTTGGATTAAAAACAAAAAGGAAAAAGAAAAATGCTTCAGTTCTTGCAACCAAAACATTCTTCTGCCCTTATAGCACAGTAGGAAAAGAAAAACATTGCTTCCATTTTACTCTGTACTACACAGCAGAACAATTATTCAATCTGGTACCTAAAGACAGAAATTAATTCTAATGAGCACTTGAAATTTTATTCTCCGTCTTTGATCAGACAGCAACACTCCAGTAGAAAAAAAGGACGGGTAAAACAAGGGGCCAAACTGAATTCGATGCTGTGGTTTTACGGGGCTCCGCGATGTGAGGGTGAGCGCACGCCTTCGGGGGCAAGGCGAGGCTTGTTCCGAGCATCGCTGCCCGTGCGCGGTGTGACAGCGGCGCTGCCGGAGCGGGGCTCCTCCTGCCCGCACGGGCGGCCCCTGGCCCGCAGCGCCGAGCCCCGAGAGCCGAGAGCCGCCCGGTCAGCGGGAGGGCAGCGCCGGGGGCCGCCGGCGGTTATCACAAGCGCCACCTTTGCTATAGGAAGACACCGATAAAAGGCGCTTCCGAAGCTCCCGGGCGCGTCACCGCGTGTTCCTGTTTTCAAGAACGACGCGACAACCCCTTTGCCTTTTACCCTTCACCCTGTACCCCCCGGCCCGGGCCGTGCAAGCCGCCAGACATACCGAACGAATGCGATCACACCTCACACCTGCGCTGGGCATCTCCGCGGGCCCCGCGCTGCTGCGGAGCGGCGCTGGCCGAGGCCACCGTGCCGCTCCTCGGCCGACTGCTGGGAGCCGACGGACCACAGCCACGGCGGCTCTTCCATTTTAACACCTTTCCGCCGCTATGACTCCCAATTGCGGCGGCTGTTCTCGGCGGCCCGGGCGGTGCGAGGGAGAGGCCGCCGCGCCTCCACCGCCGTCCCTTCCCTCCGCACTTCACCCCCGCCTCCCGCCGCGCTCCCCTCGGGCCGGCCGCGGCCCCGTACCCCGTCCCTCACCTCCAGGGTGTAGTTGCGCTTCATGCTCTGGTAGCTCAGCCAGGCCTCGGCGCGGGCGCGCTCGTCCATGTTGAGGCTCCTGCAGAGCTCCTCGTAGCGCTGCCGGGTCTCGCCGTCCTCGCCCGGCGGGGAGGGGGCGGCGGCCGTGCCCCCCGCGGGACCCGGCTCGGCCCCGGCCGCGTCCTCGCCCGCCATGCCTCGCCCCGCCGCTGGGGGGCAGCGCCGCGCTCCGCGCACCGCGCCTGCGCCGCCGCCCCGCGCGTTCGAATCCAAACACCGCGGGACGGGCTCCGCCCCCGCCTCGCGCCGCGCCCGCTCATTGGCCCGCGGCGAGACCGCCCGCCCCGCCCGCGCGCAGGCGCACGGCGCGCGCTCCTACCGCGCACCGCGAGGCACGCGCACGGCACGGAGCGGGAGCGCGCCCGGCGCGCGAGCCCCTGGGCGGGGCCGGGGCCTGAGGGGAGCCCGGAACAGGCAGAGCGCGTCAGCGGCGGGAGGGGCTGCAGGCAAAATATACACAGTGCGGGCTGTACACTAACATATACACAAATATATACACACAGAGTGCGGGGTCCGGGCTGTACACTAACATATACACACAAATATATACACACAGTGCGGGGTCCGGGCTGTACACTAACATATACACACAAATATATACACACAGTGCGGGGTCCGGGCTGTACACTAACATATACACAAATATATACACACAGTGCGGGGTACGGGCTGTACACTAACATATACACACAAATACATACACAGAGTGCGGGGTCCGGGCTGTACGCTAACATATACACACAAATATATACACACAGTGCGGGGTACGGGCTGTACACTAACATATACACACAAATATATACACACAGTGCGGGGTACGGGCTGTACATAGGCAGGAAGGGGTAAGAAAGGCAGAAATAGCTCCCCCTGTTCAAGTCCCAACCGAGCAGAGAGGAAGCTGCCAAAAATAAGATTTAAGTCCTAGAGCAGGTACATGTCAATTAAGTGATCGGTAGAACAGGCTGCACTTGATTAAGAGATTCATTGACTCTGTCGGCCTCATTTTGTATCACTGGTATTCCACGAACGCTGAAAGCTTCAGGGGAAAAAAATGTCAAGAAAAGATTATTTGGCTGAGCCGAGATGTGATTCAGGACACACTGGCAACCCAGCACTGACAACAGCAGAGAGCCCAGCCGGCACTGGAGGCTGGTGATGCCACCAGGGTCCCACCCATACCTGCAGTCCCCAAAACACCTGAACAGCTTACAACATTAAAAACTAGTGATTGGGTGTATTTAATGTCTTACATCTCTTTATGTAACACAGAGAAGCTGTGAACTTTGCAGAGAGGCCAAGCTCCTGCTCTGAGATAGCAGAGCATTGACGGGAAGCTCTCCGCCACACAAGGAAAAGATAAAGCTGAGTTTAAAGGGAAGGTTATTATGCTGTGATTACACCTGTGTATTTCCCTATGGTTTCAGGCATCAAGACTTAGTAAATAAATGGTTTAACTTGACTGCTCTTGTGTAGAAAACTTTTTAAGTTTTCATTTAATGGTATACTGAAAACTTGGACAAAAAACATTCTAATGTAATCTTTTTTATCCCTGAGGACTTAGCTTCACTTGTTTCTCCACTTCTCCCCTCTTTCCCTTCTGCTCCTCCCCCATTAAAAAGATGCAGGAATCCATTAATAAAGTTATCCTCATATGGCATGTTAATTATTTGAATAATTTGGACTACTGGACTCCACGTCAGATCTGCCAGTATGACAAGTAACAGCCACAAACACCCTCTCAGCCTTAGTCCCTCACAGCTGCTTGGCTACTCACCACTAACACGTTTTTTTTAATATCCTGTAGTTTCAGAAATTGTCCCCATGAACATTCTCCTGCCTCCTGCTTTGAGCTGCTGCACATGGTCAAATGCTGTCAAGCAGAGGAGCTGACATGGCAGTTCCCAAATCCAATGCTTTTATTGTCTGAGAGCAGAGAACAGTGTGAGGACTATTACCAGCCTGGGTGAGCACTAGGGAAAGTGCTCTCCTATCTCTAGATGATGGTACTGTATCTGACATAAGGATCCCAAGAACTTTTATTCGTAAGACCTTACCTGGAGCACTAATGAGAATTGTGCACTGTCAGGTCACATTGACACTGAAGCACACAGGAGTGCAGAGCAAACAAGTTCTCATTTTCCAGTTAACTTCATGAAGGATTCTCAGGGATTACATTTTCCTTCCTTCCTTGCATGAGAGAACCTGAAAGGAGGCAGCATTCAATAAAAAAAAAAATCTTAAAAAGAACTTGGAAACATATTATCTTTATTTCCTTTTCCTCTAAATGTAACAAAGAAATTATACTGCCTGTTGGTGTAACACTAGGGACATTTAGATAAGGCAGAGCAGTTATTTTGTAAACTCCTGTGGCTACACCAGTACAATTAGCCCGCTTGTACAATTAGTCTGCTACAAACACCACCAGCCCAAGGTCCCAACAATGGGCAAATGTAAAATTTTTAATGTTGGTCAGTTACAGCAGTGTAAATCCCACACTGCACTGAAACAGCCTGTTCATATGGAAAATAGTTATAGATGTAATAGAACTAGATCAGCAACTACTTATAAAAGTAGCAATTAGTAACTTGCACATCACAAGTTAATTAATGTAACTCTACTGTGCAAATCTCTTTAAATTAGCCTTGGACACCTGGCACATTTCATCTCACTACAGCTTGAATTAGACCTTCATCCACTAAAATGCAGGTTTGATGACCAGCACTGTCACACTGAGCAATCCATGATAAAATGTATTACTAGATAACGTGGCGCACACAAATAATTTTCTCAGACAAAACAAATAAGACAGGACTTGGCCCTGGACTCTTTGTTAAAGAGTCTTTATCTAATCATCATACCCCACACACTATTTTGGAGAATTTCAAAGGAGTGCCAGAAACTAACTCCCAATCTAGGGCTTAGCTCACCTGTTCCTTGGGAATAGTTCCATTGAAAAATAGATCCTTATATGTTAATTTATCAACGAAGAAGACTGGATTCTAAAACTAATTAAAAAAAATACTGTAAGAGATTTTGCAGGACTTCCAAGGAAAAAAGAGAAGCTGAGATCAGAGCTCATGTATATGTGAACTTTTATCACCTGTGTATAGATCTGCAGAAGCAACAGTTCAAAAAGGATGGTCAGGATACGAAGACAAATTTCAGACTGAAATAAATACAGGTATCACTGAATCATTCAAATGCAATGCCAGGTTAAAACAAGGCGGCAGCAGACAAGCAGGAGACAACTCGGGTTCGGGAGAAATGTCTGTGCCCTTTGTGAAATACATGTAATAGGTAAGTGTTGTGTGCACAATTAAAAGCTTTAATAAAGATGTGGAAAGTAATGCAAAGTGTTTTTTTTTTTTTAAAAGACTGAAAAGGTACTTACTTCACTGCCAACATGCTTATTTAAATTAAGGTAACTTTTGGACCAAAACCTAGACAGTATATTCTTCTCTAACCATAAGTAATGAAAGGTGGGAATAACACCTGGTTTAGACCGTAAGACAGGAGAATTAGAGGCAACTGATTCCCAGTAAAATTATACAAGAGTAAACCATGGTCTTGGGCAGAAGGCGTGAGTGTTATGTCCTTGGCTTGTCTGCAGGGTTTCTTAAGGTCTTAAGAATAATTTCAGTTTTTTTAAACTTAGCAATGAAACTTGAGTTTTGCTGCTGGAAGATCCATGTTTAATCCTTACACAGCATTACTTTCACATACTGAGGCCGACATCACGGGTAGTCAAAGAATATGTTTAATAAAAAATAATTAAACTTCCATTTGCTCTATAGAACATCATAGAAAGTAATTCAATAAATTACAAATGACTTTTTAAGACGCTTGTTCAACTACAGAAAGCAAATCCAGACTACACAGAACACAACTGGCAAATATTGCAAATGTCCAAAAAAAACCTGGACTAAGACTTGGATCATGAAGCCTGAAACAAGGGATAGAAATACAAGGCAATAACAGCTAAGGTTTTTTTAGTAACTACCAACACACACTTTATCATCACCTTGGATATCCTTTTAATTTTAACTTCAGTATTAGTGTAATTCTACTGAGGTTTCCTTATAACCCTTAACTTTATACAACCGTATTTGCATATAGTTTAGCTGATAGTGGGACACTTTTTCCCCCTCTGGACCAAACTGATGAAAAATAACCCAAATATAATTATGTTCAAGTCTACACCAGCCTTCATTACTTGAAACTGTAATTGCCTTATTACATAGAAAGAATCACTAGAACAGTAACCAAACTTACTTGACCATAATAGGAAAATACTTTATTTCATAAATCTGATATAAATTAGGTTTTAGCCACAAGATTTAGGACTTGTTTTGTGGGGGAAGGGTGGGAAGTGATGGTATTGTTGACATACTCCATCAGCGAACAAAGTTAATAACTGCTTGTAAAACTTTGGCTATTTCATAGATGCATCCTAGTTAAATAAAAGTGCTATATTACAAAGGGCAAAATATTAAATATGAAATACCTTTTATTTTTATGATGAAGAATTGGCTACCCCCTTCTCTTGGCAGTTTTTGATTTTCACTATTGCTAAGACACTGCATGAAGGGCCAAAAATCAGAATACTATCTGGGAAAATACATAACCAGCACAATCCAAATGGTACTTGTATAATTGTGTAATTACATCTAATACTGCTTCTAATCATGGGGCTAGTTATTTTGCACATAGAAACTTATATTTCATTGGTAAAGTTCTTGATAAAAAACAACACAGTTGTTTTACTGTACAAGCAAGCAACAGAACTATATCAAAATATACAGTTTTTGTTTTTTATTTTTAAATTTATCCCTTTGTAAAGCTTTTTCCATGACTTTCATTAGTACCTGTATCTATTTTCTCTTAACACTTGCCTATTCTTGGACCGTAAATGATGTAACCAAGGTCAACTGAAGTCTCAGTCAGTTCAGGAGTTCTGTAAATGAGAATCTGGGCCTCGACCGTGTCAGAGTAATAGCAGCTTAAGAAGAAGGAGGAATCATATCACACATCAAATCTTAAGACAGATTTTATATAGTGAAGGGTTCTAAGGATTTGGACTTAAAAACAGATGCCTTATGCCCTGTTACTGTGGTTTCTAGGAATAATTTGTTTTCCTTACTATTCAAAGTGCTTTTTTCTTTAGTGGGTAACTCAGCATAATATATGAAGTGATATCCCAATAATGATTTTGGATAATATTTAATATTTAGTCAGATTTAAATCTGCAGAGAAGTTTAAACTCAAAAGGAGTTCAAAACTATCTGTACTTTATTTACCATTATTAACTGGGAACTCCAGGAGGTTTTATGACATAAAACACAAATAGAAATCTACACAAACAAAGCAAACAAACAATTTTTACATGAATTATGCAGTGTTGAAAGGTCTTTTCAGTGGCACTTTATGACAGTTTGCCTCTTCTGAGTCTTGGGGAAACTACTCCTCATTTTGGGACTTTTAATTCTGCAGAGGGAGCCCAAAACTTTGCAAGGTGTAAACTAAATAGACCTACATGGTGCCAAGTAGCATGAGATAAGACAGTTTTTGCTTTAATTTCCCCTAAGTGCTGTCAAAGAGAACAGATGCAATAAGGAGAAAATAAGAAACCCAACAGTCTTACCTCAACTCAGATTTTAACATGCTATACAGGATGTCCTTAAGAAACAAAACAAAACCTGAAAACAAGTAATAGAAACCAATGTAAACTTCCTAAACTAACTCAGCTGAGGTAACAGGTAGCCAGTTTAATTGGCTGATTGGGAAAAATTTATCTTCTTTTAAACACACTTGTACCTGAATTGGAAACAGCAGTGCATCACAACACTAGAGCATTTTCATGTAATTAAAGCAATGGATGGTGATGTAGATTCTACAGCTTTCATGACATTCATTAGCTGCCCAAATTATTGCTGAGTTTTGATCTGTAAATTATAAGTGTCAAGGAGGCTGTAAAACTATATTCAAATTAAATCAATAATATGCATAAAGTATTCTGTGTTCACTGCAAATATATTAAATATACAGCTCTTACTTGAGCATTATTTTCATAAAATTAACCCCCCAACAAAATTATAATGCCTTTTTGTTGTAATTTTACACCATTGTGTATTTGATAGTACATACAAGTTCAGAAACTTATGAACTTCAAGAAATATTACATGCAAAACGTCTCTGAAAGCAGTTTGCACTTCTAAACAAATACTGAAATGTTCGGTCAGTAAATCATTGATGCACTCAACACTGGGTTATTTACAATGAAATAATTAAAGAATAAATTCAAAATCAGTTTATAATTTAAGTGCAGAGTCTGGGGTCAGTCTTCATCGCTTGAATCCGAATCCTCAGATGAAGACGATGTACTGTCAGATCCAGATGAAGCATCTGCTTTCTCTGAACCCTCATCTGTGCTGTTTTCGTTGTGAGAGCTTGGCTCTGTTCCCCCTTTGTCTTCCTGATCTCTAACCCTAGAATTTTCCTCCTTTTCTTCTGTGGGCTTGGCTGAGCCTGTGTCATTGCTTTCACTGTTCTGTACATCAAAAATATTAGACTGAGACAAAGCTGGGATATGAAGATTAAGGCCTGGAGTGAGAAGCATCCCTGGGTAAAGTATGTTGGACAAAAGTAAAGGGTTAAGAGAGAGAGGATTGGCAGCTGCGGCGGCAGAGGATGTCGAAGGAGAACTCGAAACAGAGTTTTCGCCACCAGTATCCGTATTTTGGTCTTCTGTCCTTTCTTTCTTTGTATCCGTCTCCTTCGAATCGTTTCCCTTTTTCTCCTCCGACGCGGATTCTGTCGACTTTGTCAGGAGTCCTCCCATGCCCAGCAGGTTTGGTAATCCAGCCATCCCTGACAGCAGCATGGGGAACATGGCAGCCACGTTCTTGGCGTCTCCTCCGGCAGCCAGGCCAGCCGGCATTCCCATCAATCCCGCCGTGACCTGCAGCGACTGCAGGTTCTGCAGGTTGTGCTGCAGGGCCTGCAGGCTGGGCAGGTCCACGCCCGGGAGCAGCCCGTTGGCCAGCAGCGGGTTGAGGGAGGCGCTGGCGGCGGAGGCGGCCGCGGCAGCCGCCGTGGCCTTGGCGATCTCGCTCTTGGGGCGCCTGCCCCGCCGGCTCACCTCCTCCCGCACCACCGGGCCCGTCAGGATGCGCTCAAACATTCCTTCGGGGAGGAAGCCCTGGGAGAGACACAGCGGCACTTTAGTGGTTGGGAGCGGCAGGATGCCAGGGGAAAAGCCAACGGAGGACTCAAGCACAGAGAACAGTGTCAAAGGCCTAATCTCTACACAATTCCCTGGAATCTGCCATGACTCTGCGTTAGCACATCCCAAATGTCTGAAGGTCCATCTCCACTGGGAGGATCACACAGACCTTCTCACACCCTCTGCTAACTCATCCTTCATGGTTTCCTGGCACATCATGCCAAATATAGCTAATTACAGGAGCAGGCTCAATCTAAGATCTAAACCAGAATTGCTTTTAAGTATTATCACACAGCAACCACTTGACAGTTTAATTAGTTTTCAATTTAAAGTTAAATATGTGTGATTGCACAGACAAACAATCTCTGAGGCCTTTTTATTTTTGCTAGTGTGTCTCTAATGTCCTCGTATTTCATCCCATCCATAAACTGAAGAATAAACAAAAAAGACTCAACTTGAATTTAAATTAAATTCACATTACTTCTGTTTAGGATTTGTACAGTATTACTTCACCACTCTTAAGACTTCCTACCTAACCACAAAGAATTGCAATGAATACATACATTCCCTTCGAAATGTATAGTCTTGAAATTTCCTTTCTAAAATGGCAATTGTAAGACCAAACATTACTCATCACCATAGTACAACTACCTTTTTTCTCCAGCAAATAACACTGATTTATATTAGTTTAATACAACTAGAGGAAGTCAGAAATCAAGTTCTGTTCTTCCCTACTGTAGATAACTATTACTTTCTCAAAGTAATTCTGCTATTATTTATACATCTATTCAGAGATATACAGTATACAACACAACTTTCTGAAGTTCAAAATATGTCCTTATCTTTAAGGCAAGACTGAGTATTGTCACTATCCTAATTTCTCAAAGATGCACACTAAAAGTAAAATATTTAAAATTACGCTTTTTTTCTTCCCAACCGGATTTTCAGAGAAAGTATTCTCATTATTAAACAATTTCTTGGCTAATATCTTTCCTAAAAGCAACTGGGCTATATTTAAGACATGGAAAGTCACAGTATTGCAACATCTTCAACAAAATCCCTAATTTGGGGTTGCCACACACTATTCCACCCCTTTTTCCTGCTCCAGCTGTGCCAGCAAAGCATTTACTGAACACTAAGCTGAAGAAAGCCGACACTGACTCATCTTTGCTGTTAATGTAATACCAAAAACAAAAATCACACCTCTTGGCATGCATTTTTTTTTTCTGTTAGCCTTGTTTCCTTTCAGATACATTTTATGTCATGGTTATCTTATTCCGCAAATACTCACAGACTGTTTTACAACTTCTCCCCACTCAGGAGCTACTCCATACTCTGGATTTTCTTTCAAGAACCTGCACAAATCCTTCAGAGGGGGAGCAAATGCACCTCCAACCTGAGAAACAGAAGATAGACGTCAGTGACTATGTGACAACCAGTAAGAAAAAAGGCAACTTTAATACCTGACACTGTTTCATTTTTACCTTTTAAGTAACACAGTACAAATAAAGCCTCACTTCAAACAATCACTGAGCATGCAGCTTTTGGCTGACTCCTGGTGATAGGTGCGTACATGATTTGTTCTAAATCTACTAAACTCATCTATTGAACTCAGTTCCAGACTTCAATATTTGACATTCCCACTAATGTTTAATATTTAATGTTTATTTAGACATGCAATGAATGGAAGAGCAACATGAACAGGGAACACTGGTCCAAGTATTACCAAGAAGGTTATAAGTACAATCCTATTACACTTTTCCTTTATTCAGTAAATAAATCCTATTCTCTTATCTCAGTCAACTTCTAAAAAAACTTCTTTTAAGAGGCTCTGCCATCATGAAGTAAGTTCTTGAGGTTTTTTTCATGCAAAAAAGGCCAAGTTTAAGTTACTAAACAGCATATCTTAATAAAAGCATATAAGCAGGAAAGTGAGCTTTTAAATTAATGAGAGGTATTATTCAGATCCAGAAAGAAAAAACTTTCTGTTTCTGCTTAACTTTCTCTAGAAACTGCAACTTACAACGTATTTTCTAGGCTCCTTTTGGTCCCTCACTCCCTGTTACTCAAAGTATTATAGAACTAAAAAAGAAAATGAGAAAAAACGAGTTTGGTGATATGGAGAAATTTCAGACAACTTGTAAGTGAAAAAGCAGATCAATGAAGCATCTAAATACCAACTATGGAGTGGAAATTTGAGTGGAAAAAAGCCATCATGAAAACACAGGTTTTCACAGTGAACAGAGATCATGTCTCTCACTCCTTGATCCTCAATTTTGACAAGATCCCTCAGGGCACAGCTTTTGAAGAGCAGCCATGGATCCCAGTTTCAAGAGACCCACAACCATTCTGGTTCCCCTTTAGAGCTGCTGTCTCAATACACTGAAGAGATTAAAGACTCAAATTCTGCCTTGCTCTCCTGCACAGACGGACAAAGCTCCTGACCTTAATACAACAGCATACAAAAAAATCCCATTTTCCCTTGTGGCTGCTCTAACAAAAAGAGAAGCTGGCAGTGCCACGAGGGAAAGGGAAAATGCTCCATCCATGGACACAACAGCTCAAAGATTCCCCCTGGACTGCTGCTCCGGTGCTACACTGACATTCAAAGACACCATCACACATATCTGGCCAGATCTGTCCAACAGACACCAGTAATGTTTAATGTTCTGCATGCTTTTCTTGAACATTGCCTTTAGCCTCCCCCAGAGCCTATTCAAATGCGTTATGCTGTTCCCAAACTCTGACCGCCTGTACAAAAAGTCAATTCAATGCCTGCTCTCACATCTTCCACTGCCTTTTCACACAAGAATTTCCCTTCTCCTTTTGTTCTGTTCCCCTACCATTTCATCTAGAAATGTGACTGACAGCCAATACCAACTGGTGGATCCATCAAGGGCAAAAGCCAGACATTACGGAAAAAGACAAAACAAACCAGTACACAGGATTCCCTCAATTCCAAAGGACAAGTTTCCATGCCAGATATACTACCAATTCAATTTTATTGTGTCAAAAATAGTAATGAGAAGATTACAAAAAAATCTCAAAACTTCGGATCACACTTTGATCACATATTTTGAACATGTATTTTAGTGGCCCTGCCTCTGTCTGAGTCAATGGCACAAACCCTGCAGCATACCAAGTGTTCAGTTCCATAAACCGTGGGCTAAATTTCTATCTGTATCTTACATAATTTCATAGTTCATAAAAAATTACGATTAGTTTGTCATTGACTTTTTTGTTCTGTGCCGAAACTTAAAAAAAACCCTTTCATTTGTATACTAAGAAAATTTTATCAAGTGCAGTATATCAAGTTCTTCATCTGGAGTAACTTTTTATTTGGAAGGTATCAGAATGGGAACAGTATCACGGTATCACCAATACCTTTCTTGCATTTCTTCTATTTATGAGCTGAACACGTTCTTCACCAGTTAAACTGTTCACATCCAGTTTATTGGGGTTTCGACACCGGTGTCTTTTTTGTTTGGGCCTTCCATCGTGCAGCTGCATCCTCTGTTATAAAGGAATTAAAAAGCCAATTATCTTTCTGACATAACTGCTTTAAAAACAGCAAGATCTCTGTGCATTCTCTTGAGTCAGGCATTAATCTGAGCTTCAGAAATATTTTAATAACAGTACCTATTTACTAACCACAATCATTTAATAAGCAGCCCAGTAAACAGCACTACATCATCTCTCTGATGCGCCTGCCCATTGCTTTACTAATTTTTCAGTTTTTAACAGTGCTTTAATTGTCTGGAAGACTGCTGCTGTTTTATATTATCTTCATGGAGAAGTAAGGTTATTATTCCAGATACCACACACATGACTTTCTCACATTCTGACAAACATTAACAAATCTCAAATTCAGAAGTAAGAGTATGAGAAGGTCACACCCACACAAACACCACTACCACAGCACTGTACTGTAGGTATGAGATACATTCCACAGTAAGTTCTTTAATCCTCTTGCACATCACTAAATATGCTGTTACACATTTTCAGCTCCCATCATCAGTATCATGGTAATATGAGTTTCCTTATCCTAGATTATTTTTTAAATTTAAAGTGTAATAATACAAAGATCTAATGTCTTGATTTACTACTGCTTTTCTTGGCAATTACATTTGTGAGACAAAAGGAAGGCTTGCAGACCTCACTATAAAAAGAAATGGGTATTTTCCTTTTCCTATGTGGAACAGAAGGACAAGGAAATCATTCCCTGTAACACAGAATACAAACTCAAATACATCATATGTGAAATATTTTACTATTTAGCTAGGGAGAAGTGAAAGGAATACTCACAGGGATACAAGCTCCTGAATCTTCAACATATCCAGGATGCTCTTTAAGCCACCTTTCTAAATCTTTTCTTTTAGGGGCATCATCACCTGCAAGCCTTGTTCCATCTTTTAGGTTAATAACAGGAACTGGACTCTCTGCATCAAGCATGACTTGGGACTGTGTGTAAGTGAGTGCTGGGTTTATTCCTGCAGCAACCTGGCAGGAGTTAATACCTGGATTAACCTGGAGAAATCAAACACATCTGATTTACTGAAATCAAACCATCCCAATTATTTCATGTATGAGTCAAAGCCACAGTTTTGCAAATCACACTCAAAGACTTGGGCACTGCTCATGCCACTGCAATCCCTTCAAGGCACTGCCCAATCAGGTCCCATAACAGATGTTACAGGAGGGCATATCCAAGTGTTGCTACGTCAAGCCACAAATTTTTAATAATACACTGTTAAAGGTCATCAGAATTAAAGTTATATTTTAAAAACAGTAATTGATACTGTATATATTTAATACTTAATGACACTCCACCAGTTGTCATCTGTGTAATCATAAACTATCAGCAAAAAATATCCCAAACCCAAAGTTTTGACTACAAGTTTCTATGGAACAGGGACAGTTAGTTATGCTCAGTTAAGGCACTAAAAATTTTGATCTTATTTTTTGGACACAAAATCAAGTTTACTTACATGGTTAGGCTGTTTATTTCTATTCATAAAGAGAACATCAACCCCCTCCACATTCTTCCTCCTTCCTCGTCTCTTTTTGACTACAGGCTGACTGTCAGCAATAACTCCATTGGCACTGGCTGTTAAGTGACTGGAAGTACCTAATAAATGATGCAATAAAACTTGTGTCAGATGCTTGTTTATAAAGAGAAACATGTCTGAACAAAAAAAGGAAATAAAATTATTTGAATTAGTGTCAGTGCATGTAATTTCTACATGTAACAGCTAAGATAAACTGCCCTTTGTTTTATGACTATTTAAAGCATCATGAATATGAGGGTCTGAAAGCCACTTTACTACAAAAATTTCATTATTGCCCCTCCAAATTCATCTGTACAGGGATTGACAGCCATCGAAAACTGTTGATATCATATATACAGAGAGGCAGACATCCCTGAATAAATGTTTAACAAGACCTCAACGGTTTGTTGCAAAATTTAAGCAGAAGCTGGCCTAAATTAAGCACCCATTTTTAATAATTTCTAATATTTTAATCCAGATGTTAACGCCTTATTTCATGCTTGTTTTTATTATTCAGAGGATACCTCAAGTTACTTTGTTATGAAACAAGCTGTTAAGTTTTCAGCTATAAATCAAAAATTGATTCTAGATTATTGTCTTCCATTGCCTCTTTATATGAGACACAAGAAAGATTTCTATGAAGAGTCCAAATTGGCAGAGACATAAATCTGGAACTCTTCATCTTTACTAAAGAAGTAGCCACATAAAGTTCTGAGTTAAACTGATTACTATCAGTGTACAGTGATCACTTTATAATTATTAATATCCTCTTTGCAGGGGGTTTACAGTGTGTAATAGCACTATTCTAGTAAATGAACATTACAGTAATTGACACTGTGATAAAGTATCAGATTCTCCAAACTGGAGGATGTCTCTACACTGGAATTGCCCCAGACTGCAGTTCAGAACAACAATGCAAACATCTCTCTTCCACTGCCAATTCATGGACATCAACAGAAGAACCCAGATTTAATACTAGATTACCCTTCTGCTCTCTGGTATTTTAATGTACCTGATTTGGGAAGTGATTTGGGGAAGTTGACAAGGCTGGTTTCTGAAGCATTCTGGAGTTCACGGAGCCGAGCCAGATATTGCTGCTGACCCAATGCACACTCCTCGCTTTCAAATGGCCTTTTCTGAGACAGTCCCTGCTTCTGAAAAGTCAATTTCAAACCACCTTCCTGTTAAATAAATGCCATGGTTAGAAGAGCTTCTGCTGAAGCAGAAAGAACTACTTCATTATCAGGGCTTTCACATACAGTTACTCCAGCAGAATTGAGAAAGAATGAAAATACTGTGTTAGACCTTATTTTAGACCTTAATCTTGCTCTTCCATGTAAAACCAGAATTTGAACAGCAATTTCAAGTGAACTGAAAAATCCAGACACTGGTAAGGTGTTTACCTCCTGAATCCAGTCCTAGACCCAACTACAGGAGCAAATAGTCACTTATTTTTATGTGCTACAAACAGGTCTCAAACTACAGATAAACAAAACGTTTGAAGCTTCTACCCTGCGTTTAAACCAGGAAATTTTCCTGTAATCCTCTAAAAGACCATGAAATAATAAGGTGATTGTTGAAATGTTTAAAAACAGCTGAACAGCACAAATACCTTTTTATACTAACCAGATTTGTTAGAAACAGCATAAAACAAGCTGTCTGAGGAAGCATCAGCATGGAAAAAATTCAATTCAGAGACAAAAATAATTCCTTCCAGTGGCTTATGCAAATTAAAAATAAAAAAAAAGAAAAAGAAAAAAGAACACAGGAAAACCCCCTCCCAAAAAACCAAACCCAAACCCCAAACACTCAGTGCCCAGAAGCAGCAGACCCAAATACCCACAAACAAGTGTGTGAAGAAGTGAGAGTGAGAGCAGGCAGCCACTTGCAGGTAAAGCATGCCGCACACCGCAATCGCAACCAGGTCCTAGGGCAATAAAAATAAACATACGTCATTGATTTTCACTGTAAACTCCTTTTCTCGTACATGCTTCTTCACCTTTGACAGCTGGGGTGACTGCTCATATTCTTCTTTTACAGCTGCAAGAGGGGGTGTGGGTGCACTGGGCTCACTGTACTCTGCAGCTGCCCCTGAGCTGTCCAGGAGTTTGGTGGTGTAGAAGGATGCCACTGTGGTGCTGTCGTAGCTCCTTCGGGCTGAAGGCCATTTACCCTTCAACACTGTCTGACAAATGCTGTCCAGTCTGTTAATCATAACTCGATCCTAAAAAAAAAACGAGAAGAGCATTTTGTAAGACCAATGCTTACAAACACTGTTACTTTTATGTATTAGCTCTTAATTCTACAGACAAAAGACACCATTTTTATCAGTGGACTTGGACTTGAAGATTTTGAAGTTCCTGGATTTGTACTGAGTCACTGTAAATCTGTGAAATTCTGTACCTAATTTCACTAGGTGCCTCAAACCAAATATGCAATTTCTCTCACCTGTACAGGGTCTGGTAGATGAATGAAATACACTATCTCCCTAATTTTTTAATGGAAAGATATGGTAACTAGCAAAGCAGTACTTGTATGTGTGGCCTTGACTCACTGCTAGCAGGACATGAACCTGTGAGTAGCACCATAACATACAGAAAATAGCATTTATAAAACCAAACCTGCAGATTCATGTCTCCTTTTAGCTTCCAAAACCATGTAATTTCCTCATTCCCATTCTTTGGACACCAAACACAGATAATACTTCACACACCTCCATAATACACAGTTCTCAAGTCCCAATTAATTCAGCTAAGTACATGAGAACCACAGAAACTACTGGATCTTCTGATCATTTCATAGTTACTTGTCATATAAAACTTGTGACTGCTGAAATTACAAGTTCTTTAAGCAAACACTTACTTCTGAGTTCAAGACTCTCCCTATATTTGGGATAAGTCAACTTTTTACTTTGAATATCATTTTTCACAAAGTGCCTAGGACCTGCAATATTTAAGTTATGCTCCCCTTCAAAAATTATGAAAAGTAATATCTACATTAAAATGCATGTTTCATGAGTCAACATAACCCCTAAAGTATCCTGAAGCTCAAATACTACAGCTATTTTCCCTGCTTCTTGGTTCTAACATATTTAACAGAATATTAATGTTAGAGCCCACCTTCAACTACTACTTTGGTTTTCAAAGTTGCCCTAAGAACTTGCCTTTGGCCAGTAGGATGCAGCCAACATGTATCCACCTTGTAGGAGATAACTGGAATTTGGTGTCCCATTGTTCATCTGGAAACTGTCTTGTGTCTCATCTTGTGTGGTGCTCAGAGAGGCCACACTCTCTTCATCATAGGCTTTTATATGTGGCGTTCCTTCTGCTAAATAAAACCGTCCAAATCATTATGTTGTAAGAGAATTAAACACTCAGTGCAAGAGGTTCAGGTGAACAAAACACACACAACAATGCTCAGAAACAGTCCAAACACAAAGTTAAACTGAAGAATTAAGTCTCTCAGGTTTTTCAGGCTGATCCTTTTCTAGACATGTAAATTCCACACATACTCCTGTTAGTATTTAGAAGCTTAAGGTGGTGAACATTTAGCTATTTGGAAACAGACATGCTTCAGAGTAATCTAACAGACAGTCTTCACTTCACATACTTCCTATGTAAGACAATATTCACTAAAGTATAGAATTAAACTGAAAACAAAGGTGTCTATCACCAGCATATGGCAAATCCATTGGGACAGTACTTTAAAGAACAGCCCATTTCATTTATGCATGAAATACTGGATATTCCATGCCTTGAACATGTGTGCCTGCATAATTCAATCGTTCAAAATTCAATTGTTTGGTTTTTAATCATTGAGGATTTTTTCCTATTATCTTTCCAGCGTGTCCTCTGACTTTCTTATATTTCATCATTAGTATTTCCATTTTGTCTCCATCCAGACAACAACAGAAGTTTCACTATGACATGGGGACAGTCTGAAACAACAGTGTGGCCTGGAAAGTTAACTACTACATCAACACAAAGAGTAAGAGGGGCAGCTCTTCAGTAATTGAATTTGTCCTTAACAATAGCTCTGTACAAAGCCATCTGATAGAAGCCAGCACTCCCATCAGAGATGCATCAAATGTGGAAAGTATGCCAAAGGGTCATCGCCACTGGACAACCAATGAAATAAAACCTGGGCATAAAATTAAAATAAAGATGAAATTAAGTGAACTTTCCAGCATTTACAGATCTCTTCAATACCAACAGCAAAATAACAAAAAAACCCACAAATCCCAAAACAAAGAGGCCAACTAATTTATGGGATTCTGCAGTATGAGGAAGGCAAGATTACTTGCCTGAACAGATGGAGCTGGCACAAAACAAGCCTAATATCTGGACTTGTAGCACACTTACGGTATCCACAAACTCTACCTGAATATTTATGTTACATATATTTATATATTCCTTTGCTGTCGTCGTTTTATTGTTTGCATACAACTGTTTCCTCTAAAAACATTCTTTCCCTGCTACAGGCAGCAGCATATTAGTAATTTCCCGTAAGTGGCATTTTACTTGCCCAGTAATCATTGCCCCAGTAAATTAACCTCATAGTTTTCATCTGTCATTTCCATGGACAAGAAGATCCATCTGATTAAGACAGTGCCCTTTTCCCCTTAGGTACTGGAAAAAAAATAGGTTCTTAATCCCACTGCCTACCTTCATTTTATTCCCTTCTCTGTTACCATTTGTATCACACAGAGAAATCTTTCCCCATTCTGAGTTTCAGTGGGGGAAGTAGAGGCCACTTCACAGCAGCAAAGTAAGGAGTGTATTAAATAATGAATGGTTGGATTATTAAAAACTCTAAATCACGTTATCAGAGGTTTTCGCTTCTAGTTTGAAGCATTCACTGTGTCTGTGTTATGTGGTCCTACATGTCACCTCAGTCTTGCCTAAGCAGGTTTTTTTAACTGAATTTTTTGAAGAGTTTTTAAGTATTTGAAAATTCACTATAGAAATCCAGTTTACAATAGAAAGCAGCTGACATGACTCGAGTTTGGACAAAAGGAAGCTTGAGAGTTTCATGAAAGAACAATGAGGAAGCTACATAGACAGGTGAGCAAGAGTGGAAAAAAACCAGGGAAACCTACAAGATCTGTTTAGAAAGAAAAAGAACCCACAGTAGGGAATGCACACACACACTGTATTTCCAGAAAACGCTGTCCATTTCACTCTCCCCACATATGAACCACATGCACAGCAACCTTGCTTAGGGAGCCGGTCAGCACATCCTAAGGACCTCACCCAAGGCACTGATATGAAGCAAACAAAAAGCAGTATTCCTGAAATTCTTCCGATTCACTTGGAAGAATCAAGCAAATATATTTATTTATATATATTTATTTACTTAATGTTTAATGAAGTTTACTTCTGTGGGATTTAATAGCCTTTTTTAGACATTTTTCCATTAAGAATAAACTAGTTAAGAGTTATACTGCAGAAGTAAGACTACACACATACCACGTTTTTGTGCCTCCTCTTCATCACTATCACTCTCTTCAGACGATGATGATGACGACGACGATGATGATGAGGACGATGAGGAGGAGGATGAAGATGCTGAAGAACAAGATGAAGATGATGAAGAGCTAGAGCCAGATCGAGAGTGGGAACAAGACGAGGAAGACGAAGAGGATGAAGATGATGACCTGGAAGAACAGGATGATCTATCTGAGTCAGAGTCTGAGTCAGAGCTAGAGTCAGACCCCCTTTTGCTGACTCTCTGTTTTTTGGAAGCTGGGTTTGGAGTCAGAGGCTCTGTCCTTGCTGCCACCATGCGCCTGTCTGTCTCAGTCTTCACGCTAGGTCTGTGGTCTGTAATTTGTATTGGGGTGCCATTTTTGGGACTCAAAGGTTCAGATTTCAGTATTGTCTGTGTCTCCTCTGTAGACATAGATTCCTCTTCAGAAGACTGAGGGTCCTCTTTGAGATTTTCATTTTTAGCTTTTGTGTCCTCAAAAGCATTCACTTTAGCATCTGACAGTCTTGACTGAGGTGTAAGAGGAGAAGCAGATAATGCCATCTGGTACTGGTGCAAGAGTGGGGTAGAAGTCCTTGAGAGAGCCACTTTGTTTTGATTATAGTTCCTCTGGGCAGACATAAACGAGAGCTCAGGATCACGAAGGATATGATAATCTGTCCTGCTAACTCCGTGCTTAGCAGCTCCAATAAGTAAATCCCTGTCATGAGTCCCACATTCCCACCAGACAGGTAGGTCTGGGTTTGGCTGGCACAGCTTGAGTCGCTCAAACAGCTGGGGGTGTCTGAGAGCCTGTTCTCGCACTTTGCGCAGGAGCTCGATGCGGTACAAAGTCCGGGAAGCGCGTTCCTCTGTGATGGGCTGGATAAAAAGGTTTGGGTCCACGAGTTCTGTATTAAAACATAACGAATTAGAGTCTGCCAAAACCAACAAATCAGTACTTTAAGGAGGTAACTCTAATCAGTTATGTATCCCATTGTAAGCTTTCAGTTTTACTCTCAACATGTTTCCTAATTCCTCCTCCCCCATTTGTATCTTCCAACACATGAAAGAAAAACCTTTTCAAGTTAAGCACTGACAACACAAATTTAGTAAGTAAAAATATACACACCCACCTTCTTTTGAGGGGAGACGACAGACCCTCCTGCACATTGACATAAATGCATACAGGTACTTCTCCAAGCTCTCATCAGTTTTCTTGTGCAGACGAGCCATCGCTCGAAACTTGGTCCAATCAAACCGTCCTCTTTCAGGGTCAAACACCACTCCAAACGTGGACACAACTCTGTAAAAGTCAGCTTCTTCTCTTCTTGTCCATCTTGACCAGCAAGAAAAAGATGTGAAATTCTGTCAATTTCTTCCACTGCTTCACATATTATGCCTCTACCATGTTCTACGTATGGGCGGATTGAAAAAGTACATTTTCATGCTGCACATACCTTTGCTGTCTTTCAATCTTAGCAGCCATCTTTGGATTCAGTGCAGCTTCTTCATATGGAAGCTGCATCATACTGGTTTGTACTGGGAATGTTGGCTGGATCTGCTGGGCCTGCCTGTTTTTACTCGTCCGTTGATAAGCTGTTATCAGGCGGCGCAGACGCGTTGTTAAGGCAGACTGAGTGGGCCAATAGATTTTGTCCCCTTCCATCATTTGTCCCTCTATACGAAAACCAAGTCATGGGAAAATAAAGAAGTTAATTGTTGCTGGTGTCTATGGTTCTACACTAGGTTATCTGTGTTTTAGCTAAGAATCACAAAGAGTTAAAACAATTCAAAACGCAAAAGCAACTGGCTCAGATTTGAAGCTTTATGGATTTACCTCCATCTGCTATTACGAGATCACCTGGGGATGAAACATCATCCTGTAAAAATACAAAAGTGAAGCACTATTTAAAATACAGCCCTCTCCAGAGATGGAGGTTAAATATACTTTTCACAAAAATATCTGAATATAATAAAGAACAAAAGTAACAAACAATTTGGATAAATGGCTAACAGGGCATGCAACAGAACTATGCAACAATTCCCTACCATTTCCACCCACCCAACTTCAAAAACACATGGAGTAAGCTTTATCAATTTAGAGAAATACAGAAAAAGTAGTAATAATTTGCTCAACAAAAAAGTGGAAGTATTACATTACAAGTGAACCTGTGTTGAAGTGTCTAAGTGAATGACTGTTAAAAGGAGCTATTAACTAGTGCCTACTGTACCTCTATGTCATCCTTAAACAGTGCTGGTGCTGGTTTATATTCTGGATCTTCTACATCCCTGTTAAAATTTCAACACAAAAGAAGCCATTTTAGTAATATTCTACACTAATTGCAAAGTTCTTACACTCTTTTCAATTAAGCCAAACTGATTTAAATTTAGTAAGAGACTGCATTTAATTTTATGTTTGAAATGAAGAAAGTATTTCACGGCAGCTTTAGCTTGAATCCTGCTCCCCCCAATTCACTGTATCATTCAAAGGTATTCTTTGTGATCACAACTAAAAACTTCAGTGATGATGCAATGAATAAAAGCAGTTCTCTCTTTCAGCAGTTATCAGTAATTCTGATCTACTGGCGTCACTGGTCAGCTGTACAAGACTAAGACATCAAAAGCTGACCTGAAATCCAGTTAAACACGTCTGCAGCACTCTACCTCTGAATGCTTTTGCACTTCAGTGTCTAAGCAGTATTTCCAATAAATCAACATAAGGTAGAATCCTTGTTAATAACAAGCCTCTGCATTTTTCCCCTAACTGTGAAATCCCAAATTTCAGAAGTTGTAACACCATTCCTCTTTTCCACCCTATGGGAGTGAAATCAAAGCAGTATTTCTTACAACAATGACACCAAACTCCTGCAAAACCACTTATGAAGAGAGTAAGGTACAGCATGTAAATTCAAATCTGTTTGCTTTAAGGTCCCAAAACATTTCCTTTCATACCCATCCATATAATCATTTGCTCTCTGTTCAGCAGCAACTGCTTTGTCATCTGGTTTTCCAACCCTTTCCAAGAAGCAAAGAGCTGGGTCTGCTCTGATAGTGTTGTATTTTTCATAACCTATAAAGGAAAAACAAAAACAAAAGGTAAAAATTCAACTTACAGAGTAAACCAAAAAAATAAATTGAGTGTAGGGTATTTTTATATTGGGGTGTAGCGACTGTACATACACAGCCACCCTCACTACTCACCATGTTTAAAAACTCCAATTAGAAGAGATTTATCTGCATCTGCATCCCACCACTCAGCAGGAACTTCAGAGTGGTCTGGCTCAGGAACCCAAACATCAATTTCACTACAGAAAAGCATGAAGAGCAAACCAACATCAACAGAATTCAGAGGAAGAAATAATTTTTTTTTATTTTCTTAGTAAATTTCTACTTTATATGGGACTTGAAACTTCTCTCTTCAAGCACACAAATACAGTAAAACCCTAAAAACTCCCAGCAGCCTGTGCTTGTACAGCTTTGCAAACCAAGGATTATCTGTGTCAGTGTTTAATAGCATGAGAGGGACTGTTCTTCATTAGTATTTCTGAATCAAACTACAACTTTGTCTGCCACAAGCTCCTGTAGCACTGAGCTCAAGAATTTTCAAACAGCAATACTTACATCAAAAAATAAGTTAAAAAAAAATATAAAAATAAAGGCATCAATGGAATACACAGCACATAATTAAAAGCATGGGAAAACCTGCCAATTATCACGTCAAGTACATAATTCTATCTTTCACTCACTATTTCAGTCTATTTGACTCACATTATTTGACTTGATATAGCTAGACTCATAATGAGGAATCAGGACTTCCACATGTCAAGTTGATGAAGTGTTTAGTAAACAAAGAGAAAACAAAAACATGTTCCTCACTGCCTGAGGATAAACACATTTATTTTAACATTTCTTATTTAGGTCTACGCAGATTCCTAAATTTTCATCTGACATTTGAAATAAACAAGTAAAAATATTTTCTCTATAGTTCACCTGGCATCAGTTCCATCAAAGACTTTTTGGAATTCACTACCAATGACTTCTTGTTTTAAGTAATAGAGCATTCTTACTCGAAGTAAGACCCTAAATAAAGAAAAGAGAAATACAAATATTAGAACTCTAAAAGCTTTCAGTAATTGTGGATGGTTTTGTTTTGTCTTTTGTAATATCACAGAGATTTCAAATAATTTTCCTAAAACATACTTCTTTCAGTTATAAGGGTGATAACATCCAGCTTCTTACTGTCATCACATTTACAATATTTTTCATTGCAAAATTTCTTTCAAATCCTGAAGATCCGGGTCAACAAAACACTATTCACTTACTTCATGAAATACTGCTAGGAACAAACTGCTATTTCCATTTTCCTCCTTAGAACATGCCCAAGAGAGGACTGAGTGAGCTGACAATGAACATCCTCCCCTTAACCTCTTCAATTCCTTCTCACTCACAATTTGGTGCATGACCCCAATGACTTCTCCACGCTTTATCTCGATTCTTGACTACAGCTGCATGAATTGTCCAAGAAGAATATGACAAGTTTTGCTACAGAAAAATCATGTATGTAAACCAAGCTCATTCACTGCCATGAATGACTAAGCTTTCACAAGCTGGTAGCTCAGATTCTCTGAAGCCTAGAAAAAGTGCCAGGGAAACAGCATGTAAGATTGAGGGGCAATAACTTCAGTGCTTTCAGTCTCTCTGATAAGCACTCCCACTCTTCAGTCCCTTGGCTGCTGCAAGGCATCCCAAGCATGTTAGCAAGAAATCTCTCCACAGACAAAAACAGATCAAAAATTGTAACAGAATTATTTTACATGTGAAATCTGTTCACCTCCAAATACATCATGACCTGTTTATTCTAATCAAACTAACACCATCAAAATCTCTTTCTTCCTACTACTACAACTATTTTAAAGTCGAAGACAATGAGAAACCAGAAGAAAAAGCAAACATCAAAAGACATTCACACTTCAGTTACTGCTTACTTGTTGCAATGGTGTTTTATGTGCTTCTTGTACCCTTCATCTTGCAACAGATGTTCTGGATTGTATTTTCGAAGCCATTCTGCTTTGTGTATATCAAAAGTGCTAGCTTGGGTTTTCACTTTTTTCCCTTTTCTTCCTCTAGGCACAGGGGCTGATAAGCCTATATAATGTAAAATATTAAAGGTATACACAGAGATGCCCACAACACTTATAGTTCCTATATACTACACATATATTGTGATCTGAAGTGCAGGAACAACACTAACAATCATCGTCTATGCGAGTCATGTATGTAACTCAGTATCTGAGTCTTTTTGTGTCTCAGAGCACCTCTGGAGCACACACTGCCAGTAAGGACAAACAGGAGAGGGGGAGGAGTGTGCTGTTTGTCACCTATTATGAAACAGAAGAGGTTCTTATGAAATGAAAGCTCACACCAAACACCATTTGGGTAAGCCATCACATCAAGGCAAAGCAGCAACGACACTTCTTTGCCCATCAGCTGAATTGAGGGCTTGAAATAAATCCCATTTATTTCAAGTAGGATGAATTCAGAGAGGCTTTTTAGCTGGTTTTATCCCAGTACCACAGGCACACACATATGAAGCTGTTTAAGTGCAGCAACACATTAAGTCCTTACCAAGGTGGTTCTGTAATTCTCGTGTTCGCCCATCCTCTGTTGGGGTGATGAGATCCCATATAAAACTCTTTATTTTCTCATCCCCTCTGTAGTGAACAAGACAATAGGCTAACAGGGCTCGGCAAATGATCTCCACATCGTGTTCATTCAGCTGCCTCTTGAAGCGACCATGGGACAGAATTTCTCTCCACCGACCCCACCTAGCCCAAAGTGAAACACAAACCAGCACCTGGAAGTGAAACACTGGGGTAGCTACAGACTTCTCTTAAAAACAAAATTTTTCTCTAAAATACTTAGCTTCTATTGTTTTTCTTTCAGCTTAAGTTACTAGGTAGAAATAATAAAGTAACATTTGCAACATAACTCCAACTGATTAAAACAGTTTTAAACAGAAAGTGCCTCTTTACAAAAAGTATGATTGTTTTAAACTTTAAAGCCACAAAACTGACGGAACTCATTTTGAAAAGAATGCTGTTATTTTTCTTGTAAGATGGGTCCGAGAAGACCTAAGATTTGATTTCCAAATCAACTTATCTGATTTCAGTATGCTTAAAATAACTGGTTAGATTCTCAGTTCCTATTTGTGCCTCAGAGAAGTGCAAGATGTTCTACAATTATGAAAATCAAGTTACCTACCAAGCCTTTATTTCAGACATTTTTTAAGGAGTCTTGAGCCTGCCTGCAGCACTTACTGTAATGATTTTTAAGAGACTCCTGTAGTGCCCATGTTAAATGCCATAATCTCATTTGAAGAAAGATTTTTCACCCTTCTTTCTTAATGTTTCTTTAATTGCAAATTGTCAGGAAGATTTATTACAGGGTGCAGGATAAATTCCTGCTCTAAAAACATTCTCTGCACACACACCAGGTTATTGCCAATATACAGTTAAGTTATTCCACAAATGCAATTTATTACATGGAAGAAACCGTATTTTTAAAACGCTTCACAGAATAAAGAAGGATGTACACAGTACCCATAGACCAGCAAGTTCTTCTCCACACGGAAGCACTCCGTCCTTCCGTAGCCATTGGAACGGTCGCACGGCCGGCGGAGCTTTGGTTTTTCTTCACTCTCACTCTCCACCTCAGACAACTCTGCCAGCTCATCTTTTGTGGCACTGAAGGGCCGTGTTTGCTTCCTGATCCTTGGGGTATCAATAACAAGGCTGTTCTGCAAAATTGCAACCAAACCTTGTCAGAGAAACCTTGTGAGAGCACTCGGCTTCAGTTCAGGAACAATTACTACCTCTTGTCATTCACATCTGTTCCCTAAAGACACTGAACCCATGGAGCAAGTTTTTTTGGAGCAAGCAATTTGGGGTATTTAAGGCAACAATGAGTTTCATGCGCTAATGCCAGCACATTAATTACAAACAACACAGAGTATCATATCTGAGCTGAACACTCAGACAGACTACTCTGTAGTCCTTCTGAGAGAAAAGGGGCACTGAAACCTTTCTGAATCAAATGCATGGGGAATGTCATCAAGTAGAGGACACAGATTTCAGGATTATAAAATTTATACAGGTCTTAGTCACTTATTCTGCAGATTCCAGTCCAAGATTTACAGACAGAGAAAAGGGGCAATCAGAGTAATTCCATACTTTCAATCATTTTCAGGTCCTTGACAAAAATCAGAAATGTCCAAACTTTTTCTGGACAGCAGTGAAATAGCAAAATACTACACTGGTCATCAGACTGACTGCTCATGCACAGAAAGTCTGATTTGTTGAAATATTCATCAAAAAAGCACCAGAAATCCCATATCTGCAATTTCAGAATCCAACGCCAAGCACATACTTGAAAAAACATACATTAAAAAAGTACTTACTCTACCACTGATAGCATCAATATCTATTTCTGCTTTTTTGGCCCATTTCTGCCAGAAATTGGGATCATCTAGTGAAATATCAGTCCTGTTTCCAGATGCAACAAAACTAGCCTGTAAGAAATAAAACTAAAGTTTACCAACATCATACATCAAAAGTTTGTAGTTTGCCTCACTGCTGTGAAGATTGCCTGACCTTATTTCATGAAAAATCTCCCAAGCAGCTGTTAAGACTTTAAAAGTTACTTACACTGCAAAGCAACTCAAAAGTTCTCCTCCCCCTTAATTTTTAAAAATCAGATCCATAATATATCAGAAAAATCTAATGAACTTTTATGCACCATCAGGAGAGAAGAACATTAAGCAGCAAGATTCTTCTGCTTCTAAGTCTGAATCTAAATTACTCGAATGGAAGAAAAAAGAATCTTTTGAAGAGGCTTATCAGCATTTGGGGATTTCATCTCATGCAGAAGTACTCGCTTGAGGGAAATTTCAAAGGGGCGTTTAAGCTGCCAACAATCAAAGCCTGAGCGCATGGAATAGGCTTAATTTCAGAAGGCATTTAAAAAACCCTGATACACTGCATTTGGGAAAAGAGTAAATACATATAAAAATTTCTAACTCTTCTGATAAAAAGACAGTGATGATGATCTTTAGAAATCAACTTCTTATTTAAGCCGTAATCAGCAAGATTTAAGAAAACCTAAACAAACATATATATAAAAATAATATTTTTAAATAGGGCTATTTAAGAATATAAACATACATTTATGATATTTTAAGTCTTCTTTTTTCTTTGCCTTTTAAATTCTTTTGGAATTCTCACAATTGCATTCACAAAGTGCCCACACCCCATGCTCAGTTTTACTGCTCGATATTTTACACTCTCAGCCTCCTTCCCATGTACATATATATCTCTCCACTCACCGCTATTTTAGGAAATTTCTTATTTTGCTTCTCCAATTCTTACCAAAAAAGCTCAAGGTTCAAAATATATCCTTTGTTTATACATTTTTAGAACAGGCCTGACAATTTTTACTCTTATTGGCATATATATTTTCCCCTGGCCTTAATGTATCCAAATACAAATAGTTCTATAGACAAACTTGTTTTAATATTCTTGGTTAATGCAGCTCATTATATTTCACAGAACCCTCAGCCTTTTCCAAAGCAGCACAGATCCATTACTCATCTTTGCTCAAGCACACTCCTTGCACCTGGCATTTACAGAATCTGTGGCAATCTGATTTTTAGGTGCACTTTAACAAAAACATACAGATGCAAACCCTCTAAATATGTACCTCACACACTCCCCTCGTTAAACATAAGTAAACACAACTTAAAAAGAAGGCCTAAGCTCTACAACATCCAGTGACATTCACAGCTCTTCACTGTCACAGAACACCCTGCTGTTCTGCACCTTGGCAAACGTGGAGCCTCTTCCCTCGGACTCAATCGTGATGGTTTTGGTCCGACGCTGCAGGATCTGGTCAATGTCCTCCTCACAGAACTTGGAGCCTTCATCCTCCTCATCCATAATGGCACCATAGGCACCTCTTCGAAGCAAGTCTTCTATTTCTTTTTTGGAGAGTTGTTGGATCTGAGCAAATAAAATCAGGTTTAGACAGTCAAGAAAAAAAATCCCTGAAGTCTTTACTCTTCCTCTTTCCCATCTTTCCACAACCCAACTGTGCCTTATGATCTGTAAGTCTAAATCTGGAGTATTAAATGCTATGAGAAAAGTCTAGCTGACAGCTGAAATAAATAAAATAGGTGCCAACAGTACACACTTTTACAAGTATGCCTTTTTGGTTTTTTTGGCTATTCTTAACACCATGATGTGCATGTTTAAAATAATTACCTATTCATATTTATATTAAAGTAACACATTATCATAATATGAGAAGATACAAGGAAACAAAGAGGAACTTTTCTCCTTGTTTCAACTTTGACATTATCTACCTTGAACTTTATGAGGCAAGAAAGAGTGAAAGATTCATCAGAGTAACTGAGTAGATTGAAAATTATATCAGCTATGTTGCTAGTCCACATCAGAAAACAAAATGGAGATGAAAATGACGGAAAAAGGGAAAAGTGGTAGCCACTGTAATTTGAAGTAAATCCCACATGACTACAAAAGCAAAAGGAGGGTTATTTCAGGAAGTAAATCTACATACACCACCAACACTGTTTTCTCTTCCACTCATACTCTGCAAGACAGCCTTATCCAGTCCCAGTTTCAGACTTGCTCTGTCAAACATCTCTCTCTCATAGGAATTACGTGTGATCAGCCTGTAGACCTTCACTGCTTTGTTCTGACCAATCCTGTGGCATCGGGCTTGAGCCTTTGGAAGGAAGGGAGGAGGGCAGTTACCATTTAGACTTACCCAGGGATAACATACTGATCTTTAAAAAACCTGCTTCTGCTGTAGCCCAATCCAAGAATAGGAGCATGAACTCAAAAAGGAGTCAACACACATTTAAGCAAACAGAGGCTATCAGATATTTTCCACACTGTGAACTGTTTTCTAAACACAGTGTAGCAAGAAAAATGCACATGAATAACCTGTGTTGAATGCTCCTGACTGGCACTTCCCCTGCAGATAACAGCAGATAATAAGACCTGCTAACTTCTAAGTTAGCTGATCTCCTGATACAAAACAGTAAAGGAGTTGCAACTTGAGAATTATTTCAATTTCAGCATGCAATTCCTAGATTTGATTAATTCACTTTTTCTTTAATGCATATTAATCTTTTTCTGTATACTATGTTTCAACTGAATACCTCTATTTCTATAAATTGTGTTAGTCACTACATGCAAAATATAGCCCCTGGGTTCACAGCGTTATCAATACTTAAGGGTTTTATCAAATCACTGGTTTTACCTGTGCTGCATTTTTCAGCAGTAACTGATTTGAAAGAAAAGTTCCCAACAAATGAAATCTCTTCTGAATTGAAGGCATCAAAAAACTTTGAACACATGCCTTAAAAACATGAACACTTTAAAATTACACGTGTTCAAACAGAGACAATATTCAAAGTGATGAAATTTTTATCCACTGGGTTTAATTAGGGCTCTCCACGGTGCACAAAGAAATTTACCTGCAGGTCATTTTGGGGATTCCAGTCGGAATCAAAGATGATGCAGGTGTCTGCTGCAGTCAGGTTGATGCCCAGGCCCCCAGCCCTGGTGCAGAGGAGGAAGACGAAGCGATCCGAGTCTGGTTTGCTGAAGCGGTCGATGGCCGCCTGCCGGAGGTTCCCCCGCACGCGCCCGTCGATGCGCTCGTACAGGTACCTGCACACAGCCACACAACACACGGCTTTACAAAGGCTTCAGCACTGCAAGGGGCCTTTGAACACATCTACTGCTCACAGATTTATTGCCTGCAGTGCATCCAAGTGATAAAGACTAACTCTGAGGAGCAGTGGGTAACATAACCAAGAATCACGTCAGAACTTGCACAGCTGTAGTACCAATGCACATCAGCAAGTCCAAACATGGAGCACTATAAGACAAGCTCTTCTGCATTTTGTCCACTAGGCAACTACCTGATTATACTTGTATTACTACTTACTTGCATCAAAACACACCCTAACCTCAAGTCCTATGTGGACACTCAAGATTTTACATATTATTCTTGGATCCCTGCCTAGGGTCACAGAAGCAGGACAGTGGATTCTCTTATTATATACCAAATTGCCTGAACACATTAAGGGTAACCAAGCAATCAGCAGAAACCAGAACTTGGTGAGCTGTCACTGGACAAACTGCATACTGATTCTGTAAAGATTAAGAGAAATGGAACAAAAATGACTTGACAGCACCTTTAACAGTCTTTATCAAGGCTTCCTAGATAAAACCCAGCAAATTTTCAAGCCTGAAGTAAAACTGTCATTTGTTACCTTTGACAATTACAAAGACTGCTTTGAAACTTCTGGAATCAAGCAAAATGCTTTAAAAGGGAGGAAATACTTCTATACTTGTAAACTGAATAACATGCTGAATGCGTATCTAGTAGTCAAAAGGCCTCACAACCATTTTTCTTCTCATCAGCTATAAAATGGCACAGCAGATAATCCACAGGACCACAGGCATTCTGGCAGGCAGCCATCTATTTCCTACAGGCCTGAATTCTGTTAAGTGCTAAGTCTGATCATGTGTGCACTCCAACATTTCTAATCAAATGGCAGCACACAGCAAATTTCAGCTTCCATGGATTTCAAAAGATTCCAGCTGTAGATATGATTCACTGGTCTAAATGTAACAACGCTGCAGAAAAAGGAACATTTTCCAAACTGAATTATAAGTACTACTATGAAGTTAAAATTAATCTTTTTAAATGAAACAGAAACTGTGGCCCTCCCAGTTCAAACAGACAGCTTTAATAAAAAACTATCACTAGAACAGATATTAAAATAATCTACTATCCAGTATTCCAGTATCCACTGCAGGAAGGCTTAACATTAGTAATTTTTGGTTTTCAACATGTTAACTCTGTAGTTATCATGTAGTTCACTGACAATTACAAACTCCAAAGCAGAATGTACACTGCAACAAATCCACTGGTAAAACAAGAACTATGCCTTGTCATAGATTTTCAGGTGATACGGCAACTACTAATTGTACCCAAGTTTAAGGTTTAATGCATTTATTTAGTCACATGCTCAAATAAGCATTGAGTTTCCATGGAGTCAATAGTCTATAATAATCAGAGAGTGCAATTACATGTGATGGCAAAAGCCAGCCTAAGGAGCAGGTTTATGGCTGGCAGTTCAGCTCTGCTGCAAAATTCAAAGCAGTCAACTTAGCAAAGACAGGAAGAACATATGCACTTTCACATTAATAAAAAACACACCCCCAGTTGTTTATCCCTTTGTGTTTGTATTCCTTTGGAAGGAGCTGTATCTTGGACCCATCTGGTCCCAGCTCAACACTGTGTAAGTAAAGAACACATTCAGTGCTTCCTGGGGTTTGGACAAACAATGACAAGCTTGAACTAACCTCGTTTCTGAGAGATGTAAAACCAGTATATACATAATTAAATGTTTAATGGAAAAAGCAACAGACTGAAGGCACATGGTTAACCCAAACTGGACAACTCTCTTCAGTTCTTCTCTCAAGTTTGTAATTAGTTGTCAACAAATGATCACAAAACAGAAAGCTACACACTGATCAGCAAACAAAGAAAACAGAACTCCCAGATGTGGTGGGCTGCTGTCATTAATCCTGCACAACTATTAACACAGAACAATTGTAACTACAGGATACAGAAGAAGAATCTTACCTTTTATGTATAAGGTAATCCTCCAAAATATCAAGGCAGCGCACCATTTGAGAGAAGATAAGGACCTTGTGGCCTCCTGCTTTCATTTTTGGAAGAAGTTTATCAATAAGAACCAATTTACCAGCAGATTGGATCATTGCTTGCAGGTGGAAGTCAGGAGCACTTGGATTGTAAGTTTCTTTAAACTCTCCAAGGATCTTCTCTTCAGCACCTATCAAAGAATGTATTTCCTTATCTATGCATGTATCGACACAGATATCTCCACATACATTCAAACTGAAGATACCAAAATCAGTGCTGTATTCTAGATATTCCCCTCTAGGCACTGATAGAGACAAAACAGAGTTCTGGAGAGACCTGAAGTCTAAGCAAGAACATCTATTTTTATCAGCTTTGAGAACAAGCCTTAAGTTTTCCAGAACACCATAGAAAAAGCACCTTGAATGAGGTGAACAACCCTCCTCCAAACTTTAAATACTTATTTTTAAGTATTGTATGTCAAAAAACTGCTAAAAAATAGTTCTTTTGTCTATGTGATATTTTAAATGGGCCATGAGTCTTTGCAAAAAAGAAAAGTATTTTGAATACTACTTCTGAAACCACAGCCAAAACTCTTAGAGTGTTAAATGTATTTTCTTGCAAGTCAGGAAAAACACCAGTTTATTTAGTGAGAAAAGCAGTGAAGACTGACAGAAATCACATCCCTTGAAAGAAGCATTCATTTTAAAATTTAGACCTAGAAGTTCTTGTTCATACTGCTTTTAAAGAGCTGTATCATTTCCATGAGATTACTGCTTCTAAATGCTCTGTAAAATCCAAGAGAACAAGTTCAAGGTTTAGGCCTCAAATATGCAAATGTCTCTCAACTTTGTCTTGTATCTATCAAGAACACTTTTCCACCTAAACCAATCATTGGAAAATCCAAAGAAAACATCGAAGAATTATTACAAAATTCTTACATATTTTAAATAAAAGCAAAAAATAAGTTTAAAAAACCCACTCCTTATCCTGTATTTACCTTTGATGAGATAAGGGTGATTACAACACTTTCTGAGTTCCATCATAGTGTTAACCAGATTGGGGACATTCGCCTGCCCTGCTCCTTTGGATAAGAAAGCAAAATTTTTCTCCAAAATGGCTCGGTAATATTTCTTCTGAATATTAGTTAGTTCTACTTCAATTATGGTTTCCTCCTTAGGAGCCAGCTTTTTTTCTACATCTTCTTTTAATCTCCTGAGCATCATGGGTTTCAGGATAGCTTGTAGTTTCTGAACCTAAAAGAAGCATAAACGTTAGTTGGCACATGAAAAAAGGTAATAATGTAGCTCAATGAAAAAGCAGTCCCTCTTAAACTCTAAAGCTCAGATGAACTCATACCTGCTCCTCAGTTTTAAGGTCTCCAAACTCTTGCATGAACGTAGATTCAGCAGGAAAACGCAATGGTTCCAGAAAATGAAGGAGGCTAAATAATTCTTCTACTGTGTTCTGCAGTGGAGTACCTGTTAACAGCACTTTATGCTCCTAGAAAAGAAAAAAAACACCTTACATAACCTTATCAGCACACATTTGCAAAGATGTTTGTGTTAAGTCTGAGCATCAAAACCTGAAAATACCATTTCTGCAAGTCACTAACCACACAGTTAATACAGAGAAGCAGATTTATTTAAAAAAAAAAAAAAACAAAACAAAACAAAAAAAAAAACCACCACCAAAAAACCAGAAAGTATTTTCTAATAGCTTTCTTTCAAATTTTCTCTTCCTTTATCTGTAATGAAGGAGTGAGCACTTGAACTTTGCCTGTAATATTCATGGATTTATAATCCTCCCTCTCTGTAGTGTGACGAATATACACTGAGCATGTATCAGACAACTCAAGGGGACTTCTGAGAACACACAGGAAAGTAATAATGAAGCAATAAAAAAAATGCAAAACTAGTCTTGGATGCATTTGACACATGGTAGGATCTGCTTTTAAAACTTCTCAGCTGTATAAAATTAAATCTTAACTACTGGACTAGACAATCAATCTGTTTAAAATTCTACTAGTTGGGTGCTTTTATTGTTAAATAACTTGCTTAAAATACTTTCTAAATTTTAGCACATTCCACAAAAACTAAATCAAATTTTAAATTATATTTTCACCCTAATCAAAACAAAAACTGTACAACAGTATCATCAGAAATAGATTATGCTTACAGTGAGAACTTGCCACATTTTTGTTTAATCACAAATATATCAGCATAAGCTATCAAAACCACATATGTTTGAAGAGTATCAGGAATAGTTATCTATCAAGAAACACTGCTTGAGAGGTTTTTTTGACATGTAAAGCAAATTTTTAATTTATTATCATACTGTACTGAACTCAACCCCAAAATACTATACTGAAAATCAACATCAAAAAGTGAACTATAGTTACTCACAAGGTTCATTAATTTTAGTCCTTCCAAAAGTTTGCAGTTTTTGTTCTTCAGTCTGTGAGCTTCATCAATAATAACACACCGCCACTCAATTGCATTTAATTCTGGACACCCACCAAGAATCATTTCAAAAGTTGTGATAATGGCTTGGAACCTGTAGGTACCTCGAACAATACGGCCCTGGAAATTCATCGATACACACAATTTGTTACATTCCCTCCCGTCTACTCCATTTACAGATTTTGTTGTCGAAATTTTGCCAGGAGGCGGACAATGGATTTTACATTAGAAATGGCCTTGTCATCACATTTCATAATCTTTGTAACTCTCTAATACTAATGAGTAATTTTTCATGGACCCAAATCCAGTATTACCTAAGCAACAGAAAAAATTTAACCCCATTTAAATTACGGATATAACCACCTAATAGAACTGTTTCACAAGCATTTTCAATGCTGAGGAAATCTGAAAGAGTGACAGGAAAAATTCTAAAGTTGGTCTATCAAAAAATATTATGTTAATACAGTTAGCAGTCATACAATAAGTAACCACAGTTATCAGCTGAGAATTAAATGAAAACTTTTTATCCCCAGTTCACTCCACTGGTCTGACAAGAACATGTACGGCCTTCAGCAAGGCAGTACAGGTAACTCACTAGGCAAACAAGATGTCATTTTGATATTTAGCACTAATTAGTATAAAGCTCTCAGTTTCATCAATTTTGAACAAACACCGTGAGAACTAAAAAAAAATTATTTACGCACAATATATAAAAAAGGGGGGAAAGCCTTTTAAAATAGTCAGGTTTCAAGTTTTTATCATGTCATTTAATGGTGTGTATTTCAGAAAAGCAAGTTCAGACTACACACAGTTAACATCAGCAAAAGGAAATCAGCTACATAAAGGTAGCAGAGCTTAATCAGTATTAATTTTTTTCTCCCTGCTCTTCAAATTCAGGACCCAACTGCAACCATCTGTGTACACTTTAATCTCCACAAGAGTATCAGCATCACTGCTATTCAATTGCAAAATTACTCAGCACAGTGAAACAACACACACATCTTGCTGCAAACACTGCCACTAAATTTACCCAGTAAGCATTTGCTGAAGATGCTCATATGTAACATCCTGGAACATGAAGTGACTTTCACTAAGATAAGCACACAGATAATGTCAAGTACCCTTGTCACTGCTGCCACCTGAGCCACGTTTTGGGTGAGTTACTGCACACAAGTGATGCTACAATACCTGGGAGTCCCTGAAGTACATCTCATACTGCTGAATCATCTGCCTGCTGATCATGCTGCCGTGGTACACCACAACATTCAGGTCAGTCCACGTGCGGAATTCCCTCTCCCAGTTCGCTATGGTGGAAAGCGGAGCTATGATCAGGAAAGGGCCCCTTATACCAGTCAGCAGGATTTCATACAGGAATGTTATGGACTGAATGGTTTTGCCAAGGCCCATTTCATCGGCTAAAATGCAATTCCGCCTGAAAGCAAAAAGTATTTATTTATTACTATCATCAAAGAAAGCACAGACGCCAAAGGTATTACTAAAATGAACAATTTACAAAAACAAAGCTCAAATATACTTTGTAGCAACAGTCAAAACTGAGGCACTGCAAAAAATCCTTGAAAGCATTCCCTGGTTCAAGTGAAAGAATTTGCACAAAACTTTTGTGTAAAGCTTTGCATCAGGTTTAGGACTGTCAAAACCTGAGAATGGAATGTTCCATGAAGCTCTACAAAAATATTCCAGAAAGATTCTTTTGGGACTACCTTTGCCCTAATTAAAGGAATTTAAATTAAGCAGGTTTCCTACATGCACATTCACCTTGACAAAACTGCTAGAAATTAATGAAGATTCTCTAGAAATCACACATGGGAAGAAGTATCCCAGCTACACTCACAGGAAAGGGGTGCATTAGAGCATCATTAACAAATTTCCCTTTTTGACTCCAGAACTAGACAAATACCTATAACTAAATTACTGCATGAAGCAGCACTCCATGCTCTCCCTCAGCCATACATTCCAGCCCTTCACTGTCTGCAGATGTCACACAGCTCTGCACTGCTTGAATGAGAATTAAAATAAGCTTTCCTTCTGCAGATCAATGACACGCATGGTAATATGCTATACCTGCTACCATCATCTCTATAAGGGACATGCAACTGCTACTTTGGAAATACAGCAAGCAGGAAGACTCATTTGCAGAAAATCAACTTAGAGAAAATACATCATTCTGGAAAATATACTCCAGGCGATTGTATCTCTGCTCATAGAACACAGCATTAATGCACAAAACTTAGCTTCAGCTTAAAACACAGATAATGCTATTATTCACTAGCCTTACTTTTGAAGAGAGTTAACTTTATTATTCTATTTCTAGCAATCATCTTAAAGATGCAAGTGTTTATCAGTTTCAAAAATTGTGAAAGCTTGAGCTTTGGTTGTTTTCGCTTTAATATCCACATAGCCACTGAAAATTTATTTCCAGTTCTGTTAGTTGCCTTATTTAATATTTTGTTAATTTTTGTTCACAGAACATCCTTGCATACCCAAAGGGAGAGAAATTTGTTCCAGTTACATTGTTTTAGCTACAAGCAGAGAAACTGCAATAAATTTAGTTAAAACACTATTCATCCCAATTAAAGTGATTCACTCCATACAGTTTAAAATATACATTAAAAAATATTCCATGCATATACCTATTGTACCAGTTGAATAGGAGCCAGTTAAGTCCTTCCAGTTGATATTCCCTGAGCTGATTGCCATTTTTATATTCCCTGGACTGCTCAATCTTCTTCCAGGAGTTTGGAGGTGGTCGGTCCTTTAAAGGAAAGATTAATATATGTACAGATTGACACATGCTTTATTTTTCCAAAATATTTAACCCCACTATTTTGTGAGTATATCACTTTAGACTTAGAATGTTATTATTCAACCTTAAAAGTGAAGTGTCATTGTTAACATTGCTTACTAATTAACAGTCTGCAGAATTCTGAAATTTCCATTCATTTTAATCTATTAATTACTATTTTTTAAATTAATTTAAGTCTACATAATGAAATTAAGCAACTGGTTTCTAAAAAATAGAATACAAATACTTTGTCAAGGATAATATGGCACACAAATTCATTTATACATGAAATTTCAAGACTACATGAAGTTTCACTTTGGCAGCGCTCTAAGAACAGGCAGTTGACCTACGAGAGAGCTAACTGAATATTTGGATTAACAACATCCCTGACGTTGTAAACAGCTCTGGAAGCTGATGCTGAAGCAGTCTGGGCATCTACACAGTTACTGTGATCTTGCCCTCTCCCTTCTGCACTTGCCCAGCAGTGCTGATCACTCTGTCCCACTGCCAATGCAGAAAGTCAGGGCCAGCTGTACAAAAAAGTAAATTTCTGAGAGGTTTAGTGTCCTGAATACAATTCCCCAAGGGATCAGATCAAAACAGCATCAGCAGGGTCATGATACAAAACAGACTAAGAGTATCGAGGTATATCACCTTCAGGGCCCTCGCAAGCTAAGGAAAGCTGAGAGGCTACATATATACATATATATATATGTATACACACACATATATATATATGTATATGCACAAGTTTCCAGGCCTGGAGCCAGATGAGCCTGGCCTCTAGCTTAACAGGCAACTGAGAGGTGAAATCAGGCAGTTTTTGACTGATACTAGGTAGGATTTTAGCAGAAAACTCTTCTGATAGCTCCTGCATCCCAACGTGAACAAACTCACACATTCAAGTGAAGTAATTTTAATAGGGAGCTTTTCTCACCAGCTGTACTTCCCTGCCCCCCCCACCCATTTCTCAGCATTTATAAAAGCCTGCATTCACTCGAGACTCGTGTGGCCTTATGTGGCAGCTCTGAATTTTCCATGTGAATTTTGTCTCTCTGCACTGCCAGCGTCAGCATCACCTGAGCCTGGCTCTGGGCACAGCAGGAGCTGTCCCTCCCCAGCAGCTGTGGCTTCCTCCCCTCTCCCACCAGCTGCCATCTGTCCACTCCCCCACTCCCAGAGCAGCCATGCTCCTGCTTGCAGGCCTGCAGTCAGCAAATAATTTCTTGTAGCTGCTGGAGCCTGAAGCAAAAATACTTGTTGCTGATGCTGGGATGACTGTCAGTTGTACAGTTGCGCTTTAATCATCTTTTTCTCTCACAGCCAAATATGGTAACAGAGGTAGAAAAGCTCTTCTTCCCACATGCCAAAATGTCAGGATTTTAAATAAATACTACAAAAATGAACTCAATATAATATGAAGATGTTAATCGTGACTACTGTCATTATCTGTAGATGGAAAAACCATTAAAATAAATTCCAAAGCCTCCAAATTAAAACACTGTGCATATTTAGTTATGTAAAAGAAGTCAGAACAAGTGTTGTACTACACCACGCAGGACACATGTCCTACTCTGACAATGACATACAGGACTTGAAATAGAACTATTTTGCTTTCTACTGCTCTAGGAGACAGAAGATTGGTAATTTCAAGATCAAACACATTTCCTTATTACATGTGTTTTTCTTCCTTTCAGCTAGCTCTTTAATGAAGAGAAGAAAAATAAAAGCAGGAAGAAATTACAGAACCTGTTTGACAGATCTCATTTGCCAATTCCCTTCAGTGCTGAAGCACAAAATTTAACTCTCTTCTCTATAAAAGAGTCTTAATACATCATCGTGGTTTCTGCTCATTTTAAAGGTGCTCAGTTCTGTGATAGTCAGTTTCAACATGTGGCTCCTTGCTCAGTTAGAAACTCGAAGTCACAGCACTTCAGTTTTTTTCCTAAGCAAAAGTTTTTATTTTTTTAGAGTAACAACTAAGATGAGAATGTTTGTCTATGCCTACCTGAATATTTTATTATTCCTAGGTAACAAGGCACATGGATGCTTTACACAGAATGTCAATAAGCCTTTTGCTTTAACACAGGAGCTTAAGGTTGGGAAAACCAAGTCAGATTTACCAAAACAGACAAGTAAATTAGATATAATTTTACCAATCTCCTTGAGTCAGGCCTGGAAGCTTGCAATTGTTCAAATTCTTCTATTTTTGCTTGATCTACATCTTCTTTCAGCTCCCACGTACTGTCTTCATATGGCAACGAACACCATTTTACTAAATAGTAAATAACAGGCTGCAGAAGAAAATTCTGAATGTTATCAGTTTTTAATTTAGTATACAGACTGTTAATATGCCTTACTATTAGAGTAGTTTGCTTACACAAGAGCTAGAATCAAAAGCACATTTCTGACTATTTTTTAAATGTTCCATGTAGATTCCTGTTATCTACCTACTTATCCTTGGCTCCCCACACTCTGTCACCTTCTGTAGACCTGCGCAGTGGTTTTCAATCCCATTTACCCACAAATAAATCTTGTTTTAGTCTCAGGAAAGATAAATTACAGCATCTGTGATATTAGTAGAAATGGGGTAGGGCAGCAGAACCTAGCACACTACAGAAGTGCTACCCAGGACATCTCCTCCATTCCCCAAATCAGGCTACCTCAGGCTAAGCCAGAGCTTTAGAGCTCCTAAACCAGAGGTCTTACCAACAAAACTTCCATAAAGCTTTACAGGCTTGATGAACGACATACAGGAAAAAATGGAACCAAAGAAGATCATCTTATTTAGATTCAGTACATAAATATTTAAAAACCAAATAAAGAGTCATGCTTCCAGAAGCTGAGGGGAAAGTCTTATGACTTATGACAACACATTTTTTCTAGAAGTTTAATAGTGACAAATCTGCTGCATACAATGAAAATTCATTGTAACTCTCAGTCCTGCTTTAGGAAAATTAATGCAGAAGTGACTGGGTAAAAGTCTGCTCATTTTGCTATCCATACAACCAGAATAAGCATTATAGATATTCCAACAGCCTTAATCAACAATTTTCTTCTCAGTCTTTGATCTCCACTTGTCTCACTCTTTCTGAATTCTGGGAAATTTAATTGCTTGATTTGCTTTTCTGTTGTGGGTTGTTTTTTTTTTTTTAAATCTCAGAATGTTTTTGTTCTGTAACAGCTTTCCAGAAGAGGCACTTTAAATTAAAAAAAAAGTTTTGAAAAATACAGGGGGAAAGGTTCACTGGTGGCTATCAAAGCACTTCAAATCACTGGTTGCCTAAAGTTTTTATTTCCAGTGATCCCATGCCACTATTAGAGAGGCAGGACAGTATATGGATCAGCCTTTTGACAGAACTCACAAGTCAATTATTGAACCTCACATTTATGTCAGTCGATACCTAAACTTTGCCTACTACGACCTATTAATACTAATAAAAATATAAGCTATTATATGCTGATTTCTCTTTCAAATCCACAGCAAGCACAAGAAAGGACAAGACCATCATGTCTCATTAAAAATACTACTGAAGCTTTAAAATCATTCAAGTGTTACTCTGAGATCTGATAAAATTGCAGCTGTCAGACACTACTTGGAGCTGTATCTTCCTGACTTGCTTTAAGACATATTTACCTCACCAGTGTCTTTATCTTCACAAAGAGACACTTCTAATACCCGGTCTACTTCAACATAGTCAGGATTAAAAGGCTCCTCTTCCATCTGCAGTGAAAGATTAATAAAATCAGTAGAGAGACAAGAATAGCTGGCATTTGCTAAGACCTGGTCTCATCGTGCACAAAATTAATTTGGTGGCTGGAAATTACTGAGGTTTTTGCACAGACCTTGAATTCCACAGCAGCCCCATGCACACACCTCCTTGGTTCTCTTGGGCAACACTCACTCAAGAGGGATCTGATACTAGATCCATTCATTCTGGGATGAAGTGCTGTCTTGTGGAAGTCCTACAGAAACTAGCCACACTCACATAATCCTTCCCTCCTTAATACTTCTAAGTAGTTACTCAACCAATTCCACTTTCAGACCATGTAAGTCAGGTTAATTCAGTGACTCCAAAAGACTTGCTCTTCAAATTACATTAAATAACCCACCCCCTGCTGCAACCAACACCAATGGCTCATTTTTAGTTCCTAACAATCAGCTCTTTTATATAAAAGCAAACTACGAATCAAATTTCACAAGGAAAAAAAGCTTATTTAATTTTTATTTCATACTCACATCTGCAAAAAAGTGAGCTCTCTGAGCTTTCCTTACTTTGAATCGCTTTATTTTCTGCTGGATTCTTTTATCTTTTAAAAGCTGTTGTTCTGTGGCCCACTCACAGTGGAGATATGAGCTAAAATCACAGAGACTGACATTAACACATTGGTGAAAGCAAAAGCTCACTATCTATTTTTAATATACAGTTAAAATAACAGAATCCACCATAAAGATCAAAGATGTCTCCCTCCAAATAATCATCTTGCAGCACCTAGTTAAGGCAGTGTTTTTGAGCTGGAGTCTGTAGAACTCTACAGATTCACAATTTTTTTCCCATGAGTACTAAGAAGAGAAACAAGCTTATTTCAAGGGAGCTTAAACAAGTCAAGTTTAAAATCTGACACCTTGACCAGAAAGTACCAAGAGATATAAATTACTTTATATGTTAGATCTGATTTTTCCACGTGCCTCCTGTGGCCATCTCTCCACTGGCACTGCTGGATCACAGAGCTCAGCCCATGGAAAGCTCAGGAGGAGCAGCAGAGCCCGTGGCAGGGAGGAACCTGCCCTGGGCTGGCAGAAAAGCTCCGAGTCAAAGGAGGTGGAACCAGCAGCTCCAGCACCTGCAGCATCTACCTGCACGCCAGGAGAGCATTTCTGAAATTACATCACACATTTCTTCCTCACATCCCTTTTTTTAGTGTATTTTCATCATTTTTTCAAGCTTTCGAAAGATATGCTAGCAAGGAAGTACAGCTGGGGATTATTCATTCTTGGATGGAAAGACAGATTTTACCCTTTTGGAAAACACAAGGCAAATGGTCTCCAGCAACACACAGAACCAGAGTATCAAAAGAATCTAAATTTATTATTGCAAAAATCTGATTATTCACATATGTAAAATTTAAAACAAGCTTGGATTTTCAGCATCAAGAATCGAGCAGTGACAGGAAAACAGATATGAAATTTAAAATAAAATATGGAAAATGTTATTTTCTTCAATCTTTTATTTCCTGCTTTTGTTGTAAAATCATTTCTATCAGAATTTTTTCTTTCTTTTTGAAACAATAAGTCCAACTACTGCATCAGCATCTCCTAAATGCATGACACTGAATCTAATCTAGGTTTACAAACCACCTCTGATTTAAATTCATGAAATTAAAATTTGCCTCAGGCATGTAGTCCCTGCTGAATTTAAAAATGTATCTTCTAGTTTAATAAATATCTTCCCTAAAAAACTCTGTTCTTTGGCAAATAAAGGCTGCCAGCTTATTGGATAGTGCTAGTTTCACAATACTCATAGTTTTTAAATTATAACTACCATATGACAGATTCCTAGAAATTCAAAGACTAAATTGGTAAAGAAAAATCTCAACAGATGACAAACTAACCTTCAAACAATACAAAACTTGAGTACATAAATATAATACTGAACAATTCAGTCAGCACATCCAATGAAACAACTTTTTAATACTTACTAGTTCTTGTATTTTACAAAAAACTCTTCTGTGTCTACTGTCATCCCAGCAGATACCTGGAAAAGGAAATTCGGGGGAAATGTAAAATGACAGATGCAAATTCCTTTTTCAGATAAACTATTTCATCCCATGACAATCACTTACTTCTTTCTTTATTACCCTGGAGGATAAGATTTTGTCTACAATTGCTGCATCTTCTTCGCTTGGATTTTCCTATAAACACAGGAAAACAGTATTATCAAACTGCAGTAAATGCCCTCTCTCTCAGGCTTAAAACCTTCAACCACATGTGGCTTGTCAGAAGATGAGCAACAAAAGGTAAATTTGATCTCCACCAGCAGCATTCCCTAACAGGTTGGGGGTAAAATTTAAAACCCAGGTCTCTATCCAAGAAAGGTTTATGTCCCAAGGTACAGCAAGTCTGGCACTTCCCAACAGCAAGAGCTGCAGCACTCACTTGCAAGCACTGGGGATTCTGATCCTTGCCAGACACTGTGAATGTCCTGCTGAGTTACTGGTGCACTGGACATACCCAGAATTTAGTTATATACAACTGGTGAAGAACTCTGACAGACAGGTGGAAAAAGAGGAAAGAAACCCAGCATGTGACAAACTCAGTCTGATCCATCTACTCTGCACACAGGTAACAAACATGCTGTGGAATCAGAGAGAGGAGGTCATGGCTGAGAACTCCAGCAGGGCTTAGATGAGGCACAGATGGGATTGTGGCTCTGCCACAACTGAGGCAGGGGTTCCAGAGACAGAGGTGATCTGCACAAGTTGTTTGCAATAGTCAGTCACCTCCCCTCTTGTCGGATTTGTTCCCAATTCTACCATCACTCTTCTTCCCTTAAAACTGCTGGCACTCTTTCAAGTATCTCATAAACACTTTTTTCCTGTTTCTTTTCTGCCACTCTGTTTACCTTGAGTGGCTCAACAGTAAGTTTGAGTCTACAAGCTGAACAGTGAAGTGTAAACCTGAAAGGGTTTGGGGAGAGGAGAAGAGTCCTTTAAATACCTCAGCAAGCAGAGATTCCCCTGAATAATGATGCTTCTGTAAGTCACGGTAACATTAGAATAGAGCTTTTTCATATGCCTATCCCACATAAAAAATGGGATCTCATCTCACATGTTTGAGATATAACCATCCTTAGTCTTATTCTTAACATCAATTAAGCCAGCAAATGTTTATTAACACAAAAAAAAAAAGTAAGAAGTCATTTCTTCCAGCTTCCAAGATCTTACCAAAATGTCACACTGAACTGTGGCTTAGAAATAATAGTGTATTCCAAGTTAGGAGCTTTATTCACTGAACTACTTGAGACAAATAGAAAGTTCCAATAGACCAAGCCAATTTTTACTTACCACAAATAATTGTAAAGGCTGTTCAGCAGGTAAAGGGGCAGAATTCTTCTTGACTTTCACAGAAACTTTAGCTGCTTCTTCTTCTGATTGTTTCCCTTCTCCTTCTTCAGCGTATTTTTTCCTTTTAACTTGACGATTTGATCTTCTCTTCTGCCATGCAGGAGAAAGAAAAGATAGAGAGGTTTTACCCAGAATCTCTCCTAACATCAGCTGCATGTACTGGGACACTCTATGCAAATATTTCAGCTGTACCCAAAACCAAAGGTCAACATTTGATAACAAACATGAAATAATAAATCACCTCTGGTATCCACTTATGTTCAATTAATTAAATTGCTATTTTCTCTTTCATGTAAGCATATGATACTTCCATTTTTAGGGTTCAAAAGCAAACATGCAACACTCTTTTCAGGGTATGGGAGCAGAGCTGATATGTAGCAGATCTCCCACGGGCATCAGTATCTCCACAGCGATTTCCTAATTCTGTGTAATAGTGGAGTGTTACCCTCCAACTCCACAATCAGAGGGAAAGACAGAAAATAAACTCACGTATCTCTACTAAATGGTGCTATACAAAAATTATGGAGATTTTCACTAAATCATATTGGTCAGACTGCTGATGAAATCTGATGTGATGGCTAATGAAGTCTGTTGCTTTGTTAATGTCTGTATTTTCTCCTCCATCTTAATCAAGGCTTGTTTAACAGCATTATTTGGCTTACTTTGCAGTTTCTCTCTCTAGCCTTTCATTCTGGTTTCTTCAAGAATCTGAGGACAACAAATTCCAGCTGAAGAAATAATGTTCAGTCAAAGAAAATAATTCCTTCTCACTCACAGTTTCAAATACTTAAGATTATTAGGATATTGCATAACATTTCCAACCCCTCAGTACCAATATATGAGACACTGCTTATTTAATCATAAGATTAATTTGTAAATTGGATTCACTGGATAAAAATAGCAGTATCGAACTAGTCAGCTAACATCTGAAAACACTATAATCTGCTTTGGAGAACTGATGGTCACAAAAATAAAAACAGCAAAACAAAACAGTCTCTACAAAACAAATTTATTATATTGAGCTACACAGAAAAGGGTATTTTTGTGCAGGAAAATCTGCTGCAGGTTGCAATGCTATATTACACTGCAGTACTCAGTTTGGAGAACAAGTTGTGAATAGGACAAACCCCAAAATCCTGTGGTCACACTGGCTTCTGCAGAGCAGATATTTAGTAACAGTGAGATTGCAGCACAGAAACTTTTCTTCCTGACTGTTAATTCAGCCCTTGGTCTGGCTGGTATCTGGTAACAGACGTTGCTGTACTTTAACAGCTCCATTACAGTACAGAGCAGTAACCCATGGGTACAGTACAAGTCAAAGAATGGGTATGAGCATTCCTCCAGAGAAACTGCAAAAACAAAGCTCCTTCAAGAGCTTTCCATAGTTATGCAGATTGGCTGTTCTTCCATGAAGTGTGTGTGGTGTTGGGTGTTATCACCAAAAGCAATTTCAAATGTAAAGCCACACTAATGTCACATTATACTTAAATCAATAATAGCTTGCTGACAGAAGTGGGTTTAAAGAAAACCAAACAAACCAGGTAACATGAGCAATGCAAGATTATGTAACTGGCATTTTCAATTCTTCTCACTATGTCTTTTCCTTAAGTATGAAATGATTAGCAAAACATCAACATATGTTCTCCAACACATTAATACATAATCTGAGCAGTTTGGAAGAAAACTTCTGTATTCCCCTGAGCTGAGAACTACGGCCATAAACAAATGGCTCTAAGACATAAAATAAAATAAAGTAGCACCACCCATTAAAAATACAAAATAAATAATTTAAAAAAATCTATTTGAGGAAGACCCTTAATGTGAAACTAAGCATGCAAAATGAATTAGGGGGAAAAAAGGCCTAAAACTGCCTCCCCACAGCTTCGAAACAGCTATTTGCAACAGAAATTAGAAAAGCTCTTTGAAAATAAAATCATGAACATGTTTGAAAATTGAAGTGAAAACTAATTAATGAAGTAAAGCAATTTATGTCTTTCCTGCTTCTCCCCAGTTCCTTCAAAGAGAGCAGGGCAATGCTGTAATATTCTGCAGGAAAGTTATTTCTCTCTCATGCCACTCCTGATTATCCCTACCCTCTTTTCCCTTCACACCACGAGCAGGTGATTTCATGATATGCCCAGGAAAAAACTGATCTTCAGTCTTTTATATTACATTTGCTGGCCTACAAATTTCCATCTATCTGATAACAGAACACAACTGAAAAGTTACAGATCCTTTCAGGTAACCTTTACCTAAGACAAACTATCACTTCAGTTAATGAGAAGTCGTTTCGGGAGATGGTTTCTGATCCCTTTTCCCCTCCAGCATTTATTATCTGTGAAACACCAGAGGGCAATTCAGTATCTCACAATTGTTATTTGACAACTATCATCAACTAACACAATTAATTTTTATTCAACAGCATCTTATTTTGAATACTGATTTTACCTCTGTGGATGAAATTGCCACAGGATAAAAACCTGTGCATTTCCAGCACATAACCCTACTTTACTGGAGACTGCCCTAAAGCAAGAAGTTAAAATTCTGTTACTAATGCACACATAAATAGAATATAATCTCTTATCAACAGTTCATGCTTCTTTGTCTACAATTTTTAGAAGTAATTAGCTATGTTACTATTATTTCAGGGCAATCTATGGAAAAACTGCAGAAATTAAGTTACAAGAGAGCTATTCCTCACAGGAATGACTCGATCACTTCAATTCTTTATCTGGCACTCCCTTCAGAAGTATTCCACAAGCAACTAGAGCCTATCAGCATATTGATCATTGCTGCCTTCAGATCCAACGCTGCAAGAAATCTGTTCTTTCAGTTTCTACAGAAGCAGAGCTCAGGAAAAAAACCCACATTAAAGCTTGAAACAACCCTTTTAAAAGTTCTCAAAGAGTCAGCTGCACTGATAAATGTCCTGTCTGTTAGGCAATCTCTGCATTTTCACACTCAGCCAAAGTGAGGATCAGGTCTAACTGCCAGCTCAGTGTAAGTACTTTCAGTCTCAAATCTATGGGCTTCTGTACTGAAATTAAACAGATACAAGCAGGGCATTGATGTCCCATTACAGAAAAGAGATTTTATTTTACCCTGTAGGATTTTCTGATTTTTAACTAAGAAAAGTGGCTGATGATGAAAAGTTCTACCTGACATACACAGAAGTTTAAGGGTAGCTGTCACTGTGACAAAGGAAGTGTAACTTTCTGGGAAGGAGAGGTAAAAAGATCTGTAGGCATAACACATAGAACTTTATAAAGGAAGAATACCAACTACTTACCTGTGAGTCTTCATCTTTCAGTGGCCGCTGTGGGGTCTGCTTAGCATCAGACAACTCATCTGAAGATTCGTTTTTCCTTTTCTGCTTTTTGCCCAGTGTGATGATCAGTTTTCTGTCAGAAACAAAGCCCCTGAGTGAATGCTCTACACCAGCGTGTGTAACTTCAGGATCAAACCACTAGCAATTTCCTTATTCTCGATATAAAACTCAGATAGCATCACTGTCTGAAAAATGAGTAACAGGTCTCAAATATCTTACAGAAGACAGTATTGCTCACTAATTTTAGTGAGCTTTTCTACAGTTACCTTGCTACCACAAATTCCTAATTACCATAAACATTTTAAATCTCTACATGAGAAACAGAAATACAAAATTCGACATTTAAACCAACTGACAATGGTAAACTACACAAAGTTAGCAGAGATACCAGCTGCAGATGACAACACTATATGATTTATCATAAAAATATTACCACTGTAAAATGTAGCTTCCCTTATTTGTACTCAAAAAAATTAACTGTGCAGAACAACCTAAAAATCACTCAAAACTATCTGACATGCAAAACTTTCATGCTTAAGTTATTCAATTGTAAAAATAAGTGATTTGAACAAATCTTCTTTTTGCTCTTAAAAAAAAATCTATATCCAAAATCTGGTAGTTTCATCTGTAAGTAATCTTAGAACCTATCAGAACCACCACTGTTAAAAACTATTGTGTTAAGGATACATTCTGCTGAATAAATTCATTAAACTGTAATGAAAAAGCACCAATTATTTCTTTGTTTAGATTTAAAGGTTACACTGTAAATCACGATAACAATTTATCATATTTGTTTATAACTAAAGGGTGCAAAAATATTTTTCCATATTTGAAATGTGCTAAATACACTTCTTTAAATGTCTTTACAGTGGCATAACTGTAGAATAATGGCAAACTATTCAAGAAAATCACAGACTGGGAGCTGTCCTAAAATATGTATTTCATATTCTATGATCAGACTTGCAACATAAAATGAGGAAAGTATTCCAGCATACAAGCTGCTTCTGCCACGTTACAAACAAATTAAAAACAAGATTTTAGTCTTTATACAGATAATACAAGTTATTCTACAGCAGTATAACATCAAATATATTGGCCACCTGATGAGAATACTATTGCTAAGAATGTAATAGTTGAAACACAACTCATTTACTTCTCTTTGCATCTTAAATTACCAAAATACTGTGGAAAGTTAAAGCAACATGGCTTACAAAAGACTGCAGGTACATCTTCAGAAGCAATGACTATTTTCATTGCTTTTCAATATTTAATCCCTGTGTATGTTCAGTGGAAAGGCTAAAAAACCCCAGAAGATTTTCCAGTCCAGTGGTTTTTTTCACTTTTAGCACAAAGTGAACAGCACTGATGGATGCAGGTTGAAATGAAGCTGCAGTCAGCATAATCACAGAGTTGCTTGTTCACAAGTAAATTCTGGTCCTTGGCTTTTCATTAGGTGTTCTCAGTTTCATTATTACTTAGAAAACATGTTTCATAATCACAGGAAATTATTTCAGCAATGAACAGAGTGGTTTCCCTACTGACTTCAAGGTTAGATTGAGCATTTTCCCCCACACTTTTCAAGCTTTGATTAGGAATCGTCTTTCCTTTTTATTTCATTTTTATTTTAAGACTTGTATTCTCTGATATTTGTCCAATATGACACTTTCTAGTGATGGACTTGGATAATCACTTTTTCCATTTTTATCTCACTTTGTTTCATAAAATTTAAGTGTTACATTAGCACTTGTCACTAATATGTCAAATCAGCTAATATATTCAAAATTATGCAGATGAGGCACATTGTGATTGACCTTCTGAAATTGTTGTTAAATGTAATTCTGGACGCTAAAATTTAACATGCATTTAAAAGGAAACCTGGTAAACTTATGAGTGAGAAAATCCTTAATGAAACAATATCCACCCCACCGAGTTCCTGGTTTGTACCTTTAGGGTTTGGAAAAATGGCAGGAAGTATCAATAAATGTTTTCCCTGCTCTTAAATTTTTTCGAAGAATAAGGAAAACTGAATGGATAACTGGTTTTAATCAAGCAAGTGTTAAGATTTAAGTCAAGCTGGAAGAGGTCTCAGGAAGACCTGTGGTCCCTACTCAGAGCCAACCTCAGAGTTATTTTATGTTGCTCAGCCCAGTTAAGTTCCACTTATCTCCAAGGCTGACAGCTGGTAGGTACCCAGGCAATGTCTTCCAAAGTTTGACCCTCTTTCGTGAAATGGTAAGTTAAAACAATCCCTAAATGCAGGTTGCTACGTTAAGTATTTGTATCTTCCACTATCTCACTTCATGCACCACTGTTTACAATTTCAGCCTCAAGGGTCCTTTAGTATTCAAGAAGCACAATATTTAGAAATATAGGGTTTACTATGGGTTCTAGTGGTCTCCACTGAACGGCTGAGGATTTTCAGGACATTCTGTTTTAGAACATTTTGTGATTAGACTGCTATAGCTACATCTTTCCTTGCACATTTGTTCTTCTCCTATCCTTAGTTTTAGCTCCTCCCTGGGTTCAACTCTTGCTCTGCCCCTGCAGCCTCACACACAATATTCCATTTGCCAGCTTTTGAGTCTTGCTTTGAGCTTGCATTCCCTACTCCGAGTACTTCACAAGCATCTCCCTGAAATCTTCTGAACATCTCTGCATGCTGTAGATCAGAATGTTTCTTCCTCTATATGGATATGGTGCCAAAGAGAGGAATAAATACAGTTTCACTTCTTTCTGATCCAGTGCCCAGAATCACAATGCTCCCTTGCTATCAAAAGTTGCTGAACAACAGTATGGTGCTAAAGTCATACATTTCTATCAGTAAAAATGCAATCTGCTCATATTTTGGCCAAAAACTTCTAAAAAATCTGCTATGTGAAAACAATGATTTTCAGAAGCTTGTAAACTGGATCAATTCTGCGAAAAATTTTCATTGAGTGAACAAGTTCTCTTGCCAGTTTATAAATTTCTGCATGAAAGCATAAAGATCCTTGGCTAAAATCCCTTTTCCACCCTGAAACAAACTGTTCTGAACAGAAACTATCTATTCTATTTCTATGAAAAGTTAACAGCACACTGTAGACATGGAATAAATAATATCACCAGACTCCACTCCAATTTCACTTTCTCTTGTCTTTCAAAATTTATATTTATCTTATTACATAACATCTATAAATACTTCAACAATTAGACATTGTAGATTTCTTCAATACATATTTTCTTCTTCTGTAATTAAAAGCCAAAGATGTTGAGAAACTTATACAACAAAAAAGGTTTAAAAAGATTTCTCATGAGCCAAAATCACTTCTGATCCTAGGACTCCTACCATGGTTTAGAGCTACCAAGAACCACTATTTAAGGAGCACTGCACCTTCTTTCTTATAAATGAAAACCAGTATGAATGTGCTCCATTCCCCCTCTGTTTCATAGCAGAGAATGTGATGGAAACACTCTCAGTACTCTGAACAGCTTTAAAGTGATAAACACTTTTCAAAGCCTTCCAAAGAGCAAAACAGGAAATATTAAAGAGGTTAGAGAGAAAAAGGCAGCAAATATGAATTATCAGGAATAGGAAGTACAGCTGGCTTTTATAATTTTACTTCAACTTTCCCAAAATAGAAAACACTACCTAATTATCAGTGTCCAAAGTCACCTCTCAGATACTATCATTTGTAGCCAAAGCACTTTGTTAAACTACTAACAATAAAACTCCTACATTATCAACAGTATTAGGAATTTTTTATCACTAGAAACTCTGCTAAAAAAAATAAGGTAGAAGTTTCCTTGACAAGATACTGTATCCTCTTGAATGAGAATTGATTTGCTGGTAAAAGACCATTTCCTTTTACCACGTGTTTAATAAAACACTAAACACAGCCTCAGAGTGACAGGTGAACCACCTCTGCCCTACCCCTCTCTTCAGAGCTGCTACCTGAGTTTATAAGGGTTTCAAAGCATCGTAACACTATCACATCTACAAGCAAAGATTATATGTCAGGGTCCTGACAGACTTAAAAATGCTTGTAAACAGTATTTGTGAGAGCTCCTTCGAGGTTCGAGGCAACAAGGACAGTTACTCATTTGAGCAGTGCACGGGATCACATCCCACTTGCTGGATTCACTGCTACATAATTCAAAGATTAATGAACAAAATAAAACCCACCATTGCTCTTTTAGCACACAGAATAATACAGCCATTTCTGGCAGCAGTTTTGAACTGAAAGACTACCACTCTGACTCAAACATTTGTAAATTGAGTTCTTAGAATTTGGGGGACTTATTTATTTAAACTATGCAATGATTAAGAAAAAAAACTACCTAATGTATTCAACTGACATTGTCCTTTACATCACCAGTGCAGAGCTGTTGCTTTTCATCAGGGCTGTGATATTTAATTTTATGTTTGAGTAGGTGGGAATACGTTGAGAGCTATAAAACCTAAATGCCAATCTACTTTTTTGAACAAGAGAATGTTCACAAATTCATAATTCTTCACATCAAGTGGTAAGAAGTAGACTTTTTAGATTAAATATGCATCACCTTAGATGGAAGAAGTAGGATCAATTAGAAAAAGCTTATAAATGGAAACAAGTTCTATGCAAAAATATGAAAAAGTTTAAATAGATTCCTAAATGTCAACACACCTTGGTAAATAGCCAGGATATGAAAAGTGGCTCTGCTGTCTGCAGAGAAATTGTAAAGCAAATTTTGAAGAATTAACTTAATCAGTAATCAACACATAAAGCAAACTGGTGAACATTATTTGGCAATACTAAACATATTATACATACGTTCTTCTAACAATTTCTGTCATACCCTTACAATGTTCTTGGCAATAAAATCTAATTTAGCCATGTATCTTCTTATGGCACAGAAACTTTACTAACCACAGAATCCAATAGTTCTAATAGACTTGACTAAAATTAATAAGCATTATTTCTCTGTCTTCACAGTGCAGAGAAATAAAACCTTTACCTTCACCTTTAGAAAGAAACTACAGCCTGCCTAGAAAGTAACTGCTAGCAATTTTTAACTAGCAATGATAAATTGGAATGAATAATGCTATAAATTTTCCTCTACGTGTAGATCTCAGAGCAGCACTAAGGAAAATATAAACAGTTAACACGAAGCCACCAAACACAAACTGATTGTCTCAGCAGGAATCAACAGGAACTGTTTAAAAATCATCTTGCCCCTTAAATCTAGAAACAGTAGTTAAAACTCATCTTGATCCCAGAAGAGGGCTACTCAATTTCAGTAAAAGCTGTGTTGTATTACAATTTAAAGCACTTTTTTTTTTTTTTTTAAACTGATGGCTACCAGGCACTTTTATCAAGGTCTGGTCAGCAACCAGTGGTCCAGCTGTACAGGAGCAGCGTTTACAATTCAACTGTAACTCTGAAAATCCTCCTCCAGAGCAACACAGAACTTGCTACACAGACAAAAGCTCCGTAAGAGGTCAAAGTCTATGATCACAATCTAAATAAGAGTTTGCTGTTATTGAGTGCTGGGCTACAGAGGATACAACTCTGCTTGTACTGACCAGGCTGTGTTTATTGCAAGCAGAGATATGAAAGACCAGATCAAAACTGTTTTGCAAGCTTTCCTCAAAAGAAAAAAAAAAAAGAAAAAATCGACTTGTTATTGTTTCAGATCAACCAGCTGCCTGTTGGCTTGCAAAAATGAAACAGGAGTCACCTAATACACATGTAATTTCAGATCATCTCAAACACACCCAACTTTGCCTCACCTCCTGCACTGCTCTGACACTCCAAACCCAAACAGAACCAACAGATGTAACAGTTCCTGTAAGTTAAATGAGTTTGCTATAGAAACCCTGACTGAAAAGAAAAGCATTCGTCTGGGATGGACATTTCACAGTAGAACTCCTAAAATGGAACAGCAGATGCACCCAAACTAATTCTCTACTACTATTAAAAAGGTACATTGATTTTTTTTTTATTGTAAACCTTCACTGGCTTTTAGGTTTCACTCACATCTATAACGCTTGCAGAAAAATTAGTTCAAAATAGCTTCTAACAGCTGGAAATTGTTTATTTATCTTTTTAAAACAGTAAGGGACTTCATTTTCTGATTAAATACAAGGAATGCCATATATACAAATATGTATATATATTTACAATATAAAGTTTTTCTCAGTATTGATTGAAAAAGAATTTAAATTCTTTTTTATCCCATTTTAAACATATCTCAAAAATTTCTCATTCCAAAGAAAAAAAAAAAACATATCTCAAAAATTTCTCATTCTTCATTGAACTGAGATCTTCCCTTCCTGCCCAATAAAGCACTTGTCTTTTACAGGTATCATTTTAGCATAGTAAAATTTTTTCCCAAGATTCAGTCAAAGTTTATTTTAAGGTAACGAAAAAAATCAATGGAGCAACCCACACACTTAAAAACCCAATCCTATTTTAACTTAACAATAATTCCAAGGATGTGCTTAGACTCATTAAGAAATATTTCTTAAGGACAGCAGATAGGATAAAACGCTTACAAGAGGTGTTTAGTTTTCTAAATTCCTTATCATTTAATTTTAGTTTTCTCTGAATAAAACATATTTTATTAATCAGTAATTTTTTTTTAACCATGGTTGAAAAGACAAGTAGAGTGATTTTGTAGTAATTATTCTGTTATAATATCAGCAGCTACATTTGCATAGAAAGCAGTTCGGTTAGATTAGTCTTTAAAAAAAAAAATGAAGGCCTTATTGAAATTGCTGTTCTGCAAAATCCTTGGTGTATTCTTTGCTAAACACTTACTATTTTGTATTTATATCAATAATATACAATAGTGCTAATTCAACACAACACATGAATCCATTTGGATACAAAAATGAAGTATCTGGATGTCTCAAAGCATCTGATTTGCTACTGTCCATCTAAATAAAATGGAATTCTGCTAATATGAACAGAAACCTGCAATATGTGGTTCTAGAAGACTCTTCACAGCTCCTAACCTGACTGCTACATCTTTAGGTCTGTTTCCTGCCTAAGGAAAGCAATACCTGACAGCATGATTAAGTTAGGAGTGTGCTATGGGGCATTAGCTGATTAAACTGGTAAGTAATGGAGAGGCAAACCTTCACAGCTCAATGCAAAATGACGAAACATTGACCAGAATTAAATGGGAGCTCCTCTAGCAGCTTACATGTACCTTGCATCTAACACAAACACGATGGTTAAAAACACAGTTTGAGAAATGTCTCTTTCTCAACTGATGCCGTCTGATGAAATCCTGAAAACTGATCCTAAGTGATGTGCACAGCAAAGCACTTCACGGAGACAAAGCTGAGTGCAGGATCATAAACTGTAAGTAACAGTTTACTTGGTTGTTGTCGTCATCAATTTAAGAACAGTAAAAATATTATGGCGACTATGTAGTGTATCATAACAATGATATTTTGGCAGGTTTTGTCAATTTCTCAAAAGAATGAATAAAAACCACACTAAGGATAAACCATAAGGTTTCTTGAAACTGACACTACCTAAACAACCATGGAACTTTTCTGATTAGACAGACCCACAAAATGTTTGTTATAGAACATGAGTAAACTCAGAAACATGAAAGTGAAATCAGCTTTGGAAGTACACATCCACCCTAAACTAGATGGAGAAAAAAAGAAAAGTGCTCAGTGCACTTACAAGCAGCATCATATGCCAACACATAAACAGAACAGAAAGAAATTAATACCATGAAAATTCACATTAAGGATGAAGTTGGGTATAGAGCAGTAACCTTCATACTGCGGGATAACTACCCAAAATTGTTTTAAACAATTACTTCAAACATATAAGAAAAGCATTGATCTCTAGAAGAAAAAAAGAAAATGCAGAGATATAGGCTGATTAAAAGAGCATTCATTTCTGCTCCACACATTAAAATATACATATGTATATGAGACATTTGAATTTGAGAGATATGCCAGTTAATATTTCTGCTACTGCAAAAAGAGCACGGATTTTAAAAAAATAAAAATCAGACTGCAGCTCAGATTTCCGTTTCAAGTTCTGATGTAGTTAACATTGGAAATCACACACTCTCCTTCAAAAGTAAACAGGCAAGGTAGGTTAGCTCTGGAGTCCCAAGACGAGCCAGTTCCTGAAATCCCTAGAGCATTTGAACACCTAAAGCCTTCCAAAAGCTCCTCATCCCAAGGTATCCACCCAGCCTGACCCAGCTGAGTCTGCAAAATTTTTAAGAGGGCAAATTAAATTGATGAGCAAAGACTACAAAGTTCTTAGAATTTAATCTTTCCAGTATGTGTTTTACTTTTGATACATGTGATATCTGTAAGAATATTCTCTTGCTTACAAGTTCATTAAACTTCCAATTTCTCCCTCTCCAGTTTATCAAGCATACTGTATTGAAGCTACATGCCAAAATTGATAAAAGACAGCATTTATAACCCAGAAAAACTTAGTTTGGAGTCAGTATGGATTACAAAACTAGATAAAAGATATTTAGGTCTATGCTTCAAAGCAAGTACAGAATATTTTAGAATATATATTTAAAATAATTCCTTTCAAAAGGACCCTCCTACAGTGATTTTATCTAAAGAGAAAACAGAGCATTCTTGTTCCTGAATGAGAGAGTCCACACATGGACTTAATCAAGAAGAATTTTGTGTAGGCAGTGGAGGAGAACGTTTTATTATCAGTAAGCAGTTTCCATTTTAATCAAGGATTTACAGCCTGAAGAGAAGACAATGTTTTAATCTACTTACCCAATTTTTGTTTTCTCTTTAATTTTGGATGAGGAACCAGTTTTCGGCTTTTTGCTCTCCTTATCCTTTGGTTTGGATTTAACTTTTCTCCCCTTCTTTTCCTCTTTTCCTTCAGCTGAAACACTGGGGAAGTTTTCAGGGCTCATTACTCTTGGAATGTTTCTCTCTCCTCTCTCTTTTGCCTTTGCAATTGCTTCAGATATTATGCGATTCGCCTTCTCTTGTTTACTTTCTGAGTCTGTTTTTTTCTTCTGCTTCTTTTCAGACATTGTCCTCACCTGGGTATTCTGCAACTTAGTATATGATCCTGAACCATCAGTCTTCTTGGAAGGAGGCTGTAAGCAAGAAACAAAAATTAAATTAAATCCCCGTTATTTTAAAAATATAAAGTACAAACATTTTTGATAGGGATATGCATTTTTAAAAAATGTAACTGCTAAGGACTTATGCGGACACAAAAAAATGAGGAGTTCAGTTTATATCACAGAATGGCGTGGGTTTCAAAATAACTACATCAATTGTAGGTTTTAAACAACCAATCCAAGTACTCGAAGTCAGTAAAAAATATCCTTCTGAAATTCTCCCAGCCTTCTCTCCACCTCTGCCATTAAAGAAAGCAACCCTTAACCTCTGCAGCATTCCCATACATTTCACACACACGTCCAACACCTCCAATAAAAGAAAAAGCGAGGAGCTCCCGACGGTAACAGCATCAGTGTTTTCCCTTTGGCAGAATACCAGGACCACAGTCACCTTAAAGCAGACGAATGATCTACAGGACTAACTCGGTGATGAACACAACAGATGCTCGAACAACACCAAGATTAAAAAAAACAGACAAAAGATAAAACCAAAACTAAAATTACACAGTTCTATCTCCATACACAGATCAGAAAGCAGCGTTTCTTTTATTTAGATCGACATACACTCCGCGCCTTGGATAAAAGACGTAACTTGTTTTTATCCCCGGGTTTTTAACGCCCGTTTCATGGTCGCAGAATTGTTTACGGGGCTGATGAGGCTCTCCTGCAGCCAGCCAGAAGACATGTTTTTGCTTTCCTCCCCTCCCCCTTTGAGGAATGGAAAGAATTTCCTATTCAAACACAAAACCCCAGCAGATAACAGTTATGTTACGTTCTCACCCGTAAATGCGCCTCTGCCTAGAGCAGGAAGAAAAGCCAGCAGGAATTTCCCAACACATTTTCTGGCCAAACCCCGTGCACTTCCCGGGATACATGTTCTATAGGTGCCTCATGGGCGCCGGGGGCGGGAGGCAGGGCTGGGGCCGCTCCCGAGGCCACCTTAAAGCCCGGGGCTGGAACAAACAGCCGGACCCAGCTCGGGAACAGCTCAAGATGGCGATGCAGCTCCCGCAGCAGCAGCCAGTAATAAGGAAGGTTATTCAATCCCATTAGCCTTTTAGCCCAAAGAACCCCTCCTCCTCCCACTCATTCAGGCTCTCACTTACCCTTCCTCTTGGCCTCTTCGCTGAAGACATTTTTGGCGTCAGACAAAGACTTGCCCTCCGCTTTTCCAGCACCCCCGGCAGTGCTCAGGAGAAAAGCATGGGGAGAAGATTGCTAAATGGCCTATTTAGCGAGCGGCAGCCGGGCCGCGCACAGCCCTCCCGGAGCCCTGGTTGGCTTCAGCAGCATCCCCGCGCCCAGCCCGGCGCGCACCCGCCGCCCCCGGCCCGGCCCGGCCCCGCCGTGCGCGGCCCGCCGGATCCCAACAAAGCGCGCAAAGAAACGCACAAAGCATCAAAAGGCATCAGCGCCGATATTAGCGCTGCTTAGACCCGCTCCCCGCGGAACTAGGCCAGCAGATGGTGCTACCCGTCATTATTCCATTAGGCTCCACGTTTAACCCCCGCGGGGATCGGCTTTAACCCTTCCCGCTCCCCGCCCGCAGCGCCGCCCACAGCGGCTGCTCGCTCCCTTGGAAAACCGTGGGAACCGGGCGCTGTGCCGGGCTGGACTCGCCGCACCGCAACCCTGCGGCTCCAGCCCCGGGGGAGGGCACGGGGGGACAGCGGCCGGACCCAGCCTGGGGCCTCACAAACAGATTCTGCTCTCCCTTTTTTAAAAAATTATTATTTTTCTTGCATTTACTTCATTACTCTAAGATGGTATTAGTGACTATAAACATTTGCTGACAGGCTTCCCTGCTTCCTACAGAAAATGGAAGAAGTGCTGTGTTTTATCCCTCTGCCCCTGCCCAGACCTGCGGGACCCTGCGGTGGAGACCTCCTCGGGACACGGCTCTCTGGTAAGCGCCTCTTCATTCCCAGCTTGGGTTAAAGTGCTATTTTAAAAAAATTGGACAAGTTTTTAAATACGTATTGTGAGCCTATCAAATAAAACCAAAAAGAAGATTGGGTTTTTTGCAAGGTTGTTAAAAAAACAAGAAGCTTTTTGACAGCATTAGCTCCATCCTAGCAATACCCTTGATTCTCAAAAGCCCATTCAAGAAGAACGAAGAAAGATTGGGACTTGATTTGTTTTTGCTCGATATATATACATGTACCTTTGTTTTGCAAGATATATGTTTTTCCATAGAATATTTAAAATATGGCAAAGATTTTCAGATTGTTAAGATCGGTCATTACTCTAAAAGATAATTTCCCTTTTATTTAAGATTAATTTCAAAATTAAGTTCCTTGTCCAGTAGAAACACTAGTGGTACCAATACTTTAAATCTATTATTTTCTTAACAATACCACTTAAATTCAGGGATATTTCTGTAAACATGCAGCAGCATCACAAGGACAATTACTACATTTAAATTTTACTTTTGAGAACTCTAGCCAAGATGTTTTTCCATTATGTTTACAGTAACTATAGTAAATTACAGGGATTTATCATTTAGGGTTATTATTTCATGTCTTAGTAAAAATGGTAACTAATCAACCATTTTACATTTTGAGATCAGCTCAACAACAACAACAAAATATTCCTAATGTACCCTTGATATAATTTCAGCTCTAAAAGCCAAATGCTACTGAAGCCAGTACTGCTACATTGGTCTGTTCTTGAACATTCCTGGGCCACCAAGAAACAAACAAAAAATGCTTAATAATTAAATAGGTAATCCAGAAATGGTGGCTTATCATGAATCCTTTTACGGTCTCTTTTTAGATATCTTATTCTTTTAAAACAAAGTTTCTTTGCTACCTTTTCTCAGAGCTCAAAGCTGCTTCCCTATTTATTCCTCAACAACATTTAGTACGCTCTTACTGTAGAACTGTGACTATGCTGGACGAGGCTCCTCTGTGTTATAATTCCTCTGCATCTTGCTCTGTACTATCCTTTCCGAGTTCTGTCTCCTGCACTGCACAAACATTAAGCTATTTGTTAGAAATCCCAGACCATGGGGTTTTTTAAATTTTGTTACGGCATTTCTAACCATATGGAAATGACATTCATGAAGACGCAGGAAGGCACCAGCCAGCCATTCTAAGCCAAAAATATCTGTAATGAAACCTTCATCAAGGAAGTCACCATTGTCACAAAAAACAAAACTGGAAAGCAACACAAGTGTTTTGAGATTAGAACATGAAACACGCTTGCACTACAGAGGACAAGATCTCTGTACTTAGCAACAAAAGCCATTTAATTCAGGAGAGCTCTTTTATTCTGGTAATAATTTTATGATTAGAAAATATGCACAGCTATAAGATGGTTGAACGGATGTAAATCATCATGCACAATGAAAACCATTTCAAAGGTTGTCCAGCATCTACAAAAAAAGGGCAAAGCCTTTGCAAGCTGAAAATACCACTCCCCGGGTGAGACAAAACACAGATAAAACATTCTAAAGGAATATATCCTCTCGCCAATGGCTCACAAACTTATTCCATCCAGAATAAGAAATTTTTAACTGACAAACATGTAGAAGAAGGTGGAAAGGAAAACCCTGAGGCCACCACATATTTCAAACCTGAAGATTTTATTTGGAAAAAATAGGTTTGTACTTTTCACGATTGCAAAGATAATCATCCAGATATGAGCAAATGCAAAGCAATGCAATGTTGTCTTGAGTCTGCACAGAGGGAGCTCCAGGGTATCTGCTGCTGCTAATGGCTTTGCCAAGCAGCAGCTGAGTGCAGGGAACAAGCCTCCTGTCAGTTCCCTGCTGCTTCACGCAATCCTGTGGGCAGCAGGGAAATTGGCAGGAATCACCTCAAATTCACACCACTGCTGCTGCCTGCAAAAGCCATTAGCAGCAGCAGCAGGTATGGGCCCTGGTGGTGCTCACACCGCAGAGCTTGCCCGGAGAAATGCTCAGGGAACAGATCAGACAACAGCTGTAGAATTCCCACACCTGCCCTAATCCACAGCCAGGGGAGCATCTTTTTGGCACTGTTCAAGGGAATTTGACATGCTGTCTCACAGGAGTAGAAGGTCCCCTACACATATCTGAATGATTTCTTAGTTCAACAATGTAAAAGCAGTCAAGTTACCAGGCAATATCAAGAAGCAGAATCCTGACAGCATCTTTCCAATACCAACTCTGCTGAGTAGGCTTTTCATAGAAAGGCATTTCCGCCAACACTTCGTTTTGGTTGCACAGGACATGTATTTGAAGACCTTCAATGGCATAACAGTCCTTCTCCTAGCAAGGACAAACCACCATCCTCAATGCTTACAGACATCAGGTTTTTTCTCTGAGGGCTAAACCCTTTTTCATTTGTACCAGAACAACAAATAATTCTTTTACATCCTCTGCCTATCACTACAAAGGAAACCCCAAGGAGAACGTGGGTTTAACACTGAAACTACTTCTAACGCCTAGAAAACCCTCCCAAATCCTGCCTTATCTGTTCCAATAGTAAAATATGGCTTCCATTGTAAAGAACACCTTTCCTACAGTAGGCATGGCCATTCACAATAGAGTAGCATTACTTTCAATTCTGTGTGTGCACAAAACCTTTCAAACTAAGTATCTCTCTGAAGTTGCATCAATTCTTCATATATTCTAGGAACTGACAATGCTTTTCTCTAAGATTTTTAACAGGTCACACATTTGTGATTGAAATAATTTTTATTGAACTTTTTTTTTAATTGCACTTTTTTGAAATAATGTTTTTCACTACTGACAACTTAGATTAGCTACCACTATGAGCTAAATCATGACCCTAAGGAGTCTAACAACAGAAAGCTAAGGTTTACATCAGCAATGCCTTGAGTGATTCTTTCACTCCTGCTGGTAGCATTATGCACCTGCAGGATGATGCTCAGACCAAGTACTGTCTGCCTTGAGAGCCTAACAAGTTCTTAACAGTCTGCCTCAGGAAATCAATATGACCTTGACATCAACTGCACTAAAAGCAGCTAAAATTAGCCACCTGGAAACTTGATCTTCATGCATTACTACATCACCTTTGCTCACGTTTATTACTAAACAAGGCATCTTTTTGTGCATGTCAAGTCACCCAAACAGTATTAATATCAGAACCATATCACAAATTAATAAACTGCATGACTTACAATAATCAATAGTTTGGGAATTTCATCCAAATTAGCTTCTCATTTTTTCACATTATAATCACATGAAAATTTTAAAACTGCAGTTGCTTTTAACTCACTACAGGGAAAAATCTTAAAGGTATATCCATTCATCATTTGAATTATAAAATTGTATTTAGGAATGCAACTTTAAAAAACTCCAAAGCATGAACTCAACTCAGTGACTTCTGAATTCCATACTAGCACTCTGAACTTCTTTCCTGTAGAATAGTCTGCAAAAATAAGTCCTCTAGTGACTTTTAATGGTGGATTTGTAATTAAAAAGTTTATTAAAAAAACCCAAAATCTCACAGCCTTGACAGAGTCCATCTGTAGAAGATTACTTGCAATATCCATGTGTGTCACCCCACATGCATGCACAAAGGCTTCTCCTTTGCTGCATGGCAATCCCAGTAAGAGATGTAGCTTTCTTTGGAAAGTAAACTGAAATGAGATTTTCTGTTATCAGGCTACTTCTACTCAAATAATGGGAGGATCACTTAAATAGGCAACAGGGTTTCTTTTCTCCAGAGACAACTCCCTCCAGAGTTCCTTCTGAACTGCCATTTTTCCCCCCGTTCAACAGTTGCCCCACACCATCTGCTGGGATTGCTTCTCAAAGCCAAGAGCACAGGCAAATGAAGATCTGTGGGGTTCTATCATTTTCCCATTCTCTTTGGTGCATGTATGGAACTATTAAGAGAGCCAATGAAGTATTCCAAATTGTGGTTCTTTCAATATACTGATAATACAGTTCCTTCTTTTTCTAGCTTATTATAACTGCTAATGAATGTCTCAGTGTTTAATGGATACAGAATTTCAAGACATACATTTATGAAACCTAACTCAAATTAAAATAGACATGTTACAGATAGATTAAAAAATATACCAGGCGAGAATCTTTTTCATCTTCCATATTTGTTATCTATAATGTTGGTAAGTGAATGGCTAACAATTACAGCACTATGGCTAGACAACAGTTCTTATCTGTGTAACAGTCACTTCAGAACATACATCTGTGATTTGGGATGTGAATGTGGTTTATGCCTCACAAGGCATTTAGCACCATGTTTATAACCAAATCTTAAATTTCTGTGGAAATGAAAACACTAATGGAAAGGTCAGCAGCCTTAAACTAGTCATGTTTCTGAGATGAAACATGCACCTGTTGGCACATCACACTCTCTACACAGGGTGTTGTTTCACATCTCAGTGCTACAGAACCCAGTAATAACATCAGTAATGATGTTTTGCCACTAATATAGTGAAAATACCACAGCTGTCATTAGTAGGAACTTCTTAACCAGTGACCTGCCTTATTCATGTGGACAAGATCAAGCCACGTCCATGGAAGCAGCTGCTAACCAGAGGCAGCAACAGAAGTTACAGAATGAGTCTGTAGCACACATTTTGCTTCCATTTGGAAGAGATTTTTGAAGAAGTATTTTGGGGCTCAGTGCCAACTATAGTTAGAATCTTTTTCTGAATATTTAGTAGTGGTATGAAAACTGTGTGTAATTTGCACGGTATCTCTTAAAAGAGGCACTACGTAATGGAGCATACTAAATTGCCAGGAAATGAAAGAAATTGAAAACTTCATCCCACTTGCTCTGCCAAGTGCTGCATTTAACGTGTTTCAGTTTTCAGTGGCTTGGTGTTGTGTGCCCATCATGTATCCACTTCTCTTGGGTTCCAGTCTGTAATGTAAGAGCTATTTGAAAAATAGAACAATGCCAACAAAACCCACTGCCTCAGCAAAACTCAGGTTTTTGCCCCCCATGCAGGGCTGGAACACCCAGAACTTGCTCTGGTCTAAGCCTGATGCAGGGCACACCTCATGGTGCACTATGGCAGTATCACTGCGCTTACCATGAGAAAACCATGGGCTCCTGTCCATGAAAAAATGTGGTTACCATATCCAAGGCACCAACATTGAGTTACTAGGCTCAGACAAAATTCACAGTCATGCCATACCTCTACCTCTACTTTTAGATTTTCTACTTTAATCTAAGGGTCAAAATGGTCCAGCAAAAAACTTCTGGTTTTTTTCTTGCATTCTTGCCTAATCTTAACATTACAAATTTTGCAATTATTTGACCCCTTAAAAAGCAGGGATGACTAAACTCTCTACTTTATAATAGACAATTCAGGTTTCAGTTCACTGTTTGAAACAAGCCTTATGTGGGCACCTGGAAATAAATCTGTAAAGGACTTCACCAAATACTTACAGACGAGGAAAATCAAACAGATTTTTCTGTTTTAAAAAGAGTAGTCATTAGGGTTCAAAATCCCCAGGTAAAGCTCTAAAATATATTGACCCACTGAAATTTAACATCATGCAACACCTTCTTGGATGGTACAGATAAGAATTTGCTGCTTCTGGAACACATGCACATACTTAGGCCTGATTTGACAACTGGAAGTTTATTTAACACATAAAGCCAGATAGCTTCTCTCCCCAGCTTTTTTTAAATTTGCATTTTGAACTCCAGAAAAACATAACAGTAGCTGAAACTGCTCTAATTTAAGGTGACAAAATCCTTTCAAATGATGATTTAAAGGTAAAATAACAAAGAACTGACTGCAGAAGTCTTCAGAACAGAAAACAAAATTGCAACAAACTCAAAATTAAACTGAATTTTCAGTAAGTTGCCACTTACCCACCCGTGTTCTATATGGCCACCACTTTTGTGTACCACTGAGAAAGTTATTTTCTCATGTTATTTTTTCTTACCAACCAGAGAAGAAGACCAGAAGACAAAAACTCACCCAAACTACCTTCAAAAAGAGCATCACATGAAATGCTTTCTTTCCCCTTAATCCCAACAATCCAAAGTAGCTTCAGCAGCTTCAGTGTCCCAATCACACTAAAAACCAGCACAGCCTTCATCTCTGAGCAAGAAAAAGCAATAAGACCTTAATGGCTGTTGGTATTTATGGCCTTAATGGCCATCAAAATTTCAATTATAGTGTTCCCTTTACATCTCTCATGGAAGTGGCCTTGTAAGAACATATTTTTATGATTGAAACAAAACCCACTTTCATCCCCAAGAAGTTTACTGCTGTCAGTATTTCCTTCCACTATTCCCCAGTTCTTCCACTCTCTCTCAGGTTACCAGCCCAGATTCAGAGGACATTCCAGGTGTGAAGGGCTGTAAACTGCTCAACCCCCATGGTCTATTCTTGGTACTCTTCTGCTACTTGGAGGAGTCACTGAACCTGCTGAAGGGATGAAAAGAAGGGCAAGAACTCTTCAGAACCAGCAGGAAGCTGCCCACCTTTTGTCTCAGTGCCTCACTCTGCAAATACCTACAGAAAGGGAAGTCAGGCTAGGTCAGGGAAACAACCATACATGGAACAAAACACAGGGGTAGCTTTTCTTCTACAGCATGCTTTACCAGCCTAATTTACCAAATTCTGCTTATATTTTATAATACATTAAATGTAATGGTAAAAATCAATTCAGATAGAAGGTAAGTGAACCAGCTTCTTCAAAGTATAAAGGCTACTGGGAAAACATGCTGCAATGGATCATTGTCTTGATCAGTCCCCAGGAAAGGATCCTATGATAATATTGGTGGCCTTCTTTTTAATTTTTTTCTTTTTTTAAAGTATGCATTTTCAGAAATTGTTTGTAGCAGAACAATGAAGTATTGTTGACAAGATGACATGTGAAAAATAGGTATCATTTGATTAAGAGGAAAATATCAATCATAAAAGATCTTTAAATCAAAACAGATTGCATATTCAGAAAGGCTAGCATGTAAAATCTCTCTCTACAGTATTTTACTCCCTAGAAGCAGTTAAGTTTAAAAGTTTACCTAATCTTTGAACATGGATTTTTTTTATAGTATTACTCAGTACCTTACAGAGTATCCAAAATGTTTTCAACATTTATAATTTCAGTGAGACTAAAAAAACCCAGCACTTAACGTTAAACCCAGTACTTAACACTAAAATATATAAGACAGAAATTGGGAAAATTATTTTTAACATCAACAGCTGGGGAGGCACTAATATCAGTACTGACTGCACAGCATATTTCCATTTAAATCAAAGAGGGAGCATATTTCCTCCACTTCAATTCAAAACAACTTAAATATTTTTTGTTTCAGCTTCAATGAACTACTTTAGCAGCTTTATATGCCAGAATCTTCAGTTCAAAGAAGTCCTTTAGCATATATGCTAACCTAATGAAACTACTTTTCTTGAATCTAGTTTTCTCAATTAAATATTCATGAACAAAATCCTTCCCTTTAGTTAAGGAATAAAACAAGATGCCTAAAGAAAAGAAATTTATCAAAAAGAGTGACGGTTCAAAATTAAGAAGTCCAAGTCAGAGGCTACTACTGGGGAACAAGAGGATAATTTCAGGCAAATGAGACCCAAAAAGCAAAGAAACCAAACTATTTTTTCCGTAAAAGCCTGCTATAAAATTTCTAGAGAAAGAACATAGCATCCAAGAGGTTCATAGTAATAACCATAAAATAAATTTTGGTAGGAATCAAACAGAAGAAGTTGCAAAAAAAAAAAAAAAAAAAAAAAAAAGGTTGCAAGACAGATTTCAAAAAATTACTGCTATGGTTATATTTCTAACCTCATCTGAGTCTGACTACCAGCAAAAGTGGCAGGACTAGATCCACTGTAAAGGCCAAGAAAAGAGAAATTCTTATCTTTAACAGAGCTGAAGTCAGCAGAAACTGTGACCAGCACAGAGCAGAGTGACAGCCTGGTTAATGACCACAGTGTGCTGCCAAGGGCATCCCCAAGCAAGTCATGAGCAGGAGCCCCTGTGTACCTCTGTCCCCAACAAACAAGGCTGAAATCTAAAATCACTCAAAGCCTGTACACATTTGCAATTAAACCACATTAAGTCAGAAAGCACACTGGGCTGGCACCAGAAAACTCATCTCTCGTGTGGTGTCAGGAGTTGATCAGATTTCAAACACTACACGATTGCATGTCAAAGAATCCTCCAAAGGATGATATAAATAGGAGCTACAATACAGACACATCAAAATAAATTCGCCTAATCTATTTTAAAAATTGTTCTTACTGAACTCAAAGACAGTAAGACACATGTCTGGTTTTGTCACTCAGATGTTCCTTAAATAATTTACCTGCCTTCCCTGTGACAGCTTGGTTCTCTAACAGCTGGTTTCTGCTTTTAAGAGCTCCAAGGACCTAAATTCTGCTACAGCAAAGTTTACACATCAGGCTGAGCCATACCTAGGCCTCACAGACAACTGCTGCAATGACTTAAAGATAAAAAACAAAGCATGTACTGCATTTTCTTAATCCTTCTGAGGAATACAAACAGGTATCGTTTGTATTGTAGGTATATTAGGTATATTGTAGGTATATACAAACTGGAAGCCAGAGCATGTTGCAAGTCTCAAAAAGCACAAGAGCTATGCTTTTCTTGTGAGTTTCCTTAAAATACTATTAAAGAAATCTCTGTATTGTAGTGCTCATTGAAAAAATAAGGTACAGTGAAACAATTCCTTTTAATATTACTTAAGATTATTTTTAAAACCTATCAGTAGGACTACAATGTTTCAAACATTTAGAAAATACACACAAATCTCAGAACCACAATATATGAACTAAATTGTGAGGTCATGAATATCTCTTAATACAGGCCTTCCTGTCAATCTATGAAACTAATTCTGGTTTGCAATTCAATATGTTGCTCAAGAGCATTATATACGCATATATGATATGCTACTAACAGTGAAATTATTTTCAAGTATGGGCTAACTCCTGAGCAGGCAGTATGTAAAAGATGGGAACAATTTCAGGAGATATAAATTAAAATGCTTGCCTTCACACTAAGATATCAAGAGAACAAAAAAATCAAGTAAGTACAAATACAAGCCAAATAATCCACACGAAAGAAAACCTGCCACATTTATGAAAGAAAAATCAATCTCTGCTACAAATTACACAGCTTTCAAAAATGTAAGACTTGTCATCTTTTCTAGCCTAAAGCTACATTCCTAGCTTCATTTATCATGCTTACTGAAATCAGCATTAGGATTCTCAGTCTCATCATCCTAAGAAACCCACTAATTTATATTTATTAGCCTTAAGAGTTCCCAAATTCAATCTACTCAACACCTGATGATAAACACTCTTTTAGAAATCTGCGTAACCAGGAAATTGAGCAATTTTTTTTTAAACTGATAATAAACAAAGAAAACAATTGCTCTCCAGATGTAGGAAGCTGTTTGGAAGACAAAGTGTTGAAATTTATTTTGATCTACCTATATATTTAGAAATAACATAATAGCTAAAAGAAACTGCAAAACCTGAGTGCACGAAACACGCAGACATCTGGACAAAAGCCACACGAATTCCAAATGTATCAGATTCTCTGGCTTCAAAACCACACTACTGGTTAACATCTTTACAAGTTCTGCTGCTCTTTCAGTAATAACACTTACTAACACTTCATAAAGTGTTGATTTTCTACAAAATGTCTCAAGATAAAATGCGGCTCTGGAAGTTTTACAGGCAATGTATGTTCGAAGCCACTCAAAAATGTGGAGTGTAGATAAGAGTGTTGGTTAAAGCAGGTTAGTTGTTACTGGAGCCCCACAAGTCCATTTGCACACTTTGTATTTAAGGCTGCGGGCCCACACGCAGTTATTTTGCCTGTACTCCAGAAGATACTGCTTCCCACTCCTTCCTCTCTCAGGGAACCATGGAATGGCTGAGGTTGGAAGGGACCTCTGGAGATCATGTAGTTCAGCCCCCCATGACAGGCTGCAAAGATGCTGTCCAGAGAGTTCTTGAATAGAAGGAGAGTCAAGAACCTCTCTGGGCAGCCTCTCCCAGAGCTCGGTCACCCTCACAGTGAAGCAGTTTTTCTCCCTGTTTAGATGGCAGCTCCTGTGTTTCAGTCTGTGCCCCCTGTCCTGGCACTGGGCACCACTGGAATGAGCTGGCCCCATGCTCTGGACACCTTCAGGCGTCTGTGAGCACTGACAAGCTCCCCTCCAGTGGGGCTGTGGAACATGGTCCTGTGCAACTGAGAGAACTAAGGCAGGAACAATTCTGGAAAAGCATCCTTGACAAAAGTGCAAAGTTTCTCTGTACCTGAAGGACTTTCCCAGTTCAGTTCATAGCCCATACATTGCATTAACACAAGACAAAGTGAAAGAATAGCAGCTCTTTTCTTAAACTCTTTTTTCCTGATAATTTCTTACAGTTTAGTCATATATTGAACTACAGCTTTAACAGCCTATAGAATGGGTTTCTGTCTTTAAAAGACAATTTAACACGGACTTTGCTTTCTCTTTTCTCTGTAGTTAGGTACCACTTCTTCCACACACTAAGATTACGCAATTATATTTGTACTCTCAAATTAAGGAATTACTTTAGAGTTTTTCAGTGTTAACAAGACACTTATTTCCAAACAGTTATTTAGATTATTCAACCACACTTACCCTGCCTTATCATTAAAAAAAAATCAATTTAACTTATTTTTATCAACTAGTCTCACCTTTCTATTTTACTCCTGCATTTTGACCCAACCAGAAGCTTTATTCCTATGCTTGCCATCTGTTAACTGCTTTTTACAAAAATGCTTCTCTTTTGGCACATTTCAAAGACAATTATAGTAGTTATTGAATGAGTGTGCAATTATCTAAGAAAAAAAATATTATATTATGACAATCATTAAAACAGCAAGTGTTTAATTTTAAAGAGGAAACCTACACAAAGAATTGGACAGCCTAATTATTTGACAAGTGATGAAAGTTGAGAGAGACCTCCTCAAGAAAGGTTTAAGAAAAGCATTCGTGATAGCAAGGAGATCCAAAAAATTGTGAAAAAAAATTAATTCTACTCAGCAGAAATCACTAAGAAACTCATAAAGCATTTAACACTGCTAAAGAGATACTCTGGCACATTTTCAGTGTTCTGAAAAGCCCAGCAATTTTTGTCTTTCCCTTACTACACAGTTTTATTTTGAAAGCCAAAACAGGGGAAATGAAAATGTTGACAATAAAAATTATACTCATCAGTAAATGTGTTACAAATTTATCTCACAAACATGTACTTTCTTTCTCCAGCCTATACAATTTGCGATTGTAAAAAATAAAATGTATCAAATGTTTATATAAAACATAAATAATACATACAAAAGCAAGTGCTTCATACACATTCAACTATAAATAAAGCTATCAAAACATTGCTCTTTTAATGATTAATATGTTATTGGCAAAAAGCCATAGATTAATAATGAAAACATCATATTATATACAGCTATAATTTAGAATTTCATTGCAGGAACTGCATTACTTAGGCTCAGAGATGCTGCCCTACTCTTCTCATTAACTCTGGGCATTTGACACAGCTTTGCCAGAGTTAATCCCACCTGTTTGTGCAGCTCTTTCTCAAATCACAGAAACAAAGCAAAAGACCTGCAAATATTGCACAAAGGTGGTCAGTGGAGGGATTGTTTTCATTTCTTCAGCACAGATGATAAACTTACGAGGTGCTAGGAATTCTGCTGCCTCACAGTGATACAGGATTTAAGTTCCAATGAGAAAGGCAAAAAATGTTCTTGAGGCACAGAACACTAAATCCAGTGCATACAACTTGTCAAAATGCTTAAAAAGAAACTTCAGATAAAGACTGACATTTCTTAATAGGGTGTCCACCCATAAAATTGACTCTAATTAAAGGAACAATATAAATAGAGTGGATATGCTTAATGGGAAAGTATACCAGCACTGTTTAGCACTTTAGGAAGAATAATCCAGGTTAGGGGTATGAACGGGATTTTTATATGTCAGAATTACAAGGTATGATTTGTAATCAACCCAAATGCTTACTGGAACAGACATCTAGATTTCTAATCATAGAATCATTAAGAGTGGAAAAGATTCCCTAAAATCATTAAGTCCAACTTCTGACTTGATGCAAAGATGTGAGATGATGCAAAGTAGGACAGAATTTGAGATGTCTATTTTGTTATGCTCAGTCTCTCTGAATATTGCACTGCTTCCCAAGTCATATACATATAGCAACACCATAATTTTAAAATCTTGTATTGTACCAACAGTTAGGGGCCATAACCTATAAACTTACTACGTAAAATAGCCAGTCTCTTCCACAGAGAATTTCTATATAGTATAATCAATTCCTTAATTTAAAATATTCCATGTTACAGGCTTACTTAAAATTAAACCTTAGAGAATATAAGAAATACACTCCATTATTCTATCTATACAATATAGTGTGTATGTATATATATATAAACACAAATCCAGTATCGTTTACTTTGATCCATCTTCCATAACTGTTTAGAGATCAAGTAGCTGTCTGGTCTTAGATCTCACAGTTAGCCAAGAAAGCACACCACTGCTTACTGTGTATTTCTCTCATAAGCGAAGTCCACAATTGTATAGATAAGTAGAACAGCAAGCAGTAGAAGGATAAGAGTTTTGCAAGTGAAGTAATCCAAGGGATAGATGTCTACAATGAATTCAGAATTGTTATAAAAGTGCCATCTGATATCGTAGTCAGATATGAACAGCCTGTGACAACTCAGGACATCTCAGCAGCACATAAATCTGGACTTGGATCTGGTGAGAGTTAATTCCCTCTCTGATGATAAGCTCATATATGAGGTTATGCCACTCTGATATATACAAACACCACCCAAGCAATCATCTATGAGGTTCAGACTTTGCCAGACTTTCAACAAGGGCGAGACAAATTCTTTCAAAAAAATTAGTGTCATCTGTTTCTATAAAAGAAGTGGTAGGACAGCTCAGGCTTGCAGGCATACAACACTTGCATGTTTCAAGTCAGTTTTTACACAAATTCATGAATACACTGAATTGTTGGGTTAGGTGCCAAACTTTAAGTCACAAAAAAGAAAAAATATTAATTATGTGATTTAAGAACTAAGACTATCGCCTCATTCTATAGCACTTCATATTATTAATGGAATACTATTTTTCATCAGTATATTTTTCACTTTCATATTATTTTAATCTCAATTCCTCTGCTTTTATGTGTGCAGCCAGGAAGACATTGGAACAGTTCTTACAAAATAACATACACAGACAGCTGTAATCTCCTCTAAGGACAGTTTATACTTAAGATTATCTTTCCAGAAGTTTATACTTCACATTATTTTTCCAACAGTTTATACTTCACATTATCTTTTCAACTTCCTTTTTCTTCTAAATATGTAAAACAATGTTGAAGCCTTTTTTTATCCTTTTGAGAAGCAGATAAATTATTTAGCCTTAGAAAACCAAAACCAGTTTTAAGTGGAGTTAAAAGATCAGAAGTCTTGCATTAGACAAAGCTAAGTCTTCAGCAGGAGTCTTCAGCATTCCTCTACTTTCTGTTCTCAAACTAACTCTGATGAAAAATGCATGATATAAAATTAAGGGTGCAATTTATTTACAATTCTGATTTAATTACAGCAGAAAGCATATTAGCAACATAAGACAGTCTTTTTAATTCTGCAGCATTATTACACCGAACAGATTGTATTAATTTTTAAATTAATTTCCATCAAAAGAATAACCATACAAGTAAAACTGTTGTGAGTATGCTTGCTCTCAAATACTGAAACAAGTATTTAATGTTCTTCCTTAATTTAAATAACCTCAGTCTAACTACAGTTAAAGATCTTTGGTTGTTTAATATTGGGTTTGTTTCAACACCTACAGTTCATTAAATATTTCATAAAATAAAGATATTCTAACTGAGAAAATGTCAACCATTATCAAACTGAAACTGTTGAAAAAACCCTAAATTCACTAGTAATTGTTTCCTCAATATGTACTAAGGCCAGTGTGAAACACTGTCTTGTTAAAAAATTAAAAGCTCACCTTAACTACTACATATGAAACTTGTCAAAATCCCTTCCCAGCTGACTCCTATCTAAAGCAAACCAGTTTCAGGAAGATCAAAATTCCTTCCTCCTTTACCCTACCTTTCTCCTCCCTGGTTAAACTGCACACATTTGTAAAAAGCTCTAACAGAACCAACTCATCTTGAACTTGAAATTCTAAAAAGAGATCAAAGAATAGAAGTGAGAATTACAACTAAAGCCCCTCTTAGAATTGTAGTCAGTCAAAAGACAGATCTGAAACACTTCAGTAATTGCTATACTATTCATACTACATACTGCACTGATTTAAAGAGGCTTCTACATTGTTTGCTTCTGTCAATCCTCCATCTGTACATTCCTCAACAGTTTGACAGCTACCAGTTCACAACCAGTTTCTGAAGGAAACATTAAACATCTGTCTGACCAGATAAACTCAAGGTCAGAATCCAATTTATACAATTTATTGCATACCCCAAAATAATAAAAAACAAACCAAGAAGTTTTATAACTATCTGGTTTCTGGCTGTTTCATTTCGAAGAGGAAAAACATTAAAATTTTAAATACTGTGAAGTTGCTTTGTTTTCACACCACAATAAAAACAAAACCAAACCCCTAAACTTTAAAGGCTCTCCACAGATCTCAGAACTTTCCCTCTATTCCTTGTTACAAAGCAAAGTGCTAAAACTGATGTCAGTGAGATCGAAGCAAGTCTGAAAAGGTTCTGACGAATACAACACTGAAATCACAGCACCAGAAAGTTTTATTAGAACTGCTTTTCATTGCCTGGCTTATATCCCACATGCTCCTCAAAAATAATACTAATGCCTGGGTTTCTCACCATCCCCACTTTTCCTGGAATCCATTTCCTCTTCACCCAAGGACGCTCGGGGAGCCCAAGAGCCTCCAGAGCCCTGTTCCCAACCCCTCGTGCTGCTCCCACACACTCCAACAGGATCACCTTCCCCTGCCAGCTGCTGGACCCTGTGTCTTCAGACATCTCTGACAAGAGTGGCTGCTTGGGTGCACCCTCTTTTGTGCAGGCAGGGAAGGGGAAAGAAAGGAAATGTTTATCAAAACCAACAGATTGCATCTAGTGCATCATTCAGTTAATCAAGCTCATCTCAACCACACTGCTGGATATCCATGTTCCATTAACATCACACCACAATTTACAGAAAAAGTTTCACTGGTAGGAATTGACAATTACATGCTCCATAAACACAAGGAGAAGTTGTAATGGAGAAGCAAGCTACTGAACCAAGACCAAAGATTAAGCCTGTTAAGCCTTATCTCTATGCTAATGATCTAAAATTAACAGGGGGGAAAAGAAAAATGCTACATTGTCTCCTTCACAGGCGTGTATCCTACAAACCAAGTAGAAGCAGAAGTCAGTAGTTAAAGTCCTTGCTTTCCCCATTTTTTTTTGTCAGAAAGACATTCTATATTCTATATTCTCAAGCAGAAAGAATATTGGTTGCAAGAATACAGAAGTAATAGTTACTAAAACCTTTTTAAAGCTGTCTGCTTTAAATGTATATGTTTGATGTCAGAGTTGCTTCCGTTTTGAAATGCACAAATTGAAAACTAGAAAACAATTTTTATGTCATCTGGTCCTCCTCACGGAGAACTTGAATACTTGCAGTAGATGTGCACATTATACTACTGCTGAGTTTTTTGGTTTAAACAAAAGTAACAAAATCCAACATATACACAACTTTTTATATGTTTTCTATTATTATTGATCACATCAAAACCAAGAATAATAAGTGTGTATTTTTAGGCAATGAGCATGAGCCCAAAGACACAAAGCAAAGGACACACCAACAACATAACCCCTGCAATTCTTGCAAGAAATCAGCCACACAAAAGGTCTTAAAAACACATTTCTCTAAGTACTTTTCAAGAAAATACGCCATTATATTCACACCAGAATCATAAAGCAGTAAATTTTCTCTGCTTTACTTCAGAAATACAGGCAGCAGAAGGAGCAACACCATTTTGTCTGAATAACTTCATGTAGTCTTGCTTTCTGCTGTGATAGGAAAAAAACAGGACAAAGCAATGTCTGCATCAACTGGTTAGGGTTTTTTTTCCTCCTAAACTTCTTCAGGGTCAAATAACAGCTCAGAGACTTCAGTTATCACGCTTTGAGACTCAAGCACCAGTCACGATTATTATTTCAGCCAATCAAACATATCAGACAGCTCAAATCCCCACTCCCCAAATCCCAGCATACCTGTCCTTGTGAAGTTGCACGACTTCTGCCTTGCAGGTGCTGATTAGAAACTGAAGAATGCCAAGGATGGGTCTGAGTTTGAGACGGTGGCCGAACGAGTTCGGATGACGACGGAGTCACTTGCTGTGGGCTGATGTGGTGTTCCAGGTCATGCTCTAAAACATGGCTTGTGCTATCCTGAACAAATGCAGAGTCATCGAACTGTGGCAGAAGGTCTTCCTGCAGGAGGTCATCCGGGTCAAGTCCTGTGAATGGTTCACTGTGGGTCTCCACTTGATGAAGTAAGTTGTCATCTAAAGATGTAAAACCGTTGCTTTCTATAGGGTCAGTGAAATGGCTTATCTGAGAAGCAGAACTAGTGGAAGCTGAAAAATTAATATTCACAGGAGAGAGTTTTGAACTACTAAAGTTGCCCTGAGGATGCGCAGAATGCAACATTTGAAAAGTACTTGAATTCAAAGGTGTGTTAGGATTCAGCATGTGCTCAGTTGTTTCTTGCTTGGTCCCTGTTTGAGATGTAAAGGCATCACTTCCAGTGAAGTCAGAGATAGAGTGTGTCTGCTGGCTGGTCGAAAGAGCTGTTGTAGGCTGAAGAAGGCTGGTAGGAGAAATGTGATTATTAGAGTAGGAATACGGAGATGAAAATTGTTGACTATTACTGACAGAACACGGAGTAATAGTTGGGGACTGTCCATCAAAATTTCCTTCTTGATTCCCACAAAAATGTATTGAAGCACTTGCAGTTTGAGAAAACTGTTGAACAGACAGAGGCTGCTGTGATGTTGATGGATTAGAAACTGAAGGTGGGTGGTTAACACTGACTCTGAGGGAAGTAGACACGTTAACTTCCATGAAGTCTTTTGGCTGGCTCAGAGCATCCTGCCCCGTGTTGTTCCTGCTCTGCTGCGGCCGTAACGAGGCACACTGATGCTGTGGTTCATTAGCCTGAAATAAGGCAAAGTCATGGTGTGCTACAAAGCTTTTGTTTTGCTGCATAGACTGAGAATGTCCTTGGTGAAAAGGGGACCCATTTTGATTCGAAACAGTTGTGGCAGTTTGATGACCCCACATAGGACTACCATCAGCCACATCTGGAAACATCCCATTGGACTGGTTTTGCGGATGGACTGGTGAACAATTGAATTGAGAGTGTGGTGATAAGACATTGTCAGCTGAGCTATTAAAAGACTGACTTACTGAGTGAAGCTTCAGTGAATCATACTGATTCAGCTGATCAAACTCACTCATCTTTTGTTGATTTTGAGCATCTTGCACATGGTTCAGTGAGTCTATGTGCAAAGGTTCAAATTCTGCACCCAAATTCAATTCATCAACAAGTGAAACAGGTCCAGGTTGAACAAAGGCATCATCTGACAAACCTTCTAAGGTCTCACTAAAAAGATTGGCATCATCAAAAAAATCCATCATAGGATCAGTCATCTTGAGAGGTCTGTTCTGCTTTTGCTCTCAACTCCAAATGGAGTCAATTTTGTCTCTCTGCAGTGAACAGAAACAAATGACATCCAGTGGTCACCACCTTATCCAAGGCATGCCAACAGCCATTAGTGCTCCTGATGAAACATTTGTCTTCAGGTGTTAAAGCATCCTGAGAGGAGTGAAGGGGACAAAAAAAAAAAGGAATAATTTAATTTAATGACTCTTCTCATCCTTCCTTCCCCTTCCCAACACTTTAAAGGGTATTTGATACTTTGTTCATAACTTTAGCTAAACCACAAATCAAGTAATTTATTTTTGCTTACGATGCCCAGTGCAGGATTTATAATTTTTGTCCTTTATAAAAATATGTTTTAAATGTAATGGTTTCATTTGTTTTACACACTCAAAGCACAGGATCCAGGTAGAAAGTCTGGCATGGGTTATAACATTGCTACTACATAGTGTAGCATGTACTACATGAGTGATAGCTCATCCTAGTTTGTCTCAAAACAAAAGATAAGTCAGGAGAGAGCTATTTTAGCTCTCTTTGGCTACTCTCAGAAGGAAAGCAATTCAAATTAAGTACAAGGAAAAAAATACCGTAGATACAGAACAAATGTAATTCAAAAAAACCCACCTGAAGAAAGATAAGATGGAAATTATGGTAGCCATGAGTAAAATGTTATGTTCCAGGCTATCAAGGACTACTGATAAAAATCTCAAATTTGAAGCCTATATTAGTAAGTTTACCTACTGAGTCTGATCAATTGCTGCTAACTGGAAAAAAGAGAGGGGAAAAAAAAAAGAGATATTTCTTCCATCTTTAGCAATATAGATACCAAGGATGTACAATCATTAACTAGTATACATGCTCCTAACTCTAGAACTACTCAACAGGACTAAAAGAACCCTGTATTAAAAGTTGAATACAGCAGACAATCTCTACATGTTTTACTGACAGTGTCCCTTTACAGTAAGGAAATGGAGAAAAGCTTGCAGAACAGCTAGAATTACTGCAGCACACTCAGAGCTGGCCTCACAGAAATTTACTTCTTGGTTAAAAAATCATTTCCATCTTCATTTTCCTTACTTCCTTTCAGTATAAGGAAAACAAAAGGGGAAATAATGAACAAATAATATGAACTCTCCTTCTAAAATGCAAACATTTTATAACACGAATAAATCTTAGCAGGTATAAATAGGAAATATAACCTGAAGAGTCTCCTAAAGGATCCAAGCAAGTTGATAGCACAGATGAATTTTCAAACTGAGAAATCTGAAGGCTAGCTACACAAGAAACCTCTCCCAGCTAATTAGACCAACATTAATTTATTATGAAGAAAGCTTCTGTGTAAAGTGGAGATTGTGAAGTGACAAAAAAAAAAACCCCAAATTAACCCCACCAAACAACCACCCAAACCTCTTTTGGAAAGAATACTACAATAGATAGCCTGAACACAAGTCTGTTGCAAAGAGAATTTGGGTTTTGACCAGTGAACTACTTCTACCCATAGTCTTCAAGCAAACTTCATGTCTGTCTTATACCAGAAGAAAAGAAAACAAGATCTATTTTATAGAATACATCAAAAAGCCTGAACGCATACAAAAACATAAGGGAACAGGTATCAAATTTCACTCTGGAAACATGAAATAGGGGTAGCAGTAAAAGGAATATAATAAAAAATTCTGATGTGTTTTATTTCATTCTATATTTATTTCATGGCATTTTTGACTACTTTTGCTGAAGTGACAACAGAAAACAAGCTACTCTAGTTACAAGCAAGTAAATCAGGTGGAGCTTAAACACATTACCATGATACCCACACTTTGAGACTTTGATAAACAAGGCAGCACTGCTTCACATGACTGATGTGTGATAGTGCCAAAGATAAGAGAAATCAGTGACTTTGGTGGCCATTTTTCCCAGAAGTAGTTGAAACCATCGCTATTCAGAAAAATAACAGAAGCCATCTCAGAGAGAAGCTAGGGATGAGTTAGCAACCACAAGGAATTAGAACAAGTCATAGAAGCATGACAAAACAGAAATCCAGACTATGAGAAAAGGACACAAAGAGTCATAGTTAAGAAAGAGTTTTACATTATATGCTTGCAAAGGGTTTAGTTTTGGGGATTTTTCAGGGAAGCAATGCAACCAGGCATAACAAACAAGTCTGCTAGAGACTGAAAAAATTACTGTATTTGCTAAGTGCTATGTAACATACAACATCATGTATTGCTGTGATTTGCCCATCTATTAGCAGATAGAACACTGCATCAAAAGAAGGACACGGTAAAACCGAAACACTCAAAAACCTGACCACTTCTGCACAATATCTAGAAATGAGATAGACATTCCCTTCCCAATACTAAAAGACAATTACACGATCGTTACTTGTCAGCTTTGGCCAAGTTCAAAAAGCTGAGTTAATTAAATAACACAGAAGTTACTTCCTGCTGATGCGTCAATATAAATGATATTCTATCACAGATTTAAAGATCAATGTACATGTTAAATTTAAAAGGCACAGAGGGACATCATTTCCTCAAAGTCCCACTAATACAGAACACTAAAAAAGAAGATTTAGTAGATATAAACTCTTTTATTCCCTAACAAAAAGGACTGTTTGTACTAGAGTGCCATGGTATCTGTAGCTAAATATGGATTGAAAAAGATGTGTTTTCTTCTTATTATCACTAAAATTTGGATAAAATTGGGTAGCCTGTTTGGGTAGCCCAAATAAAAACCCATACATCCAACTGTATCTATACATATGCATTGTTTTAGATTAAAATTATTTTCCATTGGTATGTATTTCTAATTATTTTTGAGTAACGAGCCATCTCCTTAGTAAAGTCATACACTCAACATACTGGTTTTGTTTAGAATTCTCTTTTTGCTAAAGACTTCACAGACATCATGCTAAATACTCAAAAGATCACTCAAATATCTTGAATTTTAATTTGAATATTATGAAGATTTGAAACATATGGGCTTAAACTAAATTCTCAGAACTGAGTTCCAGTCCATGGCTACAGTTCCAGCTCCAAGTGAGAGCAAAGAACTGGAGCATGCTGGCTGGTGTGTGCTTGTCAGACTGATCACTGCAGCCTGTTCCCATACCTACACTGATCCTGCTTGCACCAAACCCCCCATGGAACTGCTTCCCTTCCTCTACTCCCCAGACATGCACAAACTCCCCTCCGCAACCTCTCCTCCTTTTGCGCCAGTAGCCTCTGGGAAATAAATATAACAAAAGTACATAAGAAAGGGAAATCAGTAGCTATCTATTTTTTAAGGTTGTTCATGGAATTTCAAGTCAGCCAACAATACAAATGATTTTTTACTGGGAAGAAGATTCATCTTCCAATGCAACTGAAGGCAAACTTCTACCATTCTGAACCGTGTCTGCCTTCACTGTGAACGGGACAAGTGCCTTAATGAGAACAGCTTTGCTTAAGCTGAATACAGCCAAACCAGCCCAAAGAGAAAGTATTTCACAGAACTCTGTATAAAACAACATGGTATCAAAAAGCCCCACAGCAATGCTTAGGCTACTTACTGTATTTCATTAAGAGATTCATGTTAACATTAATTTTTAACTCAAGGTGAATTTGTGAAACCTCAAAATGGTATTTCAGCAAGCTGTACTTAATATATGGAGAGAAGATATGAAAACAAATTCTGTAATGCATGAAGTAAACATAGCTTAAACTTAACTGTTTTCATCATAGACCTACAAAAACTAAAAATACCAGTAGCTTTTTGAAAAAAATCGTATTTTCTAGAGTCTTTCATGGTTTTTTCCCTATTGTTTTGAAGTGCAGGTGTGTGTAATACCACAAAGTTTTTTCAGACTAAGTAAGGTTTATGTTATTGAGAAGAAGTGTTGTCTGTTTTGATTGCACAAAATTCAGACCCTTTGCTTTGGTTGCATTCCAAGTTAGAATCACTTTCTTTCCAAAACTCCAAATTCAAAATACATATGGCAAGATGCACAGTTAAAGCTCATAGAACTGTATATATAATCAGAAAATGACTCACAAATCACAGATCAATTTATAAATTCTTTACCTACACACCAGTGTTTCTCTATCTGTAATACTAAGAGTTAGTATTAGAGCATTAATATTTAGACATATGAATTCCAAAGTTTATTTATTAGCTTGGGTCAAAATTAAGAGCTAGCACAGGCACTTAATGAACCCTATACTATAAAGGTTCCTGATAAACCTTTAAGACAAAAATAAGTTGCTGAACTCTTCTAAATTTAAAATATATCACAAGATAATTAAGAAAATAGGCCCAAGTCAAAATAAAAAATATTCTTACCCATGAATATAGAACACATCTCTTTAATGACGAATTAAGAAGCTCAGAGATGTGTTTTAAATCCAGATGGATACCTCATCATCAGAGACCTGAAAAGGAAGCATGTTAAACAAGTCACACAATAACCAACTTCAGGAGTGTACATTCAAATGCAATACCTAAAACTCAAAAGCTCACTAGATACCACAAAAGATTTGTTTTCATTGGATGTTTGTTTTCATTTTGCAGGACCACTAAAAATAACCCAAATCTACAAACCCCTTAGGATGAAGGGTAATTTGTGCCACAAACGCAAAAGGTATAGACAGGATGAAAATACTCAAACCTAACAACAGCAAAACCAAAAGTTTTAAACCTGTCAGAGAAACCCTGTACATGTCTTTTAACAGCAGTGAGCTATTCCACACTGACAGTGGACTTCAATAGGAACTGACACTGCCTTTTGGGGAGAGAATACCTGTGTGACAGTTCTATCCTGTTCCTTGCCTTGGCAGTAGGTGGAGGAGCGCAATTTCAAGAAGTTCTTTTTTAATCTGAAAGAGGCTACAAAACATTACAAAGTTCAAGGGAAAATGTGCATGGGGGGTTTCTAGGGCCACTGTGTAAAAGCCTCAAAGCACACAAAACTACCCTCTAGTGTTGAAAGACAGATAGAAAGTTTGTATATGAACTGATATTCCACACCAGTGTGGTTTTCCATTTCAAAAACATGATTATTGTATTCAAGGCACCAAACATCCTCCAATTCCAATACCAGGATTTCTTTCTTCCTAAATACAGTTTGGTGATGCCAAACTCTTAAACACTTTTGCAGGACTATTAATGCAGATCAAACTTTAAAGTTTGTTAGAAGATAACACAGTATATATTACTGCATCAAGAAGCAGATTTTAACACAATTATTTCCTCTCCCTACATCTTTGAAACAATGCTGTAGCATGTGTGGAAGATACAAATTTGCTATAGCAGCTACCAAATCCTGCAATGTGCCAGAAAAAAAAAATCTGGTACTAATTTGGTACAGAAATTGCTACATTTATCCTCCTTCTATTATTCAGTAACTTCCCAAGACTTTTTCCAAGGTTGCTAAACTAAAATGTCTCTTCTGCAATAAAAGGGACACTTAATGCAGAGAAGTATTTTCTAAAATTCATATGAGATAAGCATTTACCCAACACCTAGGGTAAAGTTGCTAAAATACTTTTATCTTTGCTTACCATTTATGTGATAGTAATTTTGTATCAAAACAGACAGAAAACTTGCTCTTCCTCTAGATGTTCCCTTTTTTTGTACTAGAAATCCCATCATACAAATAGAGCTCCTGTCGTGCACAAGTCCTCTGCACATCCAGCAATTAGAAAGAAGTTTGAAACTATTTAACTGGAAAGGACCTATACAACATTTTAATTTTTTTTGTTATTGTTCTCAATCTCTGCTTATTTAAAAGTTCTTTGCTGGCTAAATAAAGTTAAAGCACAAAGATTTTGCAATACATACACTAAATGAATAGAGGCATTCAAAAATTTATTATTTGAAAAACAAATTGAAAACTTGCAAGCAAGTAATTTATTCTACCTGTAAGAGTTCAACAGTAAAAAAAGAAACCTAATTCACCTGTAACTGCCATATAAGACAAATGCTATCTTAAGTTCTTGGCTATCTAAAACAGCTGTGTATCCTTCCTCAAATGGATTATTCTTCAATCCTCAAAATAAAGAGAAAAAAAAGATGTTTCTTACTCTTTAGAACAGTGTCCACTTGCTTGAACAGCTTCCAATATGGAGACAATTTTGGAATACTTAAAAGTTTGAAAAGTCCTACATTGAAAGGAAGAAAAAAACCCATATGTAACTAGATATACATTCAACAGGTCTGCAATACAGCACTCTAAATGTGAAATATAAAAAAATACTTCTGACAACAGAAGATTCACTAATGATTACATGAAGTGCCAAAGAGAAATCCACACAAAAGGAACATAGATCCTATTTTGGACCTTATAAAAGCTCTATCTCCACAGATTCTCACAAAACCTATACTGCATGTGAACTTCTCAATACACATATATACATAATATGTATCTCTAAGTGTGATATGTTAAAAAAATTATTCTGTACAAATCCTTTCTTTGGGAGAAGGTCTTAATGCTTGCTGTTAAATCTTGAATTGGGAAAATTAACTGATACACAAGTTATACTTCACTAAACAGAACCATTTGTTTCATGCATGCCCAGATCCATACTGAACTAACTTAGAAGTTCTGAGTTCTAAAAAATATCTTTCATAGTCCAACTAATATAGTATCTTCATAAGATACTGAAAATATACATTTCCCTAAGTGCACACATTTCCTTGGTTTTCTTGATGAATTTCTAAAGCATTACTCTTGCTAAAAAAAAAAAATAGTAACAAAAACAAAACCAAAAAAAACCCGAGCAAACAGCAGTATTTTGGCAATTTCTCTAAATATCTGCTGGAGGTGCCAGAGGATGGGCCAGGCCCTGCTCCTGGTGCCCAGCAATGGGACACGAGGAAGGGGCAGGAGCTGATGCCCAGCAAGTTCCACCTGGACAGGAGCAAGGATTTCTTTGCTGTGCAGTGCCCGAGCACTGAACAGACTGGCCAGGGGCTGTGGAGTCTCCCTCACTGGGGATAGTCCAGAACTGGCTGGACACAATCCTGGGCTCTGGGTAATTCTCCTGGAGCAGGGAGGTTGGACCAGGTGTTCCCACTGTGTCCCTTCAAACCTGACCCACTCTGTGATTCTGTGGTTCTTATTTTGGACACTAAACCACAGATTTTTATATTTTTATTTTTCTAACAGGAAACAAACAACTCATTTCAATTAATTGAGACAAGCTACCCAAATTTCTATTTTTTAAATAATGTAAACTTTAATAAAACAGTTTCATTTTGCACAACAGCTTTGTGTGCTTATATCTCTTCAGTCTTGGCAAAAACCTTTAGAAAATTTAACAGCACCAGTTGAAGACATTCTTGTTTTCAACTACCTTCTTCACCTTTCTGCCAAAGGTTATTGCCCTCAAAGCACACCTGCAGAACAAAACATGTAGGTGTGCATCTGCTGCTTCAGCATATAGTCTCTCAATTTAGCTTTAACCCTTCCTCTTGTTTGTTTAACAAACCCTTTAGACTTTGCATTAAAACGGCAGAAGTGTGTATATATACCTTCTATTTTGTCATTTTTGTCTTGTGGATGTTAATTGCAATGAAGGGACAATAATAATACAGAGAATGACAACATGTTAATCTGCTGCTATTGATAGAAATCCAGAGAGATACCAGGAGTTTGGAATACCTTATTGCAAAGAACAGTCAGTTTATTTTAGTGAAAATAGCTGTTAAGAAGTTAATGTGTTGGACCACCAGACCACTGAAGGAATCCATATTAGTAACCAGTACTGCTCTTGAAATACTGCAATTTTCTTTTCTCTGAAGTGTAGCTGTGGAGATTTTCATAAATTTCAGGATTTCAGTGATTTCCTTCTATTTCTAATACGGATAACAGAAACTTTCCATGTTTTATTCTTCAGGTTTAAATGCCACTACACTCAACTTTTTTTTCCTTTTTAGTCTATCTGTACAAATTACAAATATCTCTTTTGGAAGTTTAGTTGTGAAAAGAGAGTAACATACTCAGTGTAATGTATTTATAGTTTGCAGTTTACTTCTGATCACTAGAAAGAGTTACACAAACTTCCTTGTAAGTTTAAAAAGAAAAACCTCTGGTGCTGCTGAGATTTCAGATGTAAATGTAAACATTACAGCCTTTCTATTGTTTGGTCATCAATTTCAGTGTTACACCTTAAGTTAGACCTGTAAAATATGTTTCTGAATTCTGGTATTTTTCCTCAGGAACATTTAGGCCATTTTAAGATTTAGAGAAACATATGCATTAAAAATTAGGAAAAAAAAGCTTTTATTTTCACATGTGGCCTAAACCAAGATTTCATCACAAAACATCTGAGAAAGAAGACTTCAGAGCACAGCCCTCTTTCAATTCACAATCTGATAATACAGTATCTTCCAATAATTCTCATGTTCTGATAAGCATCTCTGCAAACTACTGCAAGTTTATAACCTGGAAGTACCAACTAGAACAGTGCAAAGGATTGTGCCTGTTTTACAGATGCCTGTGAATCCTGATTGATGAGGACAGACAGCTGTGAAGGCTTGACATTGACAGAAATCTGCACTGGGAAAAAAAAGAGCACAATTTCAAGTCTTGACACTGCCAGATTAGGATATGCCAGTCCTTTACTGAACAAAACAGGTTCAGACATCCCACTCCACACTGCATTTACTGGCATAAGGAGTTTCAACTGCATCACATGCAGAGGGAGCTGCATACAAGTTTTCTGTTGTTTTGGTTTTTGGGGCGGCTTTTTAAGTATTTCTAAGGAGATCTGATATGAAAGTTTCCTAAAAGAGTTCCTCCCAGGCACATGTTAAGCAAGACACTCTTGAGTTCACAATTTGTTCAATATACTGTTCTTAAATTAGGAAATCAATTACAACTAATGCTCAAGCAAAACATCATTTCTCATCTTGTCTCATGGTTTCCAGCATAGTCAGGACATGTTCCTGAATGCACCTGCAGACAGAGACTCCAGACAACTTTTACTGTGACATCCAGACTCTGTCACAAGAGTCTGACAGTCAATATAAACTTTGAAAAAACTTCCCCAGTTAAATGGAACAATACTCATCTCTTCGTCAAGAGTATTTATGAATTCTTATGAACTTACCTAAAAGTAAGTTAGGTAAGTTTACCTAGCAAGTTTACCATGCTGAAACCAACATCATCATATTATATGGTCTCAACCCCACTATCCTACCTAATACTGTTTTTCATGGAGGTGGAAGCCACAACTGCAGTAGCTTTACTACAGGGTAATTGAAAACACAAATATATTGTATTGAATTCTCAGATTTCTGGTAACATATGGAATATCAGATAGGCAGACTTTCATGGCATTACACTAATGAAGTATTTCTGAAGCTTAAAAGTTTCTTCACTAGGGTGTTAAGCATCAAATGTAATAAAATCATTTCTCTTCAAAAGCCATTTACAGAATAGATTTTGGAGGAACTCCTGAATTTTAGTGACCAGCACAAAAGAGTGAACAAACTTTAATACTGCTCACGCAGCACAAGGAAAAGTGCCCAAGAAAACACTGCAGATGGAAACAATTTGGTAACCAGAGTTACATTTTCTAATATGACTCAGATAAAGAACAACGTCAAAATTACTATTTGTCTCCTGAAAAAGGATGGGAATATTTTTCCATCTTCCTGCAAATTCTAACAGTTGATTTAAGATCAAAAATAAAAATATCACTTAGAAAGATGTATGTACACTGCCAGCCTAAAGACATTAATATTTGGCAGTGCCTGGATAGTCTGTATGAATGAAGTTGAATATTTCAACACATCTGCTCACTGACAGATGCCATATCTTACCAATGAATTTCTGCTGAATTCTGACTTTTAAAAAATGCTTCCTACCTTGTAACATTTTTCTCACAGCTGAGAAAGGGAATGTAATATAAAGGCAGCACTGAAAATGGAACTTGGATCCAAGGTGCATCCAAAACTAGTCTTTTACTTGATCACTAAAGCTCATTCTAAAAGGTAGCAGAGTATACGTCTGAATTCTATTACATACACACTTTGAAAGTACTCTTTAAGGTCCTCGTGTTTCTGAAGTCAAGATAAATCTTACCCACACTGTTAAAAAATATTTAGAATTGGTCTTCTACAAGTTTTCAACACTGTAGTTGACACAATGACACAATCATTGTAAACTACATTATACTTGTTTCTTGTAACACTTCTAGAAAAAATACTGCTTAAAAACGATCTCTCCTCCCTACACTACTGTAAATAAGAAAGTTGTGTGTTCAGCTCACACTTATGAACTGGTCAGAATAAATATGGGAATTTTGCTGCTCCTTAAGCCAGAGCAAAAGCTGCAAATACTTTTCAGTTGCTGTTTCATCGGCAAAATAATCACTTCTTAGGATGACAATTTCTTTTGCTGAAGGAAAAAGTGAATATAATAATGTTAACTATCAATTCTTGAAGGTTTGACTAAATAAACATCTGGTCCTGTGGCCCCACTTCTGACTACAGGAAGAGCACTGGGAAACAGAATGGAAACCCGAGTAAGTGAGAATCCAAAGTCTTCATTAAGCTCACATCTCCATGGCTTGATAGAGTTAAGACCATTAAAAGGGCAACTCTAGACATGGCAGTGGAAGAATATAAAGTATTGACAGAAGTAGGGTTAGGAAAGAATCTGGGTATGATGAGCTACTGGACTTCAGTGTGTTTCAGCTGGATGGTTTATGAACACAAGTACCAAGCATTACTGAGAATTCAGTTCAAATATAATGGTGGAAAGAATGAGAATACTGCAGTCCAGTGATGAATAGGATAGGCCATTGGACTGCATCCTCAATTGCATGAAAATTATCAAAGAAATATGATGATGCAGGTATTTGGGCACTTCTTTCTACAAGACTCATACAGAAGAAAAAGAAATGCCCTGTAAGGAATCTGAACCCATAAAATACTTAATAGTCCAGCTTACCTGTACTTTTGAAGTGTCTGAAGGATGCATATACCATAAGTATAGGGAATATTTTTATTGTAAGATACTAAAAAAAAACCCTTAAAACTAACCCTATAAACCAAGTGAGAACAAATGTGTATCTACATACCTCATAGGTTTCAAAAAAAGGCAATTCTAAAGCAGCATGTTAATCTTCTGGGCTTAATCTGCCTGCATCATTAACTTATCTCACTCATAAAAGGAAACAAATGAAAATTGTTTGGTTTGGGGTCTCTATAGTCTCTCAGTAGTGGTTCAAGTTATACATCTTTTAGATAACACCACTAGAAATACTTTTTAAAAGCCACACTCTGCCTTCATCAACAATTTTGCATAACTGAATTCTTGGACTAATCTTCAGCAGCATTTAGCACAAGCAGCTCATGTGAAATGAGAAGGTGCTGAGACACCTTGAAATTCTTGAGGAACTCTAAAACTTCAAATTCCACTTCTTTTCACAGTAAAAATGATAGCCTTACTCTGAGTGGCATGAATTAGTACAGCTTCACCATGAAAAGCAGCATAAAGTTGTATAAATAGAACAATTTGGGTAAATACAAATAACCAAGTTAGCACAAAGTAAACCAGCACAGATGCACTGTAACTACTCAGGTGCCTACCCCTGTGATCTTATAAATGCAAAGTAAATTGATGCAGCTTACTAACAGAGAAGGAAAAAGAAAACTCCTTCACATATACCTTAAGGTTAGAGTCCACAATGGCCCTTAACCACAGAGCTGTTGATACCTGAAGTTCACATCCTACCTTGCTTCCCACCAACTTCTCCACGCGCCCGTGAGTTATGGGCAAAGGGCCTGGCACACTGATCCCTGAAGTGGTTAACATTCAAAAACATGCATATTAAATCTTGCTCTTTGGTTTACACAATCTGGGCATTGAAGTCCACGGCACTTTGGAAACCTCATGGCAGACGCAGGAAGAATGAAAAAGTCATTATTAGTTACAGGTATAAGGTGTTGAGGCCGTGTAGAAACTAGTAAACCCAAAAGCTATTCATTTCTACTCTTTCTTTAACAGGTCACAAAGTCTAAGATAGGAATAATTATTGATTTTAAAATATTTACCTTGTGAAACTAACAAAAATGTTCATCTGTGCAACAACAAATTAAAATTCAGAGACAGGATAAAAATGCAGATTTTGCTCAAAAATGACTGAATATTAATATTCTGCTTTGAATTACAAACGTGTGTAACTGCACACAAATGATTACATGTAAAACAAGGTGAAATAATTATTTTTACCTCACACCTGCCAGCTGGGAACTTGATGGTGTCCAATGATCTAGGTTTAAAAACAGTTGCAGTGAGCTCTCAGGAGGACCTTAGTTCTCTGCAGAGAGGAGGGTTACTTTTGGAAGGCTACTTCTTAAAGTCTCAAAAAATACATAACAGAACTAGAAACCCTATCCTGTCACACGTATTGTTACTTTGTCCCCCATGAGCAGGGATTGTAACACCAAAGGGTTCCGCTCTCTTCTACATAATGGAGGGAGACCAAGCTGTATTTTCTCACACCAATGAAGTTAAATGGCTTTCATGAACTGAAGAAAGTTCTCAGCTACTAAAGATTCAAGGCACTTATGATACACCAGTGAGGAGAGCAAACCATTTCTTACAAACTGAAAGTGTGTGCATCAACCTTGTTGTCAAAGCTATCCAGCCAAAAAGAGAGCATTCAGAATCCCTTCTACCTGGCTTTTATCCCTGTCCATAAAAAATTGCGTGTAGAGAAGGAATGAAGACGTTTTAACCTTTCAGCATGTTAAGCCTCAGTGGGAAATGTGGTAATTTCTCCACTTCACTAGAATAAAGATGCATGCCACTTATCCACCCAGTGCCATCTACCAACAGTACTGAGCTGGCCTCGAAATCCTCTCCTTGTCATCCCTGGAGGTGGTCAGCTTGCAGCCCCTACCTGTAAAACACCAGTCTATAAATTCTAACCCTTCACTTTGACAGCCAAATCCCCTTTTAAGTCTCCACCCATGCAGCAGAAAAGTGTGGCCATGCACCATCAGCTCTCCTCACCCCAGAAATCTTGCAGCCCAGAAGGACAGCAGACTGCATGCCCATCTCCATCTCTCCCAGAGACACACCTCACCCAGTGTCAATCCTCCCGTCACCTTCCTTTCCCCTGCTCCCACGGATCCTGCTGTGGTCAATCCAAGCCAGCGGGCTGCCAAACTCAGCTCCTCGTTTTCGTACTACTTCGCTTGCCCTGGGAAATTATTTTAATTCCTCCCTCCACCCACCTCTATTATCTTGTGCGGTGAGAAGCCAGGTCTGCCATGCCCACTGTTCTGCCTGGGAGGCTCTGCATCCCTTCCCTGCCTAGCACTCCCTTCCTAAACGACAGAAGGTGGCCGGGGACATTCCTGCCCTCCCTATCTTCCTCCACCCGACCCTTTTCTCCCACTGCCACCTCCTCGGTGGGGGAGAAGGACGTGTAGCCTTTTCCTCTGACTTCCCTAAGGAGACCAGCCCTCTTCCCTTCGCCATGCCATCTTCTTACCTGTAGGAGGGCAGGACGTTCAGGCTCTCCCCCACCCCGCGACCCCGGGAAGGCCCGATTCCTCCCGTCAAACTTCGCCCCCGCCCCCGGCCACCCCTGGGCGCCGTGGCGGGGCCGCGGGCGGCGGGGACCGCATCCCTGGGTGCCCCCGCCGCCTCCATCCTGCCCGCTCCACCCGCGCCGCCCCCGGGAAAAGCCTCGCCTCGCCGCCGCCCCCCTTCCTCCTCCCACCTCCGCCGGCGAGGTGAGGGGCCGGCGCGGAGCCCGGCGGTGTCGGCGAGGGGCGGAAGCGGGCGGGGGCGGCGGCGGGGAGAGCCCGGGTGCCGAGCAGGCCGCGCCGCGCCGAGCCCGCCGGCAGCAGGGGCGGGCAGGGCCGGCGGGGCCGCCCGGTGTCTCCGGCACCTGGAGCGCGGCCTGCCCGTCCCTCCGCACGTACTCACCGCCCGGTTCGCCATTACGGAGCCGCCGCCGCTGCCCGGCAGGAGGCGGCGATGCCCCACGCCTGTGACAGCTCCGCGCCGGGGCGGCCGCGGGCGGGCGCGGCGGCTTCCCCTCCCCCCCGCGGGGATTCCCCCCGTGCACCCCCCCCGGGAGCCGGCGGGCGAGGGCGGCACTCACCGTGCGGTGTCGCAGGCCGGCGGGCGGTGCGGGCGGCGCTCGGCGCTGTCCCCGCGCCTCTCCCCGCTCCTCCCCGCGGGCGCTGCGCGGGAGGGGCCCCGCGCGGGGGGGGAGCCGGGGGGGGCCAAGTTTCACTCGCTCCGCGCCGCGACCCCAGCGGCCCCAGAGAACCCGCGGGGACGGGCGGGGGGGTGCATTTGCATATTTGTCACCCCCGCGCTGATTGGCCGCCCGCGCGGGGGCCGCCGCCGCGCGCTGACACGGCGGCTCGGCTCGGGAGGGAGCGGCGTGAGGGGAGGAAGAGGCGGGCGGAGCGGGGACGGGGCGCGGGAAGGGGCGTGCGCGGGGCGGGGATGCGCGGGGGGCGGAGAGGCGACCCGGGAGCGTGCGAATTTCCTTCCCGAGACACCTTCGCCCTCCCGCCGCAGCCCCCGCGGGAGGGGCGGCCCCGGCGGGGCGGGGGCGGGCGGCGCGGAGCCGATGGAGCGGCGCGTGCGGCGGGCTGGGCGCATCCAATATGGCCCCTGCGCCGGGAGAAGCCAATCCCGGGCGCGGTTACTCCGGAGGCTCCGGCGGAGGCCGGGCCGGGATGCGGGGCAGGCCCCGGGCGGCAGCGGGGGGCGGGGGGAGCGGGGATTTTCCCTGGGAAAGGGAAACTTGGCGCTCTGGCGCGTTTGGCCGGGCGCTCACGCAGCCGCTCCGGGCGCCCCGGCCGTGCCTCCGGAGGAGCGCGCCCAGCAGCGGGAACGCCGCCCGCCTTCGCTCTAGGAAATCACGGGGGCGCGTTTGACAGCGGCGCTGGGAATGGTGCTCGTTAGCCAAGGCTCTCCTTCCCTCCCTGTCCCCAGGCAGAGCCCGTGGGCGGGCAGCTCTGTTCGTCTGACCCAGCCGTGGCATCACCAGGTCTTCCATTGAAAGCCGAGGGCTTGCAGGGAAAGCAAGGGGAATTCCCGCATGTTAAAGGCAAAGCTGGATGCCAGGCAGGACGAGTGTAGCCTCAGGTACGCTGTGTCGAGCCACTTTGGAATTCTTGAAGATGCGAACAGGGCACAGGCATTCCAACAAAGTTAACTGTAAGCCTTTTCTTTTACGTATTTTTTCAAGCATATTAAGATCAAGTGCGTTAAACCACAAGTATTAATTTCAAGATCAAAGTTTAGAAGTAACCATTGCCAAAGACACTTCAATATTATCTGAAATAACTTCGCTTTTTTGAAGTGTCAAGCTACAAAGCTGTTACAGAACTCGTTTCCCTGTAGCAGGACAGCAGAGCGAAAAGCTCGAGGAGAGAGATTCTAGTACGGCTGAAATGGGAAACCTCTTTGGGTCTTGCCTACAGCTTTATCTACTGTGGCAAATAAATACAGGGGGGGAAAAAAAAAACACTTTAGGTGAACAGTTACGTAACTCTTGTGAATTGACCTAAAGACTAAATTAAGTTCCAGAGGAGTACAAGAAAATTCCCAGTCTGTTGTCTACACTTTGATACTGTGTCTGTGAGGAATAGAGGCACAGAGGCAGTCAGAAATCTCACCCTAAGTCTTCCATTGCTTTCTAGCAGGGAACTAGGGATATACTTCTGATTCTCTCCAACTTGTTGCTTCTATGGTTGGGATTTCATTTAAAGGAAATTTTGTCATTATATTAAGTGTCAGATTTGTTGTGTACCTTATATGCTTAATTATATAATTCATTAATTGATTTCAGAGTTTCTAAATAGTTTCTCTACTGAAATTCTGTAGCTACAAGCATAAGGTTGGTTCTTATTCAGCATTAGATCAGAAGACAAACCTTTAAACAAGCTACTTAATTGCTTTAGCTTTACAGTACCTTTATCTTTCTCCTATCTCTTAATTCCTTCACCACAAAAACTTCAGTCTTCCTCTCAGACTATTCAGAAGATTACAGAAGATTATTGTTAATATTTATGCTAAACTTTCTGTGTTTATTCTTTTAGCCAGTCCTATAGATTTTTTTCTTTCTAATTTCCCTTTCTCCCATTAGAAAAACTTGGAGAAATAGATGAGAAAAACTTAAAAAAATAAATGTAGCTTTTTTTTTTTAATCCTAATGGCTTCTAAATCAAAACCTTTATGTCTCTGCTCCACTACCCCCCATAAAGAAATAAACAAGTACTTCAATGGGAAAAAAAAAAGTTGGCCTTCACCTTTTTTTATTAGCCAGCCAGTGGTAATATTTCTTTAATAAAGCTATCAACACCAGTGTAACACTGTGAAGTGCTCTCAGCTCTGGATAGTGTTAATGGCAGTGTCATACGTTGAGAGCACAAGCTTAGAATCATAAATCACATGAATGACCAAAAATAGGATCATGTGACTGGTTATTCTGCTGCTCAAAAGGACATTGAAACTCATGAGCATTTAATATTTGGATGAATCCTTTTAGAATTTAGAAAACAAATAGGTTACAGAAATACACAGAATTAAATGTTAATTTTTGTTTTAGGCTTTGTTTTCCTAAAACGTGTCAGTGTCTCCATCAGTTTTGGAGGTGGCTTTTATACAGTGTTAATTTTTATTTCCATCAAAACTTCTGACATTTTACATCCCCACCCTGAAATCCTACTGTTGTTTCAAGCAATCATAATTTTAGCAGGTTTTATACATTTTATGGTATTTTTATTTTCTCAGTCTCACTGCTTCACAAAGTAATTATATTGTCTTGATCATAGAGTATTGGTCACTCTGAAATGCTCTGTTTGGTAAGAGCAAAAGAATAATTTGTCCATCCACTCTTTTTTCTTATTTTAATAAATCCATTTATTCAGATGTCTCATGTACCACAGGTTTAGAACACGTGCATTTTTTAATGTTCTTGGTTCCCACAGAACTATAGTGATTTATTCTGCCTTAGGATTTACCACATGTGTGTCTTGTAGCCCATTGTAGCCTACAGAGGGAAAGATCCTCTGTACTCGAAGCAAGGACACTCATCCTCTATCCTTCTGTAAGCATGGAATAAAATTCTGCAAGAAAAACTGTAACAGAGGAAATCAGTTGCTGTTCTTTCCTGTACTATGGTTATCCACGGCAGTTGCTGCAGAGCTATTGAGGTCAGGGCTCAAATGATCCATTGAATCATTTAGGTAGGAAATGACCTCTAAGGCCATTGAGTCCATCCATTCCCCCAGCACTGCCAAGCCCACCACCAGCCCGTGTTCCTCAATGCCAGGTCTACATGCCTTAAATCTCTCCAGGGATGGTGACTCCACCACTTTCCTGGGCAGCCTGCTCCAATGCTTTACAACACTCTTGCTTAAAAACTTTTCCTAATCTCCGATCTAAACCTTCTCTGGCACAACTTGAGGCCATTTCCTCTTGTCCTGTCACTTGTTACTGAGGAGAAGACACCTCCCTCCACCTGACTACAGCCTTCAGGTAGCTGGAGAGAGCAGTCAAGTTCTCATTCAACCGAATGTGCTGCTGAGATTCCGCTGTTGCCACAGTGACTGCTTTGATCCTTCTCAGCAGCCGCCCCGTGTGACTTGGGAAAGCAGAGAGCAGCTGAGTGCACAGATCGCTGTGTTGGGGCAGCTCTCCCAGTCTTTGCTGATGTGCTCTAAAAGCCTGCTCAGGATGCTTTACCTGAGATGCAGGTGAAGACCTGCAGAGCCACACAAAACCAGCCCTGGCTGAGATGTTCAGCTGCTCAGCGCGTGCGTCTGCAGCCTGCAGTGTGAACAGGAATACAACACTTGCTCCATGTAGCTTCTGGAGCTGTTAACTCTGCAAGGTGAAGGGCTCTGCTCACATCATTTTGCCTCTGAATATATTCAAATCACGTGTTCCCATACGGTCCAAATTGGGGAGCTCTGCTTGTTTCATTGTGCTGCCGGGTGGCAGTCTGTGGGTTTATGTGAGCTGGAATGAGCCCTGGAACTCCTGCAGGGAGCAGCTCTGCTGTGCACCTGCACATCTGAAACACTGCAGATGCAAAGGAAGTACCCGGAAGCAGATGGTTTCACTCATGTCCTAGCAGAGGCAGATGTAAACCATGATATCGTTACAAATCTTGTTAGATTAGGACAAAATTTAATTCTTTGATAGTGCTTGAGAAGAATTGTGTCCAATGATATGTGGGTCAGGAAGAGAAGCTGGAATTCTGCATATAAATCTTACATATTGTGATAAACTACAAATAAAGATCTGATGGCTAATTAAATGTGCAAATAATCTGCTTTGTAAAATGGAAAGCATCTAGAATGTTCTGCTTTTACTATGTCCTAAAAGTTTACCTGGCAGCTGGGCATTACTGAAGTAAATTGAGTATACCTGCAGTTAAGGCATCAAAATGCTGGTTTCTGAAACTATTTTCATTGCTATTTCCTCAGACACACACATCTGTGTCTGCTTACCACAATGACAGCCACAAGTACACTGTTAATTGGTGAAACCCCAATGATAGTACTGAAATCTGTCATGAAATAGGAGACATGAAAGGAGAACACTTGAAAACTGAGCTTACTGAAAAATGATTTTTCTACCACATCATGTTTTCGTTAACAAACTTATAAAGCATATTTCAGGGTAACTCCTGGCAGTGCCCAGTTTTAGGTTTTAGTGAAGGTTTACTGCATTGCCTTTAGAAAGAGCAGAAGTTTGTATCTTGATAGGCTGAGGTCAGTTTGTGAATCTAGGCACTGAGATTTGTGAGTTGGGGTTTAAAATGTTGTCTGTAAAGATCACTTTAAAAGAAGAAGGGTGATACGAGACCTCCTCTAGACTTGTGTTAGGAAGAAAATAGCCAGTTAAGCCCAGCTGCAGGTTTTGACCTGGTGGAGCTCACGTCATCTGATTTTCTCTGGTCTCCATAAGGGAGCACTGAGGCCTCACCACAGTTTTCTGTAGAGTGACTTTAGCAGGGGTAGTTTTCAGGAGAGAAAGACGTCAATTATAGCTGTAGAAACGTGGTTTATTGCTGTTTTGAATAAAGATGCAGGACTCTGTCTCCTTTTTTGACACTGACTTTTCATAGCATGATTTTCTGTACAAAAATGTGCCTCTAGTAAAAGTTTGGTAAGGAGTAGAACTCTGAATACTGGATAGCACAACACTTCAGAATAACTAAAAAGAGGTTCAGAAACTCTTCAGGGAGTCTCAATGTACGAAACAGAAGTAAGTTATTAATTTGTTGGTTGCTTATTCTTATACTGTAATAGGGAGAGAATCCTCCTGATGGAAAAGCAATTTAGATATTCAAGAGTAATTGGAAAGCATAAACAATAGGCATTGAAGGCTTGCCCATATAGCTCTACTAAACTTTTTGAGGTTGTAGCTTGGGGACTCCTTTCAATCCACAGTCAGCTGTAAAACTGGGCAACATTGGGATGCCTTAAATTTGGGGGGAAACATAACATCCCCTTGGTCATTAGAGTTCATTTAAGCACCTGTGAAAATTGAGCTGGAAATACTGTCTTACGTAAAGCGGGCATCCATCTATCAGTTGTGAGCAGCATATGAAAGAAATCCCTAAAACGTTCCGATTTAATTCAGGGCTTGCGTGTGAAGGAGCAGAGCACGGCCGAGCGGTGACGGCACCCGGAGCGCCCAACCCACTCGTTCCTCCGTGCAGAAAGGTCCTGCTGCCCTCCTGTGGTCCTTCCCATTGATACGGGCTTGTTCCGAAGCTGCCTGGAATACTAATTTTCTTTTAAAGCTGAATTTTTAGCTGCCTGTAAAGTGAAAGGTGCCTTTATACTGTAGGAAAGAGCTAGTTACAGGATATGGAATGTTTTTCTGTGGTAAAATTGCCTTTGTGGATGACAAGAGAGCAGTGGATGTCACTTACCTCAGCTTTTGTAAAGCTTTTCATCACGTCCTGCAGTATTCATCTGTCCAAGTTAAGATTTCATGCTTTGAATGGGTGAGTAATCAGATGAATGGGAAACTGGATGAACAGGCATGGGAGAGTGTTTAATACTCTATACAAATGCTGGTAACAGGAAAAAATACCCCAGGGATCCATATCGAGACTAGTTCTGTGTAACAGCTGTATTAGAGAGGTTTGCAGGTGACAAGAAAATGTAGTAGGGCCAGGTGACATGCTGGATGACAAGGCTGCCACTCAAATCTAGAGAGGGACATACTTTACTGAAGCTTGTTTTCTAATATCTGAACACATTCTAGGAATCAGGTATCTCCTGTGCTGTCTTGAACATGTTGAGAAATTTATTTTGTAAATCTAAATAATGTAATATGCCAAGCCAACTAGTTGACTCTTTAATGAAAAATGTGGATTATAATTTGCTGCTTTACAAAATTTGTAATGCAACTGTAAACTCATTATTCAGTTTCTTGTCACTGTTGGCTTCAATAAGTAAACCTCAAATTTCCACTGAGGTAATAGCCAAGTAATCATGAAACTGAAAATGAGTTCATGAGTTCAATTCTTTATAGTTCTCTACTGTTAACTGAGACTAAAACTCACCTGGCAAATTTGGAAAAAAAATCTTTTTTGCTGCCAGTAATACCAATCATTTCTAAAGTGAACCTTCTTCTCTTCACTTTTAACTGAATACATGAAAGGTTGTAGTTCAGCACTTGTGTAAAAGAAATATGTTACTGTGTAAACTTGCTCAGTACCATACAGCTTGTGAGTTTCAGATGGAGTAACTACTAATGTTACTGAATTCTCTAAATGGTGTAGCTGAGCACTTGATTACTACAGCACATCTATTTTAACTTGCATCATCTGCTCTAGAGCAGGAATCTCGCTGTGCCTGCTGTAGGGTTTGCAGTAGGATACTGATTGTAAGACTTTCTAAACCGAAGAAGTTTTGTGTGTATGTGCCCCAAAGTATCTTCTCCTGAGAACTGATTTGAGGTGAACTCTGTAGGATTCAGCAGTCTTTTGGCTAAAGTGCTTTGGGCGGTCCTGAGCACTGTAAGAGCCACACAAACAGGCTGTGGCTGTTCTGCCCATCTGCAGGACTGACATGGTTAAAGAGGGAGTGAAGGCCAGGGATTTTAGGAAGCCACAGAAGAGAGGATTTGTTTTGTTGGTGTTTTGTGGTAATTTGGACCTGTCTGCTTAAATTCAGTTGAAATAATTTTTTGAATCTAGGCCTAAACAAATGAAGTTCATTTGGACCTTGACTCTCTGGGCTGAAGTCAAATATTTGACATCTGCTCGCAAGTGATTAGTTAATATGATAAGATGAACTTTTAAAGAGTTGCAAATGTTATGACTTGCATTTCATGTTCAGCTTTACTTCTGTGAAAGTTCTTTACCAGTCACAAACTGGAAGAATATGGTGAAATTGAACTTAAAGGCCTTTATACTTGTTAACTGTGAAACATCACTGAAGCAGTAATGTGCAGCCTAAGTGTGTATCTAGTGGTTGTCTGCTCAATGATTGAGGGTTACTGCATACAGTAAACTAGATCTGTGCAAAGGAAATGAGAAATTTGAGTCTTAGCGAAACATTTCCTGGCAGATAACACACCATCACTTTTTAGAAAATCAATTCTAATATGATCCCTGGGCAACAGAATCAACTGTGTGGTACTGTTTCTGTGTCACTTGTTTAGTTTTCTGTTGCTGCTATAAACTTTAGTAATTTTTCAGATATTTGCAACTGATTTTATATTTTGTAATGCTTTGGGATACTAAAGTTGACCTTAGCATGAGACTTAACTGCTGACTTTTTGTGGACTTCTGTTATTCACAAAATGAGATCTTAAATATTTGTTCTACCTAACTAGGTATGCAAAACTGTAGGGACTTTTATCACCATCTTCTAATGGTTCCTCACATATAGGAGTTAGGAATCATTCCTATACTCCTATTCCATATAGGAATTAGGATCGCATTTTGGCAATACTGGTTTTGATTGTTTAGCTGCTTTATTGCTTTTGCTCTCCCTACTGCTGACTGGTTTACTTTTTTTTTTTTTTTTTTTAAATTCCTCTAATAGTTACTTTTCCCTCCAGTCCTTGTCAGTTGAGTTATTTAATGCCTAAATTGGAAGGCTACTTGAATTCTGTATGTGTGCACTGGCATGGGGTTTTGTGTTGGTTACTTTATTTATTTATTTAATTTTTTTTTCAGTAGCGCTTCATAAGAATGTGCCCCTTGATTATGGCTCTGAAGAAACTGGCTTTTTGATTTCTCCTATTTGGAAATTAGGAAAAAAAGAAATAACCTAAATTCTACTGAACTTAATAAAAAGGACAATACTTGTCTTTAATTTTTTCTGTGATCATCTTATATCAGATTCAGAACAGTTAAATGGAAGAGGTGTGTGTATGAATATATAAAGTGTATACAAACAGGACCACGCCTTCAGAACAGATTGTTAAATCTACTTCTGAAAAAATGAGATTTGACTGCTCACAAGAGGGCACTGCAGCTTTACTTTTGTGCATGTTATTGTGATCCATGAGATCTAACAACAGAAAAGTAAGTAATATTGTCATTTTCCAGCATAGTTTAAAATCAAAGCTCTTACAAAGTATAGATTGCCAGTTTGGTTTTGGTTTTTTAAGCAGAACTTAAGGTATTGGAAGTAATACAGAAAATGGAGTTGGGAACTTCGAATGAAATGTCCTTCTTTCAGCTTCAGGGTAAGAGTATTGTAACTGGTGATGGCTGAGTGGGACAAGTAAGATAAAGAAAGCCGTGATCTCATTGAAAAAAAAAAAAAGGGAATACTGTCTGACCATAATGAACTAATTTATTTACTTATCAAAGCCTTAAGTGTCATTAGACAGCTCAGTAGGCAAGTCATCATGAGAGGAGTGTTCACTTAGTAAAGATTAATTATAGCCTCCAGCATATCAAGTTTATTATGTCCAATAAGTATGTCAAACAGCTGGAGGAACATGTTTGTCTTTACACTTGATAGCATTCTCTTGCCTTAAGGTCTGACTCCTGAAAGAATAATTAGTTGATATGGGTGAATTGTTTCTAATTCTGCGCACTGTGTTTTGGTATGTATTTAATTCTGTGATTCAAGTAAAAGAAAATTAAATATTGGATTGGATACCCAAGTTTTGAATACATAACTCTAATAGTGCATGGACTGTCAAGCACAGAAGCATAGGGTTGGGGGTTCTTTTGGTAGGGTTGTTTTTTTTTTTTTTTGTGGTGTTGGTTTTTTTTTGTTTGTTTGTTTGTTTTTGTTTTTGTTTTAATTGGATATCTTTAATCCATGCATTTATTGTATTTAAGAATAATTGTTGAATAGTTTTTGGTTTAGGATGTTTTTTCTCAGAGGAAATACGAAGGACTGGCAACTCACAAGTTATTGGGCTTTTAGTGTCTACCTGTGGAAAAAATTCTTGTAACAAGCTGGCTTTACAATTTTCCATAACGGTTCTTTCTCTTCTGGAATTACTTCTCATTAAATGGCACAGACACTCACAGACTTGGTTGTGTAAAAGTCTCTGTCACTGAAGACACGAGGCAGGTTTGGAGTCACTTTGCAAATGGCTGAAGGATCCATAAAAAGCTATGGAAGAAAAGCTGTACTTATATGTAATTTATTATATGCTTTTGAAAAGCACATATACTATAGGATTCTGAAGGGGGTGTAGGGAACTGATAAAAGCTATAGGAAACAACCAAATATACAATGAGAAAAAAAGTTTTCTACCAGAAGTGAATAAAAAATGGTGTAAGGTGCTTCAGTAGTGTAAGGAAAACTTCTGATAACAAGAAGTTATTCTGATAACAGAATGAATTTAGGATCTCCAGGACAGGATTTAGCTAAAAACACTGGGATTGGGTTTTATACAATGCTCTGAAGGTGATATCAGAAAGTAAGATAATTTTCGTTTTAAACAATAAGAACTTTGGATTGGTGAGAGGTGGGCGCAATTTTAAATATTGAGCAGATAGAGCTATTGGGACAAATTTGTTATGGTGCAGTTTTGAAACAGGGAGAGCAATGATTCTTAAATAGGAGTATCTAGACAAATCAAGAGCAGATAATAATAATAATAATAATTGTGTTCCTAGTTGAGTCTTCTTGTTAATGTATGACTGCTGTCCATGACAAATGAGTGTGGCTTGAATTTGATCCCATGTGAGAAGGAGTAAATCACTCCAGTGTATTGCAGTGACACTGCTGTGATCCATCTTGAAGGAACCAACCAGCCTGAATACCTTACTCCTTAACTTGATCTGTGTGAAGAGCTGCCCAGGTGTATGAGCTATGTGTGAAGAGCTGCAGTCATTTGTATGAGAACTAGTGCTAATTTCAGCTAATGAGCCTAGTTTACAGAGGCTCATCCTCTAGATTTCCAAGTTCTGCTTCAGCAGCTTATCCCCTGGTACTGTTACACTCCTCTGTAGTTTTGCCTTTTAAGTTTTCCCTCTTCAGTTGTTGATTCACCTCTATTTTGGGAGCATCTCCCCAGCTCTTGAAAATGATACAAAATGAATTGTCAAGTGCATTCGGCTTGGCTCAGAGAGCAAATAGATGTGAACAGATTGTCTGCCAAAATCAGGTTTCAGTGCTTTTTGGGACAAACATTTTGACCATGGTGTATTTTCTTAGTGTGGCACAGTTTGTACAGTACTATCAGACTACTCATATAATTCATGGCTTGATTGGTCTATATTAACTGCTACTTAAGCTGTAGCGGAAAAGATAGAGAACAATGATCAAGAGCATTCCCAGAAGGTGTTTTATCAAGAAGCCTGTGTACTGAAACTTAAATTTTCTGGTTTCTATTCACAAGTTCAGGCAACTGGACTCCATCTCATTAAAGAATAGTGAATTTGGAACAGGTGATTCAGCAACTGATGGAGCTGACTTTGAATCTGTGGGGTTTTTGCAGAGTTAGTCTGACTCTGCAGAGCTGAAAGGATTGAATCACTGCATCAACAGCCTACTATAAAGTCTATTGGTCATTTTATGCCCAAACTCTCTACGAGATGCAGAATAATAAGGTCTTCTCTGGAGGACCTTAAAGGAAAACTGTAACGTTCTAGCAGTACTGTGAAATCACTACTTTGTGACTCACGGAGCAACTGGAGCTTTGTCCCCAAAATGGCTGAAGCGTTATGATCTCTGATGGAATTGTGACTGTGGTCATAGAGCTTTTGTGTATTGTTGAACAGCTACTGTGGCCATGTTGGTTTTGAACTTGTGGCTGAAATGCCTAGTTTGATTTATTTTTAACAATTCTTGATGCTTTATAAGTGAAGTCCCTTCCATTCTGTAATACTCTGCTTATTGCAGTTGTGATCTGTCCTGCTGGGGGCTTAGCAGGGCACTGCACTATTTTTCTGTGTGTTTATCTGACACCTGGAGCTTGCCAAGAAAACACGGATTTTTTCCTGAACTTGTCATGGTCTCAGACTGAAAACACTTCTTTGGTGACTTCTGCTATCCAAATCAGATATGTTTCAGCACCTTTATTTGGAAAACCTTGTTACATGTGATCTGTGGTTAGAATATGGCAATGTTCAAAATCCCTCAGTAAAAAAACCCAAACCACAAACAACAAAAACCCCAATAAAAAACAAACAACAAAAATCCCAGGCCAGTCTTTCTTTGAAAGTAAGTGATAAGATATGATTAGATACTCTTATAAAAATAAAACTTTGGACTGCAGTAAACCTACACTGGTTTTTCATCTAGCTTTCTTCTTGTTTTGCTCTGCAGTTTCTGATTCCTTATGTACTGGGTCAGGCTGTTGTTACTGTCAGAATTGTGTTGTCAGAATGGGATTCTTGTGAGATTTATAACATGTATTAAACAGAGGGTTTTTGTTTAGTCTTCAAGATAATGATTTATTAAGTGTGAGCTGACCAAGTGTGTGCATGTACAGCAAACAATGTCACCAATTAGATAACATGTTTGTTTGGCAAATAGACAAAAGCTTAGAATCTCAGGATCTTATCATGTCATATTGTAGGCTTGCTATTTCTTTCTTCCTCACCTGGCAAATGGGCAGAAATTTGGCATTTAACAATTCAGTGCAGTAGACCTCTTTCTGATGTTGAAAAATCTTGCACAACAACTCTTAAGATTTCTAAAATCTTAGTTCCTAAACTTAGTTCAGTGGAATTTTCAAGTGCTGTAACATATTTACTTCTTGCTTTTTCTTTCAGCCAGCCAAACACAGATTGTGTTTTTAAAGAGAGAACAGATTGTCGTGGTTCCTTCTCCTTAGTGTACAGAAACACAGGCGTATTTGACAGCAGCAGAACAGCATGTTAGGATGGAGGCACAAAGATAGCTTAACAGAACACTCATCAGTATATGCATTTTATTCTTTTGAGTTAATAAATAGCAACTAGGCATTCCTTTAAGAGCACAGTGCTAAATGAATCCTTTATATCTACTAATGAAAAATAATTAAGAAATAGTATCTTTTCCTATCGCTCTTTGGAGCTTAAAAAATATGTACTTGACATGAATTTCATTAAAAAAATCTTTCAAGATTACATAGCTGAGGTAGGCAGACAACTCCTTAGAGAAGTATAATATAAATAGAGACTATTCCAGGTCTTGTTCAGCCATTAAAATTTTAAACATCTGATAAATACAAAGATGACACTGTATACTTTATATGCCATTGGAAGTTTTAGTGGCACATTTTTATTTGTATTTTCACTGAAAATGTAAAATTTTCACTGAAAATGCAGAACACAATAGTGGGGAAGGAAGTAATATATTGACTACACCCAAAATTTAAGTATCTTGATTGTGTACCTTCAAAGAAAGTACAGTTTCTTCTTCCTGCCTGGAAATGCGTGACCAGTGGATCTGGCTGCTAGCTATCAAACTCTAGTCACTAGGAGATAACACACATGAAAGCATTAGCTGAATGCATGACAGAAGGTGACTCTCCAGATTATGTCAGTGGGCCTTGTCATCAGTGTGCAGTGCTGAGTAAACATTGTCATTGGAGCAGAGGACAGCTCTTATTTTACATTATAGAGACCCTTTCCAGGTGTGCTAAGCAATCTCTGTGCATTTCCTGCTTGCTGTGTGAAGACGTGGCTGTTTGTGATATAAAATCTTTCAACACAGGGGTTCAAACTGAAGATTGCTGGATTTTCTTTAAGAAATTGAGTCTTCTGCTCAAAACCAGTTGTAGGCCTAATATCTTACTATGTACTGTAGTGATAGCATGAAATCAGTAATGTATTCCTGTATGACTCATTGAAGTAGCCTGAAGTGTTTAAACACTGTATTTTACTTTCCAGTAGACCTGTATTTTTAGGGATCACATCTGCAAAACCTTCTACTTTGTTACCTGTGGTAGTGAGAAAAAACTCTTTCAGTTTAGCTGTTTGATTAGATGGTGCAGAGGCTTGCTTTGTATATTAGATAATTTGCTTGAATAAGTATTTTTTTATCTTTTCAGTTACTGTAAGTGCCAAAGCAATTCCCTGTTTTAGCTAGGTATGGTAAATGCTAGCCCGAGGACCTTGCATGTGAGTGAATTCATCTCTTTATGAAAAGACTCTGGGAGAATGTTTCTATGCTACTTGAATAAATGTGTACTTCTTTAATGAAGAAATAGGAAGAAGTCTTTAGAAGTCTCAAAGTTTGTGTACATTGTTCACTGTAAAAAATATACAATTTATTAGAACAAATTCCCATGAGAAGTTGAGATGAAGATGGAAATGATCTAGAGAAAGCATGAACAGGGTAATATAAATCATTTTATGGCCATTTGAAATGGAGTCTATCTGAAGCTGTGAAGAGTTGTTCCAGAAGAGCTGTTCTAGGTGAATTGGGAATGCTCAGATTCATATGCTTATATGACTTCTTAGGCTGGTCTCTCTTGCTGCTTGTAACTTTTCTCAGTCTATCCTAAGTAAATTGAGACACAAAACTCTTTGTTCTCTCTTGTCTTGGCAGTAGAATTGCTCAGCTGGATTCAAGGTATTGTTTGTACAATTACCACTTCATCATTTAAATTATAATTTATTCAAGTGTTGGATGCTTTTCACAAGTTGTGCTGGAAAATTTCTTTTAAGAGTCTGGAAGATTTCTTCAATTACTATCTTGAATATCTGTAATTTATGTTGCTGATTTTTCGTAGCTAACTGGCTTAGTAGTCACTGTGCCTTGGCTGCTTCAAATCCTAGAGCTCCTCTGTGGGACTGATCTGCAGTGTTTGTGGCCTGCGTGGTTTAGAAGTGTGTTTGACTTTCACCTTTAGACTTGGTATGGAACTTGCTACAAAAAGTTTGAGAGAAAGTTTTCTTTTGGTTTTAGAAGAGATAGATGGGAGCTCATCCATTCAAAGTGGAAGAAGCACAGTCAGACTGAGACTGCTTTGTAAATGGGGTCTACTAGGCAGCCTTGAAATATTGGAGATGATGGACTAGTTATGAGATTAATTAGATGATCTCCCTTGCTGTCAGGAGAAATAAAGGGTTCAAAACCACTTAATTAGAACGGCACAATATAATGAATAATGTGTTTTAGTGTAGACTTTTTCTTCTGCTTCCAGCATGCTTCTGTGAAAGTCCTTGGCAAGTATTAATCAGTCTAATAAATAGACAAAGGAAAGAAGTGGTCTTTTAGCTCATTTAAAAGAAGTGTCTTAGTTAATCTGTTAAAAATTAGTGAAGTGGCCTCCTGCATGGTTAACTTTGGAATACTTTCTTATTTGTCTGCCTGTTATGTACTTCCAGTTTTAAAAAGGAAATATGGGATGGAAAAAAACTAGTATTGTTGCTATGGGAACACTAACTTGGTGCAATTGAAGAGAAGTTGTTGCTGTTGGAGTTTGTAGCACATCAGTACCTGGACTATTGCCCAGGTGCTAAACCAGTGTGTAGTCAGACTGGAGTGGAAGGGGGTCAGAAACTTAGAGAATGAGATGTAGGTCTAATCAATAACAGCTTAAGCCTTTTTCAAATACTCCTGTGTACAGTGCTTCTGCATTTCTTGTCAGCAGCTACTAATACAAACAGGGCATTTAGTACTTCAGTTGAATGACTTCCTATTTTGAAACAATCAGTTTTCAAAATTTTCAGCGTTTTCAGGGACGTAATGAAGAGCCTTACAGAGAAAAAAAGCATTGTCTTTTGACAGATGAGGGAAGTAAATGTGTTAAATAGATGTTTGAAAGAAATGCTGGACCCTGAAGGCTGGCAAGCATGGTTGCAATAGTGGGCAAACACAAAACTGAACTTAAAGCAGAATGCCATGAGACCACAGTAGTCCTAGGTAGCAGAAGATTGTAATTACAAAGGCATCTCTTACCTTTAAGTATTTAAGGCAGTGTAATCTCTGAGAATATCTTATGTTTAACCTAAGATGCTGTTATTAATCCTGAAAAATCATAGTCACCAGGTGTGGCTTTTGTGGCTTTCACAGACTGTACAATACTGCACCATCAAGATAGTATTCAGCTACCATCTAGTGGAGAATTTGAGATAGTGTTCTGAAAATGCAGACCAGTGAAAACTCCAGAATAATTAGTACTTATCCAATACTTGCACTTTGAGGAGCTGTTGCTGTTTTTGTCGAACTGTAGTCCTTAAAAATAAGACCATATTGGCTATTAAAGCCGACCTGAATTAAAAGGAAGAAGGATACTGAAATGCATGAAGCATACAAATGGTGAAATACAGAAAGGTAGAATTGTATTCCTTGGGTTTTCTTACAAAACCAAAAACTACCTATGTACCTTTAGAGTTTGGATATTATGGATACTTGCAGCTCAGCCACAATGCATTTCTGATTGAGCGCTGTGCAGGAGGGAGGATCTTGCCATAGTCAAATCTGTGTGAGGAAGTCCACAGGATACGTGGATGGCTGTAAGGTCTGGGATTGTTGAGCACTTCTCTATGAAAGAGTTCTGTGGAATACGCCTTTGTAGTTAACTGCTTAAAAATTGAGAAGACAGTTTCATTCATGGGAAAGCAAACACTAGAGGTCCATTTGTATGTGAGGGTACTACCGGCTTGTAGTTAGTTTGTATGGATAGATGACAGTATGGGCCAGTCCCTCTGAATTCATTGTGTGTCACTCACTAGAAAATTTCTTGTGGGTTAGGATTTAAGTTAGTTTGTTGGTTTAGAATCTGACAGAGAGGTACTATTTGACAGGCCTGGGTTTTAAGTATATATGTTCAGGCTTGTTTTCAACTGCAAATTTCAGGATACTTCGGAGTTGAGAGACTTCTTTTTTTGGAGGGGAGCAGGGGTGTTTGAGTTGTTTGTTTGTTTTGTTTTGCATTTCTTAAGTCGAAGATTCAAGCTGATATTTCATGAGGGTTTGGGCATGGGGACTTCTCTCACTTCTGAGAGATAAATGTTTCAAGCAATGTTTCAAGTTTCCCTGTTTTTAAGGCTTTTTCTTGGGGCTAGTAACAACAAAAAAAAAATTTGAGCAAGCTTGAGAAAATCATAACTTGTTGCATGGTGCTAAACCAAGAAAATCATCTTAGTGATGGGCTTATAATCACTATGCTACTCTTACTTCACAGCTGTGTGAAAATGGAAGCCTAATTTTTCAACAGCAAAGACATACCAATAGCCCAGGTTTTTCCTAAAGAAGTTGTCATGAAATGCTAATTTTGTGACTTAAATGAGTAGTGTAACTTGAAAGACTTGGACTCAAAGCTGTTAAAACAACAGGAACAAAACTACGAAGGGGTTACTGTTCATTTAAAATAAATGGTAATTATAGCAGTATAAATTACGATTCTGAAGATGTTTACAAGATTGTACAGTCTTGCTAATTTGACAATATGCATTTCCCCCTTTTCCAGACACCGTTCCCTAGTACTGTGCTTTAGGATGTTTAAAAGTTAAAATAGCATTTCTTGGGCAAGGCAATTGTGAGTTACTCTTTTGGGAAAAAAATATTAATGAAGAAAAATTTCCTAGTCTCAAAACTTTTTTTTGCAGCCCGCAGTAAACCATGGCTCTTTAATAGCTGGTGTTTGAGTGGCAGGGTAAGTGAGCTGTTACAGAAACTAGAGATACTTGATCTTAACAATTCAGTAGTGGAAGCTGTTTATCTTGGAGTTCCTTTCCTTGTTCTTCATTCCTGCAATGCAAGGAGCTTTCTGTAGGCATCTGCAAAAGAAGATAAATCTTTTCATTTACTGCTTAAGATCAAATGGGCTCCCATAGCAGTAAGAGCACAAGAGTTGTGGAATCTGTCCAGAATCCTGGAGAACAGCCTGAGGAAGTAGAAAAAAATTAAGACCCTGGCACAGAAACAACTGCTGATGCTATAAAGGACAGTGCACGTGACTAAACAGGCTGAAATTGGATATTGATGTGCTCCAAATACACACTGTAACCATGAAGTAAGCAACTTGTTTTATTGGCATTTTGTTTTTGAAAGGATTGATCTTTGTGTTAGTGACACTGGAGCTAAAGGGAGGCTTCATATTGGATCTTAAGGAAATCTGGGTTGACTGACACTTGTGTGAGATCTGCTATCTCAGCTGATGAATTCACCACAAAAATACTGAAGGAAGCCTATGTAAGTTGCATGAGAAGCCTTGCCATCAACATATCCTTCTGGGAACTTATGCTGAATCTGAACTCATCTCACAGAAATCAGTAAGACCCTAAATCTTGGACATTACTGCTTTTATTACAACACCCAAAATATAAGTTTATTTATGTGTTTTAATTCTCTGACTTTGAAACAGTTTCTTTTGCAATGACTTTTAGGTATAAATAGCAGTTAAACTCTGAAACTTGTGGCAAGATCCATGTGGCCGGCTTTTTTGGAATTAAGTTCTTGCCATCTTCACTTAAAAATACTGTTTTATAGTTAACTTAAATTCCAAGAAAGGTGGGTTAGATGAAGTGAAATCTTATGTCCCTATCCTCTTCTCCTAGCTGTAGGACAGTTGATGCCCACAAACATACTTGGTGAGAGCCATTACATTTTTTTAGAAGTGCTGATGACCCTGAGATGAGCTCAGCTGGTTTGGGCGTGGTGCTAATGGTGCCACGGTTGTGGGATCCATCCCCATATGGGCCTTTCATGGACCTGATGATCCTGCTGGGTCCCCTCCAGCTCAGACTGATGTGTGAGTCTGTAAATCTCTGGAGGAAAGGAATTTAGCTACTGGTTCAGAAAACCTCTGCAGGCAAAGCCCACTGGAGGGCAGTGCTGTAAAAGGAATTGCAGGAGTAAAAGCTGTCGCACCTTAGGGAATCCTTGCTGAGGGCCAGCCGGGAAGAAAGAATGCAGAACACTAACCTCGGGCAGCTCCCTTAAAATATGTAGCCCTTCAGATTGGTAGATTTAACTGGCAAGGCTTTAAATTTTTGCCATTTTCTAAATTGAAGGTTTTTAAGTCTTTCACCCCGTGCTTATGTTCTCGAGTGTTTTCTGTGGCCATTGTTGCTGCAGTGGAAGCAGAGCCTGTTGGTCACATTTGGGCATCTGTAGAACTGCCATGGGGACTATTCTGAGGCAGATTTTTTTTTCCTGTGACTCCAATATGTTGAGCTCTTTTAAATTGTTTTTGATGTTGTGTCAATTACAACTCCAAAAGGATACAAATTATTTCTAAATTTGGAGCTAAGCAGTAGTGAAAGATAAGGTCAGTGGCTCAGTAGAGAATCCTGTTGGGAGACCTTTGAGGAAACACATGCTGCCTCTAAACTACAGTTCCTCTGGAGCTTACCATTTCCTTTGTTCTTCAGTGGATGGGAAAAAACTACTTTTGATTTACAGAAATGTGATGGTGGCACTCTGGGGAGAGTTGAGAATAATGCTTGAGATGTAACATTTTTATTGTAGTAAATGTTTCAAAGTACTGTGTGCTTAAATCTGAGAAGAAAACATTCTTTATGTACAGTTAAATTGTGATGAATTTGGAATTGCTGTCTTTAGATGATGATTCTTAATAAAATGGAAACAGATAAGTTTGGGCGCATCATGGAAAATACTAGAATTAAAATCTATTCTAATTTAAACATATTTCAGTCTCTTACAGTGCAGTAAGAAAAGGAATTACTTTTCAATGAACAGAGGTATGGTATAGCTAGATGATACCATCAAAAACTAAATTCTTCAAATTAAATACTTAGATCAGTGGAAAATTAATTATGTTTTATTCATGAGTTTATGCATGTAGCTTGAGAATACTTGAAACATAATAAGTTCTGTAAAGGAGATTTTCTAACTGAAAGCTATTTCCTGTATTTATCATGTAGTTCTGCAGTTAGTGGAAGTGATCTCAAATTAAAAAGAATATTTGTTGCCTGCAAAGTATATGTAAAAATCTACTTAATGGCTGTCATAGTAAATGTTACTCTCTTACATCCTTGATTCTTTGATCAATCTAGCTTCTGTCAAACAAAATTTATGCTTTCTGGTGAATTTACCTTAGATTATCTACCAAAAATGTCATAGATAAATTCTATAAATACTTGCTGTTTCTGTGGTTAAATTGTATGCCCTGTCATGATGGAAAATTATTTATCTAGACTGATCCTTCAAGAGAAGCATACATAAATAAGGCTGAGTACTATGTCTCAGCTACACACATTCTCTTCATTAAGACTGTGCATTAGCACCTTAACTCCTGGCATTATTTTTGTCTCCATGGCTATGTACTGGTTTCTGGTTTGTTGTGGAGTCAGCTTCCAAGCCCTGCTAACTTTTATTTTAACTTTCCAGTCTTGTGTTGACTCTCTCTCATTATCTATCAGATTCCTTGCCCCATGTTTATCAGAAGAAATTTCTTGGTTTCCAAGTTTTTAGTTTTGGTTTGTTCTGGGATGGCTGCAGTCTACAGTGCTCACTTCAGATCCCATCTGGACAGGCTTCAATCATCTGGTAGAATCAATTTTAGAACTGGGCATTATTTGCTTGTTTACTTTTAATGATTTTACTAAATCTAGTTTTGTATTATGAAGTATTTGTTTTGGTAAGAGATTTGGGATGACAGTCACTTGAAGATCCAGAGTTTATATCTAGGACTCTAGTGTCTAACATGCAAGCATAATTTTTACTGCTCTAAAAAGTTTTGTAAGAGCACAGAAGAATTTGACATTGCTTCCAATTTCAGAAGCAGTTACTCACATGTGGTTAATTAATTCAGTCGCTGAGAATGCTGGAGATGATGTCTGCTGTTTTGACTTCTCAGTCAGTGAAGAAAAAAATTGCTTTTCTCTTTCAGACAGTTCTTAATAATCAATGACCCTATGTCTACAAATAGTAAAACATTAAACTTTTATTTTCTTTTTTTAATCAAGTACCAGTGGTGTTTGCACATACCATGGCTGGCAGCTTGGTTATCCACCTGTGCCCAGTAAGGTGTCAGACCTCAGAAGTTCAAAGGAGTTGAGGTCAAGCTTCTGTTCTTAGTTTCTCCAAGTTTATAGTAATATTTATGCCTGTAGTTGTATGTGTTTTACACGTATCACATATTTTCATTCGACTTGTGGTCTGATTTTGAAACAATCTGTACCAAATTTTCGTGGTCCCTACAGTGAGTCTGGTATCTGAAAACATGTCCAGAATATAGTGTTCATTGCTCCTTAATTATAAGCACTTGAAAGACAATGGAGTTGGAGTGAAATTTGATTGCTCTGTTCAAACATGTGTTAGAAAATTTTTATAGATAATGAGGACTTTGAATTGCTGCAAGCTGAATTCTGTTATTGATGGCTGTCAAAAGCCTTTAATACACTAGTCCTGGAGCCACACTGACCAATAGTAAACAGCTGGTACAAATGGAAAATTCCAAGAAAAAAAATTGCTTAAAAATCATTCTGATGATTTTGTGTATTTTAGAAAGTTTAATATTTCCAGCCAATAGAATGAAAGTTTAACAGAAGTTAGAGAGCTTTTTGGAGTGATTTTTGAATCCTGCAAAGCTAATCATATGGGAGCTAATCACTAGTTGGAGAAAAGTAGTACTGGGAAATAATTTCTATGCAAACAGAAACTATTGTAATTCAAAAAAGGTGAAAATGAAACCATACTTTTCCAGAAGATCAATGTAAAGCACTTTATTAGAAAATAAAGTAACTTTTTAACTGTAAATGCAGTAAGGGAAAATACTCCTTCAATTTCATTGAAATTGATTGGTGCACCTGCAGAGAAAAGCAGTTTTATCATCTCATTATCAGTCAATTAATATTCAGGTTTAAATGTGAATACTGTGGCCGTTAACTGTAAATGAATTATTTCATTGAAGTCTTAATAGATGAGGAAAAGTAGTCTTCTGCTATGCTAAATGAGGTCATGTTGGGGGGAAATAAATTAGTAATTCTGTTAGGGATTTTAAAGTCTTTTCAGTGTTTCTGGAGATTTAAATGGATACTTTTTTTGAAGCAAACTTTTATTTTGATCATATTGAAATTTACTTCATGAGTTGTGCTACTGCTGGCACTGGTAAGCCTCTACATTTAGACTTCCTAATATTTAGAATGTAGAACGACTTTTCTGGAAATCAGAAGAGATTTCCATACAAAATTCTCAGACTGTGAGGGAGTATGGGTTCAGAGGCTCCTTTGCTCAAGGTCCTTCCTCAGAGACACCAGCTCCAGCTCTTATTTTATTTGGTTATTGCACCAAGATTAAACTGTTTAAAGGGTTAGATGTCTGAGACTCTGCTCAGGGGATCCTGTGGTTAAGTTGGTAAGGAAACCTGGTCTGACTTTGTGAATGTGGGTGGTGTAGCTGCCTGGGGCTTCAATCCCAACAAGTGTGACTGCCACAGTGGGTTCAGGGTGGTTGGACATGGAAGTTTCCTTAACACCAGTTCAGTGCTTTCAAGTGGGTGGTGAGCTGGAAAGCCTCCACAGACACTGTGATGAACTTGTCACCTAACTTTGTGCGTTCTTCCTGGAGAACAAAACATCCTGGCCATATGCTCAAAACCACAGTCTTGCATTTCATGTATAGAAGAGACTTACCAACTGTTTCAGCTGACAAAAAGAATTCACAAGGAAAGGCTTTTGTGACACTATAACAACTTACTGCCTTGAAGGGAATATGTTTTGGTGTGTGATGCTCTTGAGCCATAACAGCTTGTAAGTGTATGGCTACCTGTTTGTTTCTCTAGAGTGTTTTTATCATTCAGAAATATGTATCCTAATCAAGTATCAGTTTTTCTGTCCATTATTTGAGCAGATTCCTGATATCTGCCAAGCTGTATACACTGGAATTGGTTACATTTCTTGTGTGTGAGAAATGTAAAATTTGAGGTGAAGGCAAATTGCCCATTGATATTTGGTCATTCACAACTATACAACTGCGGATGTAAATTGGGTAGAACTGAAATGTATAGAAGAGGAATAAATAGAAAACTGGTTCAATGTCTGCTTTAATCACTAGCAAGCTTTTCCCCATGATGCTTAATTATCTCATTTATCTAATCTAGTGAGGCATAAGACACTAACTGCTGCAAAAGGACCAAACAATCATTAGTAGCCTACCCCTATGGATAGGCTAGGTGGAGTAAGAGTAAACTCATTACAGTCCTTCTTAGGGATGACCTCTGTAGGCATCTGCTTAGGGAGACTATTACTGCTGATGCTTTCCCCAGCTTCTTTATTTTTAAATTGCTGTAGCAAATCCAGTTATTGATCTGAAGTTCCTCATACTCTGTAGCTCTATTGAATGTTCGTCAGAGGGAGCTAAATCTTCTGCAAAAGATTTGTCATACTGTTTTTTTCTTTCCAGCCTAAGGCTTCATTATCTTTGTACTGCATTTGATCTGACTTATGATGCCTGAATCTGTTGAGAAGAAAAACAAAGCATCCTGTAGTGACTGACTTGTGCATAGAATGTTTATGTCTTTTTTCCATTTCCTGCCCCGTGTCTTAAAATTGTAGCTAAATCAGGTGACTATGCCTGTCTTGAAATAGCTGAATACTTGAAAATTACAGTTAAGTATTCCAAGTTATTCCACAATTGTGAAAATGAGCTGAGTAGGATGTTCTGAACAAGATTGTTGTTGTTTTACATAAGAATTTAAAGTTATTTTTGAAATAACAGCATTAAATATTAATATCTGATCATATTTAGATTTGAATGTATAGATTTCTTTCTCTTTTCTGCTCTATGTAATCCTTCCTTCAACTTATCAGTTCTAAATTCCTCTACTTTAAGTATATTAGGGGTTTATCAGTGTCATTTTGTGGAATTTGACACAAATACAAGAGACGAAGACAAAATCATTGTTATTTGTGTACTAATTAAGAGCTCTCTCTTTAATGAGGCAGCAGTGAGAGAGCTTGTTTATACTTGATTCCATAGTTCTTGAGGTTGTTTATATTTTTACCTAAGTGCAAAGGAAATATCCTTGTCATTATATTACTGAGCACCTATTTGTAATTTGTAGTGATGTTCCAGTAATTTCCTAGCTATTGCCTGGAGAATTAAATACATAGTGAATAGGTTCTCTTGACAGCAGGAACTTGGGGACATAATAGCCCATCTGCCCTTGTCCCCAGTCCATGAAGTGTCCCAAACAAGTAAATTACACAAAGCCAACTTCAGTTTTTGAGAACTTCTAGTATCTTTCAGCTGGGGGTGGGAAGCCCAAAGCACAGACTTTGAAGATAAACATTATACTGCAGAAACTGCAGAAACCACTTTTCCTTCTATGGTTTATATATGGATTTCTTTTTGCTGTTTGGAGAGGCAGAGTTATTTCCAGTATCATGCATTTTCAGATGCTGAGCGAGCTTTCCTGTATGTGCACCCTGAAAATGTAATCCAGACAGCCAAACCAACAGGCCACTGGATCCTTGATCCAACTAGTTCTGTGTTTGTCTGTGCCTTCTGTTCAGCCTGTTATGGAATAAGCTAAGAGTTAGGCAGCTGCCTGGTAGCATTGTTTATTCAATATGACCAGAAAATCCTTTGATCTAATGGTCTCTGATCCGTTATCATATGTGGGTTAAGCTGTGAAACTTTAGGAGCCCTTCAGGTATTCTGAAATCCCTTTCTGCTTTCTGTCCTGTTCCATGCTGTCCATTTCTGTTCTTGCTGTTGTCTTGAGTACTTCTATAAAAGTACCTTTCTAGATGTAGTGGCTGACAGTTTGTGACATATCATACCAGAGCCCATAAGTTGTGTAATGTTAGATTTGCCAAAATCCATGTGATGTGTTAAGGCAAAAAAAAAAAAAAAAAAAAAAAAAAAAAAAAAAAAAAAAAAAAAAAACCAAACCCACAAACAAACAAACAAAAAACACAACACCAAACCCAAAAAACACCAAAACAGCAAAGTATGAAGTATTATGAAAATTAAGCAGAGAAGAGACTTTTGAAGCACTGAATATCTTATCTCCAGTTTCTGGCTAGTAATGCAATGTGCATATTCTCCTTTGGAGCTCTGTATTAAATGCTATACAAGCAGAATCAAGCTGTAGTGAATATTGCAGCTGGGCACTGACCTGCTGCAACTCAATAAGGATTTTCCTGGCTTTGACAAAATGCCTAAATGTGTCCATGGATTTTTAACTGATACTGGCAAAACTCTTGCAGTTAACACTTGGGCAGTTAAATCAGCATGTAAAATGTTTGTCTGTTTTCCTGGTCATGTATTTATAAGTATAAAACTGGTGACAGGAATTAACTGAAGTCTGAATTTTTGGGAACTAGCACCTGTAACTATCTTGTACTTTCATTAAAAAAGGGCAAAGGTTCAGTTATAAACGAAAGCTTCTGTGTATAATTTTTTTAATGTATATTTTATAGAATAAATACTCTATGCATTTATAAATTGTGTGTCCATGTAAAGATCCCCTCTCTATTGATCCTTTAAAGTAGGAAGAACTAGGAGGATGAAAAGTAATACAGGAAGCAGCATCTCTTCTTTGTTCAATGAATCTCATTTAACATAAATTGCTGATATAAGGTAAATGGTAGATATTGAATTGTGATTATAAGCATGTCTGATTTAGGTAAGTCTTAGGGTGTACCACCTTAATTAAATACAAATCAACAGATCTCTGGGAATCACGGATGAGTTTCATAAAGGGAAATGATCTAAATCCAGTTTTCCTCTCTACTTGAGCATTGTGTATTGTGTTGGTGCTTCAGATGTGCTGTAAAAAGTATTGATTTTAAAAGGCTCTTGTAGAAGAAGAAGGACAATTGCTATACTTGATATATGAAAGTTGAAAGACTGTTCTGGAGAAAAGCTTGAAATATTGTAATTTCAAGTTGTCTTAATCAGCTCTGATATCTTGTAATCTCAGGAACTATTTTTTTTACTATTTTCTTTAGATATTTTCTTTCTATAGCTAATGTGCTTCTTTATTTTCTCTTTTTCTCTCATCTCTTCAGCTTTATTTTTCCGTTCTCAGCTTAGACAAATATGTATTTTGAAAATTCACATTATTATATTGAGTTCTTAAACTACTAAAAATTCAATAAAGTAATTTCTGCTTGCATTTAGGAAGTACTAAAGTCTTATTTCTCCCTACTAAATACCTTTCTTTTTTTTTAATGGAATAACCTAAACTTTGGTTTTATTTTTTAAGTCGGTCCAAATTTTCTGCATTCTTTCCTAGTTAACAGACTGTCAGCTGCAAAAGGATGCAGAAAACAAGGTTTGTTCATGTCATCTAGGATTCTCAATTCCCTTATTTTTCCTTCTTTTCAGTAATTTCGATGTTGCAGATGATATATATCTTTCTGTTTAACTGAATGTTTTGGTGCAACAATATTTGTGCTACTACAGAACATGAACAAATATAAGTAACCCAGTGTTATTCTGCTATGTGTGCATACATTTGCACATGAGTATTTGTGCTGAAATACAAACCAAATGCAGTATTTACTGCACAAAACCATACAGCACCCAGATCTATTTTTGGATCTGATTTTTATGTTTTATCGTAATGTAAAATTAATCTTAACAGTTGAGTTAATTGGAAAGAAAAGTGACATCAAACCCAGAAATAAGCCTAATGAAATCCATTATGCAACTTAATGATTACATAGTTCTGTTCATTTAAATTCAGAAATGGATCACTCCAAAATTAATTTTTGCTGTCTTTGTGCACTTGAAACATTTATTGTTGAAGAGAGAGGTTATTTTTATTTGGTATTTTGCATTTTATCATTGTTATAAAAGGCATATTATGTTTTTGTGTAAACTTATATGACCGTTATTAACATTTTAGGGAAAAGTCTGTTCAATGAGAAGATTGCTGTACTTTAATAGTGACCCAAGCAAAACCAAATATAGAATGAGCCAAAATATATGGATAGAAGACCTTAGAGTGCTTTCATTTGAATAACTGAGGACAGATTTTTGGAGGACATGCAGTTGTTAAGCATAGAGATTGTTTTCTCTATGTGTAACTTCAGGCACGATCCTGTCGTTCATACCTTGGTTATAATTCTGCTTCCATTCTGTAGTTTTGTCAAGAGTAACATTTTTCTACTCCTTTACTAGATTGAGGTGGGAGGGGTGTCTTTAAAGTTTCTTTATTTGTAGAGCTGCTTTTACACTTATTTGCTGGAGTGCTTTTGACTAGATTTACACAAAACCAATGTTGAGTACCTTGAAATATTTTTAGATTTGTAGTTTGTATGTTCCTGTCATTGTTTGGTTAGCTTTTTGTGGGAAGGGAATTTCCTAGCACTGGTATAATTGAGTGCTAGTGTGTTGAACCTCTGTGAAAAAATCCAAGCTAGAATTGTTGTAAAATACTGCAAACTTTTTTAACACAGCAATGTACTGTATTCTCTCAGTATGCTGTTAGCTGAGAATTGTCCATATATTATTAACTTGTGGCATTGTGGTATAGGAAAAGAGTAAATCCTTCTGCCATAACAGTATTGCATCATAACAGTACTGTGACAATAGCACAATTTTAAGGAATGCAAAAATTGAACAGACTCTGATGTGATTCCATTACCACTCCATTTGTGACTGATATTTCAATACAATTCAAAACAATTCCAGGTCACCTGTGTGGAATGTGGAAGTTGTGGTATAGTCAATTTGATTAATTACAACTGTTATTAACAGTTCTAGAATTATTTCAATGTAATCTTATGGTCAGCTAATTATGTCTCTAATTATCAGATGTAGTCATAGTCACAAGTAGATTTAACTGAAATACTAATGCCCTTGTAATGCAGGTCTGTACAATGCCCCAGTTTCTCATTTGGATGACGGCATAATAGTCATAATACAAAAGACAAAATAATTTCTGCTTTATTAGTATCCCTAAGAGGTTAATTTAATGCAGGAGATCAGAGCATCATATAAAGATAACTGTTGGTGAGGCTTTGTAAATCTTAGTCAGTTTAGGGAACTTAATGTTTGGGGTTTTTTTCTTGAATAGCAGATGAAACAAAATGGATGCATTACTATTTCACAAAATGACATCTGTATCACGTTTTGCTCTGCATAAAGATTCTAAAATAAATTGCTATGTGGCACTCAGTATTTCTCCAGGAAGAGTGGTTATGCATATATACAGGTAAAACCATTCTTTACACCTATATAGAAAAAGACAATTTCATTGTCAGACTTGTTAATACATAAAAAGTGTCATGGTGTTCCTTTTTTGAGAAATAAAAGTGAAGAAACTGAACATAACTTAAAAAGAGTAGCAGGTCCAAGTTGTGGGAAACCAAACTTTCACACGAGTTTGCCATTTTAGAAAATTAGTCAACTGCAAAACAACAGTCTTGAATAAACAGCCTTGCCTTATGAAAAAGAAACAAATATGGAATGTCAGCAAATGTCCTTTTCTGTAGTTCGGAGCATTGCTAAAATTGGTCTAATGCCAGGACAGTAAAGTGTTAGAAATTTGAGAGTGCCTGAGCTGTTAAATTGGATGTCCTGTGGATATTAATAGTATCTAGAGGATGTAAGTAATGAATTTAATATTGATTGAAATACAACTGTCAGAATCATGCCTTGGGTAACGAGTACATTTGAAAATATCTGATTTTTATGGAGCTATACATTTGAATGTTTCCTTGAAATGTTCTTTCAAATCAGCATAAATTATTGCATGTAGCTTGAATACCTTGATCTTTGGCTTCCTTGACAATAGGATGCAGATAAATATATTTCCATAACAATTGTAGACAATGTTTAGTATCACTGCTACTTTCTGTTAGTGCTGCTTGCTGCAAGAAGAAAATAACATCACTTGATATGACTTGAAAGGAGCTTTTGTTGAAATAATTGAAGAAAAATGTGCACTAAGATGATGATCTAAAGAAAATTGACAGACAGTAAAAATGACATCGAGTAGGAGAATGCTATTTTGTAGTATTTTGAAGTTGCTCTTGGCCAATCTTTCCAGTGATGCTGTTTGATAGACTTGAAGGAAACTATTTAACTGATGCAACACTGAATTCGAATTAGTGTGTATTAAAACATCTAAAATGGATGCATGACAACCGTCTAATAAACAACAGCTGTTAGATTTTTAGGTTTTCAAGCTTTAGTGATTTTCGAATTCAAGAGTCACAGCTTTCAGATTCTTTAATGTTACATAAGCTGATCTATATAGTAATGAGCTGACTCTTCTTCAAACTGAGAAAAAATACAGTTACATTAAAATCAGTGTTTAGGAATACTGATATTTTATACATCTTAAATTTGCATTTTGTAATATAGAATTTGGTATAGAATTGTGAAATATTTGGCATAGAATTGTGAAATACAATATATTTAGTAATATACAATCCTCTGAATTGTACTGTGTAGATGATTGGATGCTAATGCAATGTGGGTGATTTGACGACTGAGCACTAAGCATTCACTCTTTCCAAAGAAGGTAAACTGATAACTCTGGTTCTGTGTTTTAACATAAACATTCATACACGAGGGATCAGATCTAGGATATTGTTGTAATGTCCATGTCTCTTAAAGAGTATTGTGTAAAACTGGTTCTTTATTCAAGGAATATTATTTCAAAGAGTAATAATAAAGTAATGCATCTCTACTTGCTGTTCTGCAGATCTCCTTTTCTAGGTTCTTTTGTTATAACCTTACCTTTTCTGAGGAGAGTCAGGCAGAGATTTGCCAGTAACTTGAAGATCCATGCAATTTGCTACAAGCTGCAATTTTCATGTTGCTTGTAGCTCTTCAGAGCTTTAGAGGTGTTTTTACACTTCTAACATTTTTTCCTCAATATGACACAATAAAGATAGAAAAGTATTATAGACTTGAAATCACTTCTGCTCCTGTCTCTTACTGTTTTGAGTCATTATTTGTCTTTATAGATATAAAAATAAATGTTTTTATGGCAATAGTTGGTAGAACTATTTTGTGCTGCCTTTCAGGTTATATTACTGATTAGCTAGAGAGACATGAGACCACACTTGGAAAAATTTAACAATGGAAGGAAGCATCAGAATGTGAAAAACTGGCTGAAGATGACAGTTTTTCTTCTCTGAATGGAATATATTTTATAGTTGGAAAAAAAGAAAAATCCCATAAATGTAACTTTAAGTGTTTTGGTGATGTAAATGTATTTCCTTTGTCCTGTAGTACTTTGTGCCCTGTCCATGTATACTTTTGATTCTTCGTCAGCTTAATAGAGAATGGTATCTACCAACCTGTTCATAAATATCTAAGTATGGCTTGTAGTACACAGAAAACACAGCTTGTTCAAGCGTTGCCCTAACTATTCTGCAAAATAGTTAAAACAGTTTCTTAAAATGTGTTTTACAAATCTGATGCCAGAATGGCTGTCTCTAGCATTAGAGTATTTTTTCACACTTAGGTATTTTTCTGTGCTTCGTGAACCAATCTGTATTGCTGCCTATTGCCTTACAATTCTCATGCTTTCTTGCCAGGTAAAAGAGCAGCTCTTTACAAAAGGGAATTATTTCCTTTGTTTTAGATAAGTGGGTGCAGTGTACAAGTAACAGATGTGTAAAATAGGGTTATATTTGTTGTATGAGAATGCTTTGGCACTAGTGGAGAGAAATCAATCATTCAATTACATCCATATCACATATAAGTAAAAGGGACTGAGTATGTGCGGTGTTAAATACTAAACCCCCGAATTAGCAACAAAAGCAACTTTCAAATATTTCAAGTATTTCAATTCCCTAGCATCCAAGAATGAAACAAGTATGTTATGCTACTTTTATATGAATATAGTAATGTCAGAACAAAAGAAAATAATTTTAATGTAAAATGCTTACTCTTAATTGTATGAAGCTACAGCACAAAGAAGAAGAATTGGTCTAGAAATGCAGTAGTTTGACAAGGATGAAAAGTAATGTGAAAGTGTAAAGTATTAGTACAGCTTGAGGAGCATTTACTTAATTCAGTAGTGGAAGTATTTTTGCCAGCCCTTCATTGTCAGGATTGGGGCCAGAGGTAATCTTATTTTTTTATGCAATGTCAGATTTCCATATGCATGATTTTTGGGTGTAATCCCTGCATGTGGCTTACTAAGAAACGGGTGGAAAAATCTACTCCATAAAATTTCCTTGATGGAGCAGGATGGTGGGCTAGACTTTATAAAAGGGTTCCAAAAGCATTTGACAACCCCACCTACTCCCAACTTAATTGTAGTTTCTTTCAGGCATGGGTAGCTTGTGCTATTTGTTTCAGCACTTTCAGGTATATATATAAATGAGTATTTATATGGAATGTGTACATATTCACATGTATGTGTGATATATGAAAAATATAAATGGAATAATAATTAGGTACTCTTTTATATATGTTATTTGATATTCTAAGAAATATTCTTTGTATTAAAGCGGATAGAGTAAGATTATACATCTTTGTATAGAGTAATGGTAGTTTTAACCTAGATTATTATTAAATAGTAATTTACCTCACAGAGGGTATGCATGTAGTGATCTCATTCTAAAATTTCATAAGGCTTTAGATTTGTGAGGATGTTGAAGAGAAGTCACAAACTCTAATAAACCAAGTTTCTTTGCTCCAAACCTACAGATGGCAGTTGTGTCAAGTTTTCAGATTAAAAGATAGTGACTGGAGTGTATATAAACCAGTAATATAAATGTAGACTCTTTACTGTAATATGCTCTGGCTGAAGACTAAGTGTTTTAAGAGATTTGAACAAATTAGTAGAAGCAAATGTTGTGCTTGTGGTTATTTCTGCATTTGGATTGATGTAAAACTCCAGTTTTCCTGAGAGTTTGGAAAAGTTTCTGGTTGTGTGTCTTCACCCGAGGTTTTTACATAAATCACTATCTGCTGCCTGTAGACCAGGAGGGAACTTTTAGCAGTTCTGGGTGGTGCTTTTCCTGGGCATTCAAAGGCACGTAATGGGATAATGATCATGCATCTTATCCAGGTGAATTTAAGTCTTCAAAGTGAGCAATTTGGGTTAATAAGTGAACTCTAATCCTCCTCCTCATACCATAATGCGAGTAGGACATCCTATTTTCATAGCAGTCTGGGGGTTTTGGCTGGTTCTAGCATCACTTTCCCTGACAGCACAGGCAATCCTCCCTAAGGAACAAGTAATTTTGACCCAGATACTTTATAAACCTCACTTAGACAAAGCCAAAACACCAGTTTATATCTGGCCTTTGAAATATGGTGCATGAATTCATGGCTGACTTGTTGTGCACTGATTTTCTTGAGTGAGCATTTTTAGTTGCAATTTGTGCATTTTCTGCTGGTGCAGTTCCCAAAGAACTTAATGGGCCCTTACTGACTAAACTAAGTGTAGGTTTTGCAACATCTGTCATAAGATGATGATCCTGTAATTCTTAGAAAATGCCAGAGCCTGCAGTTTCAAACAGGGTGCAAGTTATGAAATTAGGAAGCATGTCTCTGAATGTATCCTACTTATTAATTTGAATTTTGTAGAATATGTGGATTTAAAATACAAATACTTTCGAAATAGAAATTACAATAATGTCTCTGTATAATCATTTTCACCCATCAGGATCCCCATGCACTTGTAAATGTTGTGGAAATCACTATGAGACTATTTTATTCTTGTTGAAAACCAGCAATTATGCATAGATGGCTTGGCTCTGAATAGGATTAGGGTGTAGTGTCACCTGATCTTATGTGCTGAATTTTGCTAAATTGCTTTGGCTTGATTTACACTGATTTCTGTTCTGTTGTAATATGTACATAATTCTTGACTTTGACTATGGAGATGACTTTTCTACTGTAGCATATTTTTATCAATCCAGTTTATTGTGAAGAGATTTTCATCAGTAGGAAAGTGGGACAAGCAAGTGTATATTTCTTCCTCTATTTTTCCCTGTACAGGAAAGCCAAGCATGTGACTTGTTTGTTTGGGGGTTTTTATTTATTTATTTATTTATTTACTTACTTACTTACTTATTTATTTTCTTTTTTTAGTAACAGTGAACTCCAGCTTATTTAGACCTATGTTGTCCAAATGCAGGTAATTTTTTTAAAATAATTTTAAGGCCTAGAGAGGGAAGGACATCATCCTTCTGTCTTGAGCTGTTTTTGCATCAGCCTTCCTCTCCTGTACCCAAATCCTGCCTGTGCTCCAGAAGGAAATGATGAGACACAAATGTTCATGTTCCTGTTCATGTTCTTTTCCCTTTACCCTTCCAGCTGCCTTTTTCATATGGAGGGTGAGCCTTAAGAAAAATCTCTGAAGCTTGAGGTCCCACCCTGCCCTCCTGTGTGCATGCAATTCATCACTTTCTTTCTGTTCCCCCAAAAGGAACCTTACAGTAGATAGAAACAAAGGTTGTCTAAGGATGAGCTTTGAATAAGTTTGTGGTTGATGATTTTCGGTGTAGTCCTATTTCACGTACTTAATCTTGGCAGGTGTCCTGCTTTTTGAAGATCAGAGCCCCTGCATTTGAAAGACCCCCAGCAACTACCATGGCCATCTGTATTTCTTGTCTGTGATGCTTTTGTATAAACTTAGGTGTGCATATGGACCTTTGGAACCTGAGGTTTATCAGCAAGGTGAAGCCCCAGATGAGCTGGTTGGGCAGTCCTGCTTCAGGGGGAAGGTTGAACTGTGTAAGCTGCAGTCCTACCTTCCAAGCAGAGCTTCTAAACTCCACCCCCAAGCACGTCTTCCTTTTATATGGCAATGTACTGCTGCCTTCTCCTGTCCTAGAGGTGATTTTTCACTTGTAGAAAAAACTGTGGTACCTGAACTTTTGCTTCTGAATGTCCTCAAAATTAAGTGTTTAGAAAGGTGACTTAGGATTTTTAAAATGTAATCAGGGATTCAAGGAAAGAAGCAGCTGGTGACACAGTGGGTTTGCAAAACAGATAAGCCTCAGGGCCTATAACCAAGAGCTTTGGAGAAGTTGAAGCCATATCTCAAGAAGCACCTCTGTGCCTCTCAGATCAGCCCAATTCCCCACTGATGGTTCTGGGCTTATATTTCATAACTTTACCCTCTTCTCAGATGGAAGAATATAAAAGAAAAGATGGTTCTTCTGTATAATGCACATATTTTGTTAGTAGTTTCTGGAAGCTTCCAGATTTTAGTTTTGCTTTTGTCTTCAGGACCTAAGCAATTTGACATCTCACTTTTAAGTTCTGTGTGCAACCATTATTTCTTATCATGATAATTTTCTCGGAACAGTCTGTTTGCACTTGACTATACCACAGTTAATGAAGTAAACAAGTTTATCAGAGTGGCCTGGTTTCTTAATGGATATAACCTTGGATGGTTCCAAGGAGAAATATTTCCTTAAAGTCCTGAAAACTAAATTGTTGGAAATTTGGCGCTCTGTTTTATACAGCTTGTTTTTATGGGAGTAATTTGTGTAATTTGCTCCTATTCCTTTATTACTAATTTCTATTCTTTTTTGTTTGTCACTTTTTTTTTCCTTTTCTGAGCAAGCAGTCAGCGCCTCTACTAAGTTCTGTAGTCACAGGAAATGGTTGCTTCAGGCAATGTGGATTTAGCTGTGTCCTCTCTTCTATTCAAGGGCTGCACTGGTGAAGTTCCCTGAGCTGTGCCCAGCAAGATGAATGTGAGTTTTAGTGTGTGAGGAGGATGGATTGTGCTGGGCAAGGTCACAGGATGTCTGTAACACAGCTACTGCAGACAGGATTTATGCTGGAACAAGGACAATTGGTTATTGCCAAACAAGCAAACAAACAAAAAGCATTAAAACGTAAAAAAATTGTCATAGTTCTTATTACAATATTTTCATACACTCTAGTGTGTGTGTGTTTAATCAAACAACTTAAATCCCAGGAATACCCAGCAGATGGCAGTTTGATCAAATGTGTGTTTATTCGATTTACATAGGATTCTAAATAGCTTTAAATATTTAACCAAATTCAATAAAACTCTGTTCATCAAATCACATGCTTACAGTATTTTCAGTACATTGAAATGCATTAAAATAGTAGTCTAGCTTTCTATGGTGCTTGTTTATGTAAAATCTGATGTTTTGAGTCTTGACTTAAAACCTGCAAAATTAGGATGAAACTTTGCCAGCTTTTGCAGTAAACAGGGAGCCTAAAATAATTTTCAAAAACATTGAAACAATAACAAGCAATTTTATGTTGTGTTTTACTTGATATTTGTGAACAATATATTTTTGTACAAGATCCTGCCTTTATTTGGGATAGCTGGGAAGTGATGTGTGAGGGGTTCATTCTTGCGTATATAGATATAACTGCATGTTTATGCATATGATGTACAAATGATGGTATTAAAGCAGTAAGCTGGCCCATGCCTGTACCTCTCTAGTGTACTTTGAAGAGAAATTTTTATACCATTCTATTATAGTTGAACTGATGTGAGTGTAATATGCACACTTAACCTTTGAAATAAAAAAAAAAAAAAAAAAAAAAAAAAAAAAAAAAAAATTGAGCTGGAACATGTAGTTAAATACTGCAGCAGAATTCTGCATGTCTGGGTTATTATGGCTCTGCTGTTTGTTATTGTTGTTACCTAATGTTTTTCTATCCATCATTTCCCACTTACTCAAGAGCAAACTGGAAATAACCCTTGCTCTTGTGCCTCTTGTCAGGGTACATGTGAATGCAAATCTCACGTGATGGTTTTTACTGGTCACAGTAGACAGTTCTACACTACTAATTGTCATTACATGGTTGTTACTGAGGACACGTATAAGAAAATTATGAAGAAACTTAATGAGACAGGGAAGCTGTGTAACTTCACTAAAATGTAATCTGTAGTAATTATTGCAAAATCAGTGCAGGGTGGTCACTAGGCAAAGACTATGAAAAGAAGTTGTTTTTTTTCCCTGAAAGCTTCCTTACTTAACTGCAGTTTTGTAATAAATCAAAGCACTTGATTCCTAAATCACAGGATTCCTAAATAAGTGGATTTTATTTTGGCCAAACTGTTTCCTAATTTTTAGCAACATTTGTTTTCCCATAGGAGCATTTCAGATTCTGAAAGTTTCTTGTTTCTCTGTAAAAGTCTATGAAGCTCAATTTCCAAAGGCCTTTAGAATGTGACTTTAGTCTATTTGCTTGGGTTCTGTGTTTGTTTGCATTAAACCCTTTATTTAAATATTTTACTTACTTAAATATTTATTTAAAATGCTGTAGTTAGTTAAATTATAGAAGCATGGGAACCCCTGAAACAGAAACAGATTGCACCTCTTCATGTGAAGGGAAAGTAGAACACACTGTAATGGCTGTGGTATTCACCCAGATTAGAAATGTTCAATTAATGGTTCAACAAACAAGTTATCACCAAAAAGAATGTAATAGAGATGGATTGGATGGGATTTTGATTCTGTTTTTCTTAACATGTATTTCCCCTGTACGATTACTGCCTAGGTCAGAAGTTACTCTTTGCATTTCTGCTGTTTTTTCTAGATCTGACCCAGCCACAGTTCCCAATTCTCAGTTATGTGGTTGACTTCCTGTTTGATGATAGGCCACTAGAATAAAATGCACTTAAAGAAAACACACAGATTTTTTTTATTACCTAATTTTGGCAGTTCTTGGTTCTGTAAAGAAGATTCAAAGGAGATATCTCCTATCGTAGGAATCCTTGGAAGAGCTGCTGTTTTGATGGGAATTCTTCAGTTTGTGTGAAGAGAATAAAAATCTTCTTAAAATGAAAAGGAATATGTTACTTGTGTTAACAGAATCCTAGACTAAATCAATATTATCTGATCTGTTGCAGATTGGTTCTTTCCTTTGGCACAAGAGGTGTTAAAACCTGTTATGCAAGTCCTAGGCTCTTGCACAGCCTTTGTGTTTTCTGTTAGTCCTGCTCAGTTTTAGGGCATGGAAAGGAAGAGTTTGATCACTGGAATACACACAGTAAAGTAATATGATCAGACTCAAGCTTGACACACTGAGTAATCTGTGATATGCTAACATTTCAGTATCATGTTAGTATTGCATTAGACTAATATGACACTAATACAAAATGACAGGAAAAATGACTAATACAGTAAGACTTTCATATATTACTTTAGGGCTGCCATATCTGTCCTTTTTAATTCACCTGAAACCCTGTTTAAATGCAGAATGAGAGCTGCATCTCGAGCATAGCTGGAGAAAAAACCCATTTTAGGAAAAAGGCCATTTCAAATATTGTGTAACAACTAAGATGGAAATAATCTTACAGCACTTGTGCTTTACTTACTGAGAATGACATCAATTTTTCCAAAAGGATGCAATGTGGTGGTGAACTGTAATAATTTATTTGAACAGTTGGTGTCTGTAGTGTTGATTGAACAGAATTTTGTCTTTTTTAAATTGGTGACAAAATATAATTTCAATAGAAGGGACCAGAATGCTGTCAGGCATCTGGAAAACCAGTCATGAAGGATTGGTCCTAACAATTAAGGTGTTTCTGGACTAATCCTTCCAGCTTCCTAAGTTCTAAAATAAAAGGGATGAAGACAGGTAGCTGTATTTTGAAGTGTACCAAATTTCTGATTGTAGATAGTGCATGCAGTTTTTATGGTGGGCAAGGTAACTCTTTTCTCAGCTGGCCATGCTCCCTTTTAACTGTCCCACAGAACTGCAGCTCTGTCTGGTTTCACATTTACAATGGGTTGCCTCGAGCAACTGATGTTACTGACTTCACTGCTCTTCCTCTGTTCTCACTGCAAGAATGGAATGGGAACAGAAATTCAGAAGCTTAAGTTCTAGGCTAATCTCTTAAGTCATGTTTAGCTGGTTGTGTACGTGGGTGTATGTCTGAGTAATTAAATAATGAACTGAAGTGGAATCAAACGTATTTTAAAAGGGATGTTTCAAGTAAGCCTGAAGGTTTGTAGGGGTTTCAGGTTCAGTCCTGAGGCAGCACAAGAACCTCAGTGGAGGTCAGAAAAAGAGAACCACATGTTTAAAATCGAAATACTGTTTGTTATCCCTTTTGGCTGTTACTTTTGTGATAAGTAGGAACGTGAAAATCAGTTTCCTGAAAGATGGTGAGCTTTATTAATGAACTCAATCCCCTTACTGCTTCCTGAGGACCAAAAACATAAGAGATGTCCCTAAGAGATGTCCCTAAGCATCTTTTCAAATGAAACCAACCCTGAAGTAAGTGAAGGATGTTCTTCAATGTGTAAGCAAAGGTACTGAAAATGTCTAGCTGGTATTCCCTTCTAGATGGCATTAGTGAAATCAAAATAGGAATGCTGGTTTTGATGTTAAAACTTTAAATAGGATGTTGGTGAATTGGACATTCAGATGTACTATGAATAGCTGGGAAACATGGCTTTTAAATTAATTTGTCTCATATCTTTCAAATACAAAAGAAACTCCAGTATTGCTTTATCAAGAATTCAAGATTCCACGCAACAATTTACTTGATGCTTTTTTCCAAATTCCTCTTGTGCATTGTGTTTGTCTAAATAATTACTGTGCTCAGCTACAGAGCATAAAGTAGAAAACAGGTGTTGAGAAGTACATGTAAAAAAGGAAATCTAAATATGTTTGGTTTTACATTAAAGTAAAGATTGTGAGTTGGTGTCTCTTGCCCAGTGCATGCATTAGTGAATACATGGTGAGATCATAACAATTTCGATGTCATTATAGGTCAAACTCAGGTTTTGTCAACTGAGACCAAAATATGCCTCTATTTATGGAGTTTATAGGAATGGTTACAGATATTGAATTTGTAGGCACAGTTGTGGAAATTAAAGGAAGTAGTGATGGATTACTTTACTGCCAGGTTTTAATCAAACCCACAGCACTATTTTAATGTATTTCTCACTTCTTAGGGATGAGAATAAGATACAATGTGGGTTTTGATGTTGTACCTGCTGCTAAGTAGCTCTTAAAGTATGTTGAATAGCATTGGATGTGTGAATTGTTGGCAAGCTCATCGGCTTGGAGAGCTTATGTGGAACCTTGCCATGCTTAATGTGCTGGACAGTTCAAAGCTCAGCAAGCGCAAGATTTAGAACAGGTGTTTGTCTGAGCTTCTGTTCAAGTTTTGAAATGAAAGAAACTCTGCAGTGTCCCTGGGCAATATCTTCCAGTCTCTGTTAATAGAAGGGGTTTTGTTTGTGTTTAAGCTGAATCTTTCTCATTGTAATTTAAACCCATTACTAGTCTTGTTCACGACAGGCATGGAGAACAGATTATCTTCTCTGTAAAACAGTAGGGGGTTATAAATGTGTCCCATTCTTTACAGAAACTTCAGGTGAGCGTTTGAGAACCCTGCAGTCCCATTCTTACATACTGCCTATGTGAAACTACAGGGAAGTATCTTTCTGCTGCTCTCATCAGTATGTAAACAATGATTCCCTTCCCAGCATGAAGATACTCATGAGACAGTGGTGAAAATTAATGTGCATTATCACCGCTAGCATTTTAACAGGGGGCTCCCCATAGCTATTTCTTAGTCTGACAATTTTTCTCAAGGATAGGAAGACCAGAAAATGGAAATGAGGGGTTTTTCTAATCTTCTCAGTTGAGTAATTTGTCACCAACAAGTCACAAAAAAGGAACATCACAAAAAAGGCATTTTGAGGCAGATATTAGAATATCAGGTTGACACTTGATTTAAAACCAGCAGAAGTAGAAACTATTTTTTTTCACAGAGAATGCATTGAATGGTGTGATTCCATAGACTTGCAGCTACCTTGTATAAGCTTTGTAAAAGCTTTGTAAAAGAAGTTTTTTGTTTCCAAAGCTGTGATTTTAAGTTTTTAACAAGATCTCAGGTGCTTCCAAGTTTTCTAGCAGTTGTTCAGTCATTCTGCAATTATGGCCAAGCTGGAGTGTCTTCAGCCTTCCTGCTATTTCATGTACATGTGACACTGAAAAGGCACATAAATATTTTTGTGTATGTATTTTCTAGTTTCAAGATCATATACATGTTCTATACCCTGTGTTACTCCTAAGAACACAATAGGATGCTTTCCAGGAAAGCAGTGATAGAGCTGGAGTCAGGAATTAATGGGGAAAGAGACAAAGATCTGGAGCACCACTGAAGAGCAATGTGTGAGTTTTGGTGTTTTCATGCTGCTTGTGCAGGATGTGACCTAAATGTTATTAACTCATTAAGGGACCTACAACATGCGGGGCAATGGCTCTGCACAGGCTTCCCATTGTTCAGCAGCCTTAGCTCAAGCCAGAGGACCGAGGCTCATTAAAGTATTGTATAGAAGACAGAGGGGGTTCATGAGAAGATATTTCATTCACAGACTTTTCCTCCAAGACTGAGAGCTGCAAATACTGGATTGTTAGAAACAAACTCAGCAATTCCAGTTTGCTCATCTTCTGTCTATCAACGTGAGAGAATAACAATGTTGTGCTATCCTTCTGCTTCAATTCAGAGCTCTAAAGAGGGTATTGGGGGTTTTTGAAATGTTCATCTTGATGACATTATCAAGATGGAACTACTTTAAAATAAAATTTAAAAGAAAGTATTCTGTATACCTAGGCTTTTACCCTTTCAATTTTTGTATTCATTCTCTGGGTTAGTGCTGTACTGGAGATTTATTTGGCTTCAAGATAGAGAATCTTTGAATACTTATCACAAGGAAGGAGAAAATAAGGATCTTAGGGAACTGGCTTCTATCACAAGCTGCTAAAAATACTTTCTCAAAGTTTTATCCATATAATTTCATTTTATTTCTTTACTTATAAATTTATTTTTAGTTATCTTCTTACTTTTCATCCAAAACTTTTGCTCGGTAAATTTTTTCCTCTGTTTGGAAACTCAGCTTACATTTGATAAAAAAGTACTGCAATATAAGATACTTAAATGTTGTTGTGGTTATCTCATTCTATGCCCAGAAGAAAGGGTTAAGGACTACTGAATTACTGGGGAGGTGCTGATTGCTGGTACAAAGCAGATGATGTGCTGAATTGACAGCAGGTTTCAGTAAGTTCTTTGCCCTTCTACACACTCTGTCAATTTAAAGTTACTAAAACTAAGTCGGTGCTGGCTCATGACCCTTATGACTGTTTGTTGCTGGGTGATCTGCATATGTTGATTTGCTATTTATGTAAAACTTGGTATTTTCTTGGACAAAAAAGATCTTTAAAGCTGTGATTTATGCATTCTTGAAAGTTTTTTTACATGTACATTTACACTGACTAGTGTGACACATCG